>NC_085878.1:14620739-14633239 GCF_034702125.1 Engraulis encrasicolus
ATTACATTCTCTCCAAGAACAGGAGGACTGAGCCAATCAGAGACGCATTTCCACGAGAGCTGGAAGAGTGAGCCAATCAGAGACGCATATCCACGAGAAACACGGAACACCCTCTCGTTTCTCCACAAGCCACCTTGCTGGCTTGCAAAAACGGCTTGAAACAAAGCAACCAGAACGTTTTTTAAAACAGGACCAACGCGTAACACATTCAATAACAATGGGGAACACAGCAATATTAATCAAATGACGTTGAGAGGCCATCTTTAAGCCACGGCTGGGCCCTATCGTTCTAAACTTAAGCAGACAGGAAGTTAAGCCTTTCATACCGAGCCTATGTTATAACTTTATTGTCACCAAAATGGTAATGATGACCATGCCTTAATCTGTCATGTTATCTTGAATCTTGGCGCCAATGTCATGTCACAGCAATGTTGGTATGATGTAGTTCAGCTTGTTCAGCAAACAGTGAATATGATTGCCAGAGATCCCATCAACATGAAAGGGCTACGAAAACATTTGTCAGTACCAGAGTCGCATAAAGTAGAAATAGAAGTAACTTACTCTTACAGGTGTGATTACAACACTAGTAATGTGAACTTACTCAATGAAATTACTTACTGATTACTTATTAATTGAAACCATGTAATATCATGCTACTCGTGTTGTAATTACATTTACTTCTACTTTTACCTTATACAACTCTAGCAAAGGAGACATAAGTCTGAGTATGAGCATTGTAGAGGACAGCACTACTAGAGTTAGTGGTTGTACGCTCAAGACTAGCAGTACGCTCAAGGCTAGCTAGAGTGGTTGTCTGTTGCAACACAGTGTTCCGTATTTTGTCACCAAGACTTGCAATCTCAGAAGGAGGCTTGCACTTCCTTGATATTCATAGATAATATATTTCCCATCATAGCTCGGAGAGATTCTTCTTGAGAAGTCAGTGTCGACAGGTTGCGGTCACAGAGTTTCATCCAGTTGGGTTGACGTGTTCTTTTAAGTTATCATCAAATGGCCCTGTCCCGTTGTTTTTTTTTTTTTTTTGGGGGGGGTGGGGTGTTTTGCACTGCTAAGGAGGCATCTCGTTCCACATGCTCTCGAATAGGACCTGTGAGCGGCATGCCGGGGCTCTCTGAAGTCACGTGACACGCCACCCAGGGCAAAAGGCGTTTCGCTTGCCATGTGTCTGGCAAAGATAACAACCTAATATGTGTTGTGTTGCGTTGTGCATGCGCGTGTGTGAGTGGGGTGTGCATATGTGTGCATGTGTGTGAGTGGGGTGTGTATATGTGTTAGGGATGGCACAAACCGCACCGAAAACCGAAACCGCACAATTCACACACATACCGAACCGAACCGTGCAATCCATCGCAAACCGCAATTCATGTACTGCCCAGAAAAATATGTAAAACATATTCTAGACAGATCTAGAACAGATTCTAGGAGTATCTTATCCAGTCTCTCTGATTAAAACATTAGCGTATAAGACCAAATCAGAGGATGACACAATTAAAATCACACCATTTTCACATTATAAGCCTACACAAACCATATGTAGGATATTTAGTGATAAGTCCGATTCTATTAGCCAGTGCACCATTTATCATGAGCTAAAAAAAAAGAACCGTAGAGAACCGAAAACTGTTACCTTGACATCGTGATATGAACCGAACCGTGAATTTTGTGAACTGTACCACCCCTAATATGTGTGCATGTGTGTGTGTCTCTTCTTACCCCTTCTACAGGTCTCACATGAACTCTCTCTCTACTAAGAAACCCCCACACACTCTCTCTCCTCTTTTTCCTTCTCTTATTCTCTCCGTCTTTCTCCATCTCTCTCTGTCTCTCTCTCCATCTCTCTCTCTCTCTCTCTCTCTGCCCTGCTACTCCCCAATTTGTGGGAGGGGATATTGCACCATCCCAGCTCAGCTCAGGCACAGCTTCAGGTTGACAGTGCTGTGAGGCAATTTTCCATAAAACGGCCCATAACAAATGTAGCGTTCAACACAGGAGGCGGTATGGGGCCGTTGCCGTAAAAAACAGGCAGATGCCTTTTGATTCCCCAGAGCCAAGACAGCAGGCCGCAATCTTTCATCCTCGTTTCTCGTTCATCCCCCTCATCCTGTTTTCATCCCATCTAAACATCCTTACTCCTTTTTTTGTCGATTTTCTTTTCTCTCTGCTTCAATCATCGAAAAAAAAAGATCAAGGATCAAGGTCGGGCCATTACGTGAAGTGTTTGTGTGCATTACCTGGTTGCTGTGGAAATCGAAAGTGAGGCTGAGAAAGAAAGAAAAGAAAAAAAAAAATAAGAAATATCCCCGAGGCTTGTCAGGACACGGGAGTGAGGAATGCTGGCAGAATCTAACATGTTTGGTAAGCAGCATGCGAACTCTGAATCTCGCACTCCGCTGTCATCTAGGCCTTGCAATGGCGATGTCAGTTTTGGCTGGGCCTGGGACAAAATCAGAAATGTCCCCAAACTCAATACATACAATGTAATGGGGACCCGATTCTAGGCCCCCGCTCTCCCTGGGCCCAGGACAACTGACCCCTTTGTCCCACTTAAACGGTGTCCATGTCTATGCCTAAAGGGCTGCTCGCGCCCTCATATGGGCAGCCCACTGAGTCTACAGACGAGTCGACCACCACCACACACAAGACCAGATGAGGAACGCAGGAAACAGATAGGGAGGCGGCCTACAACAGTTACTGTTCCCTACTAACTTGCTTTCACTGCGGGCAGTGAGGCACAGAGAGATGTGGTGGCGATAAAGACAAACAGCAGCACTATGAAAAAGATAAAGCTGGAGCTCTGTTGCATTCAATGAGAGAATCCAATTTATGAAAAGAAAAAAAAAGCTAGACAGAAAAAGAGAAACAGTTGTGATAAACAGTCTTGGTCCTACTGAATTACCCACACTGGCATAGCCAGTAGGCCTATGTATATACAGACATATACGTAATGTATAACCTAGCAAGTGTTGACACACCTGGTTTATATATCCCCCTTCTGGTGGCATTCCTTTCACCAGCGTGACATTTAGACATTTAAACGTGAGTAAGTGCTGAATGACCTACATAGCAGCTTTGCTCCTCAAGGCTCATACTCCTCAAACCAGAAGTTCTTTCTGGGACTGAAAATGGCGGCGGTGGTGATGGTGTGTTGTGGGGGTTGGGAGGGGGGGTTTGTAAACTGGAATGGCTGGTTGAGGATGAGCCACAATCTCCTGCGGGGTTATCTGGACATGCCACATGTCTGCACCTCACACACCACATCACCTCACGGTCATAAACGCCACAGAGTGCCCTTAGCCTTTTAGCTTTAGGCTAACAATAGTGAAGACAGCTTCACAACAACAGCAGTCACAAGTGTTTTCATCATGCAATGTACCATAGCCATAGTCATAAGGCACTCACATAGAAAGGGTAGGCATGGGTAGTAAACAACTATATCTGTTATGCTGGGGGGGATTATTATGTCTCCGTGTTAAATATGGCTAGGCATCTAGAGTGTGACTATTAGCACTGTCTTGAGTGAAAGAATATTTAGACACCAAAGACCGGGGCTAAATTCAGCTGTTTGTTAATTTGGTTTTACTTTTCGGTAAACAACATGGTACGGTAATGAATCACTTGGGTGTGGTGTCACACTTAGATTGACTATGGTGCAGTCAAAAACTCTTGTTTTTATTTTTAGTCACATACACACAACTGTAGCTATTGTGCAGTGTGGTTCTCAGTGATGATGGACCAGAGAATAGACACACACTCTGACCTGTCTGACCAAGTTCTCTGTGTGTGTGTGTGTGTGTGTGTGTGTGTGTGTGTGTGTGTGTGTGTGTGTGTGTGTGTGTGTGTGTGCGTGCGTGCGTGCTCTGAGAAGAGCACGTAGGGTTCAGCAGACTGGAAACTGTGGGTGTTTTGTCTGCTGCGGTTGTGTTAGCCACAGCTAACAGTGGGGAGACTATCTCGGCCCGTCTAAAACGATCCCTCTTCCAGAGCAACAGGTGCCAGAGGCAGAGCCTTCCCGCTTCCCACCATTAAACACCACCTTGGCCTGTGTGTGTGCGTGTGTGTGTGTGTGTGTGTGTGTGTGTGTGTGTGTGTGTGTGTGTGTGTGTGTGTGTGTGTGTGTGTGTGTGTGTGTGTGTGTGTGTGTGTGTGTGTACTTAAGTTGTTTGGCCTTGGATGAAATCAGAGCCTATTTGTCTATGTAACAGCAGAGACTGTCACCCTCCATGGCATTCGTGAAAGGTTGCCATGTAAATTTGACAGTGCTCCATGTCCACGTAGGCAGGCACCAGGCTGGACAAGACTTCCCTACAAATGTCCCTGCTGTCCAGTGGTGGGGGAATGATGCCACGTCACAACAGGGACTTCAGATCTACAGTATGTGTAGGTCTTACTACCTGGCCCCCCGGCAGCAGGGGAACCTTTTTCATTCGAGGAGCCACTTCAAATTCATCCGAGGGCGGTAAAAGTCCCCTGAGGGCCGTACTGTGAACACAAACAAGGATTTCCACCTGCATATTAGGTCTATATTGAAGGCAGCAACCGTTAAAACAGACCCCATCTTCTCTAGGTCCACTGAATATACAGTAACTTAATTGTTAAAGATTTCATTACAAAGTGTCACATTTCATGTGAAGCTGCATAAGATTAAAATTACATTGGGAGGCCAGATAAAACTACCTCAAGGGCCGCAAACGGCCCTCAAGACATAGGTTCCCCACATCTGGCCTACAGTGTGTGTGTGTGTCGTTTGCATGGGGAGCCAAACACACACAGAGACAAGCACATTTCCCAATCCAAGCCCAGAGGGTGCAGGTTGCCATCTCTGCTTGCACTTGTTAAGACCTCAAATTGTACGCATGACCGTGTTGGAATTAATTTTCCTCTTGGCAGTAGGTTGTGGGTTGTCTGAAAGATGGGGCAATTGTCACCCTCGCTCTTTTCATTTTAGCGGTCTCTCTTGTGGATGAGAAAGACACTGTAACAAGTCACTCGATGCTTAGCCCCAGGGAAGCCGACAGTGGTGGACGAAGGGGTCAGGTGTCCCGGGCCCAGGAATAGGGCTCACAGGCCCCAGCCAAGATTTGGGTCCCTCCACATTGCATCCTATGTATTGGGTGGGAGGTGGGGGCTTCCAAATGATTTTGTCCCGGGCCCGGCCAAATCTGTCAGCGGCCCTTGCTTAGCCCTCTCAGCTGGCCGCTGATACCATCTGAGTTTCATAACACGCCAGACACCACAAGCCACAGGGGAGGATAAATGACCACACAACCAGTAAAGCTTCTCAATGCGTCCAGCCAACAGCTGACAATAAACAGTTACAGGAAACCATCACCTTTAACGGCTTAATATGTTTTATTTATTGTTTCGAAGACAGGGTGCGGTTGTGACTTAATCTTTGGCAGAAGCTAACTGCTGTCGTCAGAATGAAAATCTGAAAACGTTAATTTATGGCAGACAATACAAAAGACCTACAGTAAATGTCACTGTGACTGATCAAGAGGGTTTGATCATTATTCTGAATGCTAGACCGTTAATGGCAAGTGATCCGTCAACATTGTGCTGATGCACCAAGGTGTTGAAGAGATCCATAGATCACCTGCTTGCTCTGACTGGAGGGCCTGTCAATGACTGATGGATCTGTCTGCTAAGCTGTCCACATCTGGGTGACAGAATTGTTTCCAGGTGGCATGTCCATCCATTCAGCACTGCAGAGTCATTGCATCCTAAATAGGGATGGGGCCGAACTGACACTGTATCGCTATCAGGTTCCAATATCAACATAATTAAAAGATCGCATCGGATCAGAAGAATTTTCCCAAAATTTCCGATACTGACCTTGAGCCAGGTGTAATGTTAATTTGAAATCATTGGGGCAGCCGTGCCTAATGGTTAGAGCCGTGGCCTAATGGTTAGAGAGTTGGTCTTTCAATCTAGGGGTTGCAGGTTCGAATCCCCCCTGACCTCTCCCTACATCTCCATCCATGGCTGAAGTGCCCTTGAGCAAGGCACCTAACCCCACATTGCTCCAGGGCCTGTAACCAATACCCTGAAAAGTAATAAATGTAAGTCGCTTTGAATAAATGAAAGCGTCAGCTAAGTGCAATGTAATGTAATGTAATGTAATAATTGTTGCTTTTTACTTCTTACTTTTTACTTGGTTTCCTGCTCTTCTGGCCTCCTTTTCTGACCATTTAGCCTACTTGGGCCAATCTGAAGTTGACACACATGCATAGTATATGTGGTTTTGGTATCTGATCAGAGTTGTATTGGCATCGGCAGAACGGAAGTGATCGGATTGGAAGTGAAATAAATGCATGTGTATCAGTGCATCCCTAATCCTGCATCGTTGCATCCTAAAGTAATCATTCCTAATCTCTGAGAGGAGTGACTGACATTCTAGTATCACATGACTGACAGACTTAACGCGTTGTCAATTGCTGTGTTTTATTTGCCTGTATTGTTTGTATATTGCTGTATTCTTTATTCTACCTCTCCACATGCTGTATGTTGCTGTTTACAGTATGTCCTTTGTAAAAAAAATAAAAATCTTTAAAGCATCTGCTGAACGCAATGTAACATCATAACGATAGATGTACCATATGTGGTTTTGTGTTGTCAGGGAGGGTGCTATTTAGATTAATCCATTGTATAACGCGTACGAGGATTGACAGTGAATAACTGACTTCACGTGATATGAAATGTGCCTACACAGCTGAATGAGCTGAGAGAGAGAGAGAACCTTTCAGCCATAAATTTTAATGTCTTGTTTTTAACACATCCTGTGGATGCTGTTTGGGGTACAATTAAACTAAATGCAGTGTATGTGGACATGCTTTCTCTTATAAGACCTCCAGGCGATAATGTTTGGCTGGCTTTTGTCTTTCCTCTGTTTTTTTTCTCCTCCTCCTGTCGGACTAAAATTAAATTCTAACCAAGCACTGCACAACACCCCAACCAATGTGACTTCCTGGCAGTAGGCTGTTTAAGTCAACGTTAGGTTTACAAATACCACCGAAAGCATCTCAACCCTTAATTACAGACGTCGTCGTCAAAAAGCCAGGCCCTCCTTTTCCTCCAGAGCTCTGAGTTGGACTTGTGTCAAGTGCCTGGATATGAGCAGCTGATGAGGCTGAACTCTGATCTGCATACTGTACTGACTACAGTGGATTGATGCCATATGCAACACAACACAATGCTTATGGTTTAGCTATTAGTAGATGCAGAGCATCATTTCAGGCATGCTAAGCTGCATACAGTAACAGCGGATGAGAACAATGAAAGATCTTATTATCTAAAGTTCAAAGATCCATGCACAGCTTCTAGGTGCTGGTAAACGCAGGAATGTGCAATACTTCAAAAGGAAAAAAGTTAACCGCACACTTGTTTGACTTTATGCTCTTTTATATCTTGTATTTGCTGTTTGCTATTATGCTATATTTCCAGTGCAAAGCTATGCTTTGCATCACGAGTTATGCTATACAGGCTAGAACCAGTATCCAACATTTAGATCTAAATATATTTCAATGAACAATACAGCCAGTCCAGGATAAAGGTAAGTTCAGATACAACCACAAAAATTCAGGACAGCAATAGACTATCATGACGGATGAGATTGGACTGCAATCTTATAATACTAGCCCTCCATGGCATTTGGCCATTTCATCGTAAATGCCAGCCTGATAAACTATGAAGGCCAAACAGGATTTACCTTCTATTTTAACTTCGGATGACAGACTACAGCTAAGGAATAGCCTGTACCCTAATGTTAACGCATGCACATCCGAACTGTTTAAAGCGCTAATTTCAGCTGTTTAATTTTCTTGGTAGCAAAGACGTCACCAAGCATCCAGAGAATGGAGTGCGGAGAGACTACAGAGGTGCAAATTGGGATGTGCACTTCTCTAGACTAAACCCTTTTTAACTTTTGCTGATGTGTTACACCGCCAAACGGTGTTGAAATAATCCATTGCAAGTAGGGTGTCTTAAGGACACTTAAATAATATCCAACTCTGGGAAACTCTTGAAGCAGTGAGTCTAGCGGGATTGGAGACAGCAAGAGGATAGCCACGTGTTCTAGAATGCATAAGAAGAACACCGTGAGTCAGCAAGCAGGAAGTGAGTAATGGAAGGAGTGAGGGAGAAAGATGCTGCATACACAATGGGAGAGCAGAACGTTCTGGAAGCTCCTCAGCTAAGGAGAAGCTTGGCACTGTAAGTGACTCTCCTCCTTCCTGGGACACACACAATCACACACAGACACGCACACACACACACAAACATGCACACATGCGGGCGCACGCATGCATGCACAAACACACACACACACACACACACACACACACACACACACAAGAACACACAGATACACAGACACAGACACAGACAAAGACACACACACACACACACACACACACACACGCACGCACGCACGCACGCACGCACACACGCACGCACGCACACACGCATACACACACAGGGGCCATTGACAGCTTTGGCTGGGCCCGGGACAAAGTCATCTGACATACAATGCAATGGGAACCCAATTCTGGGGCTACCTTCTCCCTGGACCCCGAATAACTGACCCCTCCCTTCTGGTTTCACTGCATGGACACACACACACACACACAGACACACATGCATGCACGCATGCACACGCACACACACACACACACACACACACACACACACACACACACACACACACACACACACACACAGGCTCTATCCTCACTCTCCCTAACACACATGTTCACACACATGAGACAGGAATACGATTTGGCCTAACGGCATGTCATAAGCATGAGAGACTTTTATTATTGGGAGGGAGACTCTTAAAACAAGACAGGACCAAGCAATTGGAATCCTTCAATAAATCATCTGTGCTTCTTGGACACACTGTTGAGTGCTATTCCGTCTCTATTACCATGACCATCATCATCACGGCAATCTTTAAGAGGACAGCGTAAGAATAAATTCACTATCAGACTACAGGATATTACCATACTTTACAGGAATGGTGAAACCCTGGTCCATGAATCACAAAGGTAGCCTCTTCATGCAGATGGACGCGTTCATGGGCCTATTCACTCTTTGCTGAAAAAACTGAACATCATAACAACATTGCTATGACAATACAGAGAAGGGGTCATTACCAATTTTAAGAGTAATATTATAGCAGAGGCTCTGCGTAAAGGGGCTTTCAAAAAGTCTCATGTGAGACTCGTCCTTTGATAAAAGAAAACATGGTGACCTAGCAGGCTGATGTGACGGCTTGTTAGAAAAACATCAACTCAGCTCGGCTCGAGTTTGGCCGCCAGAACGGAGCAGAGAGGAGAGGAGAGAAGAGGTGGGCCCTCATCCTCCTGCCGTGTCTCTGCTCCTCCGATAAGCCATGAAGGCCAACTTGGCGGAGGAAGAGCCATCTGCCCGGCTCATCAGTAGCCTCATGATTGCAGCCCTACAGGCAGACAAACACAGACATACAGTACAGGCAGGCAGACATGCTCCGACAGGCTGCCCGCCTTCACCAGACACCCTCACCCGTCTGGCCCTGGGAGAGGAGGCAAAGGCAGCTCAACCCGTCTGGCCCTGGGTAAGGGGAAGACAACTCTACGACGGCCCTGGCTGTGGAGGGAGGGATATGGCAGCTTTGCTTCTGGCACAGACAGACGGGCCAGGCTGGGCTGGGGGGAAATCTATACCCTTCCTTCCTTCAAGGCAAGTCTTGTATTACTATTTGGTTCCGTTTTTCTTATTGTTCATATTGCTGCTAATAACTAGGGCTGTGCAGTCGCCCCAAGCTGCCAGAGGTACAAGATTGGTACCAAGATTTGTACACAGGATTTGGTGGAAGTCCATCGACAGAAGCCAAGAGAGAAATCTACACCCTCCTTCAAGGCAACTCTAGTATTACAGTTTGGGTCATTTTTTTCTCATTGTTCGTACTGCTGCCAATAACTGCCTGTGCGGAAGTCCCTGACTACCAGAGGTCTATTCTGAAATCTGTTGCTATACAGTGTTAGCACACAAGATCTAGTGACAATCCATCGCCAGAAGCCAGAAGGGAAATCCATACCTTCCTTCCAGACAAGAATTGCATTACGGTTTGGGTCAGTTCTTATGGTTTATATTGATTGCTAATAACTGACTGCCAAATACATATTCCCAAAACCTCAAGCTAGTTAAGCGTATACCATCACGATCATTGGAGGGCTCCAAAATTTTGTTCCTACTATAGAGTGTTTGAAGAACGCAAGATTTGGTGGAAATATGTCTGCAAAAGCCAGGCTGAGGGAAACCCATACGACCCCTCCACAGCAGGCCTTGTATTACAGTGTGGGTTGTTTTTTCTCATTGTTCGTATCGCTGGTAATAATTACACGATTATTCTCATCATTACACTTAAGGGCTGGATTCTCTCAAAACAAGATGGGATTTGCCTTGCTATACAGTAGCTCCAGAGGGGATATCCAAATGCAATGCAAAGTAGGTCAGTAACAGTAAAGCACTGCAAAGAGAGAGAAAAAAGAATGTGTAGTTTAGTGTGAAACTTTCCGTCTTCCACTGAAGCTCTCCTCGGGCGTGTAGGACTTTGTGTGTGCATGTGTGTGTGTGTGTGTGTGTGTGTGTGTGTGTGTGTGTGTGTGTGTGTGTGTGTGTGTGTGTGTGTGTGTGAGGTAGCCTGGAAGTCCTGTGGTGCGCAATAGGAAACACCAACAATGCTCCATGTTTGCTAAGCAAGTGAGGTGGTGGGTCGACTCGGCGATGGAGAAAACAGGTTACAATTCCTCCTCTCCCCAACACGTAATAAAAAAGAAGCCCACCCTTTTGCAATGCGAGAACGGGCCCCATTGTTCCAACATGACTCCAGACTCTTTTTTTATTACAACAAAGCGGCACAGGCGTTTCTATTATTGGTGGGAGTCCGTCCCTGCGTCCGTGCGTCTGTCCGTGTGGGCAGTGGCGCTCGCTGTGTTCGCCCGGTGTGACCTACATCCTGTTTTGATGGAAAAAGATGGCCGACGGTGTTCCACTGAGCCGGGGGGATATGACCGTGCAGTGTACACCAGGAGGATAGGTGGACAGGACTGTACTGTACTGCACTGTGCTGTGGTGTGCTGCACTGTGCTGCACTGTACCCGCTTGGACCAGTAGTCAAACAAATAGAGTTGCCGGGCAGATGCCAGTGTTATGTCGGCATGAGCTACCCGTTTAGCTGAGCCACCATGCCCAGTAAACGCACTACATTGGCACACTAGGGTTCGGGTTAACAGCCCTTTGGTTGCTCATCTCGACAAACCAGCCCATCTCAACAAAACACCAGATCTCAGTGGCCTTACAGAGGGGCCGTTTGCTAGCCTGATTATCATCGACTTTCAAATCTCTTCGAGACTTGGTCTGACCAAGAGCATAACAATTAACATTTCCCAAACAGCATTTCCCAAATGGCCTCCCTTGGTAATGATTGTTTGCTTCCCAACAAAGTGGGAGAGGTTCCCGTATTTGCGGGAACTCAGAAAGTACTTGCATTGACTCTTGACTCTGCCTGGTAGCATCGCTGAAGCTGCTGCGTCACTAGGAGGGCACGACCTGGCTACCGTTTGTAGACTCTGCCACCCACGGGCAGGTCCCATAACCAGAATGGGCCCCCCAGCTGAGTGTGGTCAGCACATAGTCGATAAAACTGATAAAAAAGACAGAAAAGATGGAGGAATGAAAAGAGAAAGAGAGAGGGGGAAAAAGAGGGAGAGAACAAGAGGAGGGAGAGAGAGAGAGAGAGAGAGAGAGAGAGAGAGAGAGAGAGAGAGAGAGAGAGAGAGAGAGTCACAAGGAGTGTGTCATTAACAGAGGCAGACCATTTTTCAGACAGGCCTGTGACCACTGGCGCGTGATGACTCACACAGATGTGTGTTTGTCTACACACACACACACACACACACACACACACACTACAATTTTGGCCTCTCCTTTCCTGTCTTGCGAAAGAGGAGTGAAAAATGAGATGAGAAAGACAGAGACAGCAAGAGATTGAGATGGTGAGCGAGGGAGAGAAAGAGAGAGAGAGAGAGAGAGAGAGAGAGAGAGAGAGAGAGAGAGAGAGAAAGAGAGCAAGGGAAATTGAAATAGAGAAGTAGGGAATAAAAAGTGTGAAGGGAGAAAAGCAGATGACTGCTCTGATCATCTGGGTCTGACTCTAACACAGCTCCATTTAATTCAACCCAGCCTAGCCCATTCCAGCTCCACCTAACGCAACCACGCTCCATCTAAACCAGCCCAGGTCAGCTCCACCTAACAAAGCCCCACCTAATCTAACTCAGGTCAGCTCCACCTAACCAAGCCCCACCTAATCTAACTCAGGTCAGCTCCATCTAACCAAGCCCCACCTAATCTGACCCAGCCCAGAGCAGCCCAGCCCACTACATAACTCCACTCTACAGCCCCCAATCTGACTGTAAAAGTGATGGGATTAGTGGAGGCGAGGG
>NC_085878.1:14635739-14655739 GCF_034702125.1 Engraulis encrasicolus
GTGGACAATCCCAGTGGATAAGGCCACACTGTAGCTGAACTGATTCCATTGAAACACAACAGTTACACTTCTCGAACCCTCTTGAGAATACTAGCACTGTTGAAGACACCGAACAGCAGACAAACAGTATTTCACTCTTCAGGGGTAAAGCTTCAGACAGCTTTTTTTGTTCTTTTTTTCATTAAATAAAATGAAAATATTCTCCTACATCTGGAGCATTCACAAGTAACCAAGAAACCATGGAGCAAGACAGACATCAAAAGACAGCTGGTCAGGCGTTTTTCCCCCTAAATGTGTACACTGCATGAATGTTCTAACAATGTCAACATTGTAACTAAACAAAGGGATTGTCAATGTTCATGTCAGGATCTCATATTGACAATATGACAATATGACAAAATACAAACTGCAACAATGTCAATAACACTACATCCTAAATACACTACATAGTGCGGGGATGAAAATAAGGTGACGCACAGATGATAATGAAATGTTTAAATGCCACGTTGACATTACATTTCTTATCCATATATTAATATTTGCCCACACATGGCACAGCAATGAATTAGTACCCAGATAAAACGATGTTGGTAGCCTGTTGCTTTTATTGGTTTTGTGCCCACAGTTTGTTTGTCTTGACGTCCTACCAGACCTGTGACACATGCACATAGGCGTACTCCTGCACGCACGCACACACACACACACACACACACACACACACACACACACACACACACACACACACACACACACACACACACACACCTTTACCACAATCATCCCAGGTGATGTGAATCTAAAACCACAGTATACTGCAGTGGTCGACAAATGCTCACACACTGGCAGTGGTGCTGTAGGCCTAAGACACATAACATTGGCAGCTGACGGGGCAAAGTTTTCACCACCAAAGTTTGCCAGAGAGGCAACGAGCATTGGGAATATGGTTGACCGATGGGCGTGATGGTGAAGAATGGCCCGTTTCGAGCAGTCTCGAGATTCTTTTTTGCCAACCACAAGTCACACACCAGCCACGTGACAGGAGGAGAAGTCACCACGCAGCCGACATCCTGTCTCTTTTGCCCCTTTTCTTTCACTTCGCTTCTGAGTTGCACAGCACAGGAAGCCTCATGCTCAAGGCATGACATTAACGCATGGCAAATCTGAGTCAGCTAGCCTCCATTCTCCTTTTCCCAAGGAGTCAGTCCGGCCAACAAATGGCGCGGAAATGTATCGTGGAATAGACATTAGCCCTAATCCTCTATTCCATTCCCACAATACAATGTATACGCTTGAGAGAAAATTAAATGTGAATCATAACAAATTGAGTTTTTCACAAGCAACACAATTTGATATCATATCTGAAGAAAGGCTCTCTAAATGTGTATAAACTACACCAACTCTTGATGTCATAAACTAAGCTACACCAACACACATCAGTGCCTATCTGAATGGTATAATGGTGGCCTCTGATAAAGAGGCACTTAGCACTTAATAGACAGCCCACCTTTTCTTTTGGTTCTTCATTCCATGACAACAAAAGGCAACATCAGCACCGTGACAGCAAACCAGATTATTGTTGATGACATGCCTTTCACCAACTTTCACACTTTACAAGATTAACCAGCCTCATAACAATACACAATAATTGATTGCAAGAAAGGAAGAAATGTTTTGCATTCTAATGTAGTTTACCAGATGTGTTGACAACAATGATGAGGACCAACAAGGCCTGACCCTACACATTATGTCAGGTTAATCCAGCAACATGATCAATAGGCCAAGCAGAGCATTCATTTATTCACATGTTATTAATACAGGGGAAGATTTGACAACATTCCCATAGAGAACTGATGTTTTAGCCCCCTTACCTGCAAGCAAGAAGGTCGGTAGCAGGAAGCAGTACAGCAGTCCACATACCACCTGGAGTTCCATGAGAGCGCGTCCCAAAATGCACAGCCTCACTCCGGCTACAGTCCCACTGACATTCCACGACGGGACGGTAAATTCCACTCAGTGGATGGAAAGAAATCCGGTTCGAAGTTGTTGTTCATGGTTTCCCCTCGCCTTAAGTTAACATAATTAAGAAAATGTTAAAACTTTTCCATACTGGTGTTTGGCTATCATTTTAATATTCTAAATTCTCAGAAGCGAAAACAGTCAGACAACTTTCACCAGCTCCACAACGCATTGACTTAAAGACTGACTAAAAAAAGGATTCAAAGCGTCTGATCTTTCAACTTTTTTCTTCAGTTCCGAAACAGCTCTGTGTATATTCCTCGTAAAAACACGTCTTCATGGAAAATGTACATCGCCCAGCGCCCAGCTACTTGAACTACCCCCTCCACTTTCTTATGTACTCACTTTTGACAGCTCTAAACTTCTGAAGTTGTTGCCTACAACTTTCACGTCTTAAAATATGGTCAAACGTGCCACTCCAGCGGACGTCCAGTTGAAGTATACCTTCAAACAACTGTGTTTCAACTTAGAGAAACTCCCACTGTGATGTTGCCACTGTGCCAGAACTGGGAGCGTCCAGTCCACTTTTTTCATTCTTGGCTAACCATATTTCTCGCGTTCGCAAATGAGAGGGCTGGTGCAGACTGCTTGCCGCGAACAGCATGGCAATGTGACTTTCACTACGCATGCTTGCTTCCATAGTGCAGGCTGCCTCACACAACTTCTCACACTAGCAGTGATTGCGAAAGGTACTTTTTTCTAAACGTATTTAGGCATTTCTTTAGAAACATTACATAGAATCATATCAGATAGGCCTACATTAATTCATAGCGTGTCTTTTTGAAAGCACGAGGCCTATAGGCTTATTTTTCCACAATTTACCAAATTAATATTCCAGCCCCCTGGGCTAGCCGTCTGGCAGCCTTTCTTGAGTGAAACAGAACTGATAAACAAGCTGCAAGAAATGGTTTACCAACTGGTTTTCTTTGTCAAAAGCAAACCCCATTGTATTTAGCAATTTGTGTCAATAGCCTACATTTATGTCAAAACAAGTCATTTATAAAGTGCTGTCATGAATAAAGTGACACACATAACCTAATGAAATCGTACCAGTCAGTGTATAAAATAGGTTACTTGAAAAACAAGATGCACTGAACACACCAACTTTTAGGAATGGTCAAGGATCTCAACATCTGTACTCGCTTTATTTCCAGACCAAGCGTCTGCTGTTGCAGTCGGTGTGATGCCGCCATCTAGAGGTGATTGTAAAAACGGTGGCTGGATTTTGTGTGTGTGTGTGTGTGTGTGTGTGTTTAGCTGAATTCACTCTAATGTCACAAGAACTCTTCATGCCCCAACCTTGTGTAGGCCTACCACACTATCTTTCGCTCGGGCGCTGAGTTCTAATGCCTCAGTGTAATAAACACACGTCAAACATCGATGCACTATTCAATTTCAGGTCAATGGCCACCCTTGTGCAAAAACGCAGTGTAGCCTACCGTAAGCAGAGTGCATGCTTTAATAATTGCAACATGCAGGTTACTTTTTGTTTTGCATGTTCACTAGCGTATTAGTCTGAGCTACATTGTTTGGTTATCATTTTGCCTTTGTTAAGCAATACCATCCAATGAAAAGCCAGTGCGGGCGTGTCTTAATGGCCATTGGCTGTATACAGAAGTCACATGGTATAGTTTCGCGCGAAAGTTGGTGAGAGACTTTATCAGACCACTTGCTTCCCTCAGTGGAGCTAAAAGTTTCAACAGGTTTGGTGGAAATACAATTGATCTGAAGACATTTTGTGATCTGACGAGCTGACATTGTTGAGTTGCTATGGCGCAGGCCCGTTTGACGGACTATTTTGCTCAAAGTAAAAAAGGAGGAATCGATAGAGCTGCGAGAGGTAAAGGACAAAAGGCAAATGCCGTCAATGTGGACGTCGCTGTTGCAAGACCAACTCGACAAAACACAAGAACTGCAGGCCGTCCGAAAATCACAAGATCCAGCTCTGTACAAGAAGAATTTCTACGGGTTATTAACGAAGCGGTGTCAACCAGCGATGAAGCGAAATTCACCGAGGACAAGGTGGATATTCACGCAAGCCCGAAAACTCCAAAAAGGCGTTCGACTGAGGTAGAGTTTGATCTCGGTTCGGCGGTGTTTACCACAGCTGAGCAACACAGCAGTGCAAAGAAACGTGCTCGCGTGGGTCCCTCACAAGAAGGCAACACCGTAGCCGAAAAAGCAGCAGTCAAAACTGGAAAACGGACAGCGAGAAAACGCCTGATCCTTTCGAAAGACGGAGAACAGGTTAGTAATACACTTGTGCTCTTGTTGCTATCGCTAACTTGATGGCAAGCTAATCAGTTGGCCTAGTGTACTGCCAAAGCCCATCATAGCATGGCCTAGTTTTGTACTCGGTACATTTTCGTCGAGCATGATTGGTGTATGTGAGAGTAGATGTTGTGTGGATGTGTGTGTAACCATGCCCTTTGGTTTGCAATAATTGATGTGAAAATGACTTGTTTAAAACCACAATGTATACAAGTCGATTCAGTGTTCTCATGAAAGAGTTGTGGACAGGGACGTGGCACGTTTGACACAAAACGTGCGATCTACCATGCATTACAATACGTTTAGGTGTGGACTGGAGACAGAGAGCAGGCGTTAATGTCTCCCTTTGTAAACAGGCCGCTACCAATGCAAAGGAGCCCTCCCCACAGTCACCCATTCCCGAAGGTGTGGACAAACAATCGAAGGGAGCTGTTAACCCCTCACCCAACCCCTCTACTACTCTCCCTAAAAGCACAACTACCAAGAAGGTAATTGCAAAGACTTGTTCTTTGTAACTGCACAAAGCTGTTTGGTTGTGTTCCTTGTCTGTGGTCCTTGTGTTTTAACCACATTGCCCTTTCTTCTTTCATATTGTAGCCATTGACCAAAGATGATGTGGCCGCACTCAAAGCCAGACTCCAAAGGCTCCAGGGTCAAGCTCAGACCGCCGTGACTCCTTCCCCTGCCCCTGCACCCATGCTGGCAGAGCTGAAGGCCAGATGCCACGACGTGTTGGAGCGAACAGCCAAGATACAGCAACGGAACGAGAAGATAAAGGCCAAGATAGCAGAGTCAGAAGCACAAGCACAACCCGAACCAGAGGGGTAAGGGGTCTGCACACGGCACACTTTACAAAGACCATTGTGCTTTTCAAGGGTCTATCTTGCCCCTGAATCCATACTCACAGCTTGTGCATTCATGACTGGCCTGTTCAACCTTTCACACACAAAAACCTAAAGTATTGTTTGTGCTAAACCTTGTCTTTGTGGGTTTTTTTAAAAATGTTTTTCAGAGAGAAGGCACCAGCATACCAGCGTTACCACACCCTTGCCCAGGATGTACCCCCCGGTCTCTCGCTGCCCTACAAGTACAAAGTGCTGGCAGAGATGTTCCGCAGCATGGACACCATCGTGAGCATGCTTTTTAATCGCTTGGAGACCGTCACCTTCTCCAAAGTAAAGCAGGGTGTTCAAGAAATGATGCGCAAGTAAGTGATACAAACTCTGACATCCAAGCTAATCTCGCGTCGAAGTTCAAATGTTTTTTAATGACAGGAGATCTGAGGCACGCTGACATACTGTAGGCTGAACGTTCCCTATTAATAATTCCAAGTTCACCCTTTTATTCTTTTACTGTTTTATCCTGCATCAGAGTGTCTTGGATCTTCTCTCTTCGCTCCCCCAAAATTTTTTGTTTTGTTTTTTGGATCCTGTCCTGATATCTATTTCTTCCACCCACTGAAGCAACATCCTCACCCCTTTCCTTTCAAAATGTTTTTTTTTTTAAATTAATAATGTGCATTTCTTTAGTAAGCATGTTTTCTCAAATGCTTTGGCTTTATTTAATCACCCCTATTTCTTGATTTTTCCAGGAGGTTTGAGGAGAGTCACGTGGGACAGATCAAAACCGTGTACCCCACTGCCTACAAGTACAGACAGGAGAGAAACATCCCAAACTTCAGCACCATGGCGAAAAAGTCCACTTACCAACTCACCCTCGAGCCAGTCATCGAAGAAGGTTTGTGGTCTTGAATGTCTTTCACATAACGAATACATAACATACTCAAGTAATGCATTGCAACATTGTTTCTATGCTGTATACTGACTTTCACTCTTGAATGTATCTACAGAGCAGTCTGGCTCTCGCCCCGTCCTATCAGCATCTCTAATGCTGGATCGGACGAGAACGTTCCACCACAACCTTGTCAACGTTGTCAAAGAACACCACAAGGTAAAACAATGGCACAACTGTTGGAAGTCAGCAGTATTGTGTTAACTATCTAATGCTTATAACTTTAAAACGCTTTCGTTTGTTTTTTTCTTCTGGATCTTCATTGATTTGACTTTTTGTTGTTTTCTCTGTTGTTAGCGATTTCTGGAGACTCTGGACCCTCCAGTGGTGGTGCCCGATGACATGCTTACCCGCTGGCATCCACGTTTCAATGTGGACGAGGTGCCCAACATCCACCCCAGCGAGCTGCCACAGCCTCCCCAGACGGAGAAGCTGACCACCGCACAGGAGGTCCTGGACAAGGCCCGTGCCCTCATGACGCCCAAGGTGAGCTGCAATATGTAGAATTTGAACTTCTACCACCCTTGATGATACACATCATATTGAAAATATACCAGTTTTAGGCTTCATGTTGCTTTCTAACTCTCAGTGTTTATATGGTAGGTGTAAGTATTACAGAAAAACAAGAAATGAAGAGTTCAGATGCAAAACCCTCAAAAAGCCACAGCAAAGATCTTTAGAACTAAATTACTAAATAGCATTTCGCCAATCACAATCACAAAGCCAATCAAATGTCATACAAGATGGACTGGTTTTTGGAGTTCACTAAATAAATAGAAATACCGCCTGATTTTTGTATCAAACATGCACTTGGAGGGTTTGCATCTGTTGTAAAAAATGCATCAAATGTAAAAATAAGATTAGTTGACATGAAGTGTAATTTACATGTTTTATTCATCCTTTCAGATGGAGAAAGCACTGGCTAACATGGCCCTGAAAACAGCAGAGACTCCACTCTCCAAGGAAGAACAAACTCCCGGGCCTAAGGAGGTGGCGTCCCCTGCTGCGACTCCCTCCGCGGCTAACAGCTCCCTCAAAGGAGTGTCCCAGTCTCTGCTTGAGAGGGTAAGCACGTGGCAAGGGGAAAGTGCTGGGGAAAAAGGGATTAAACTTGAGCTAATCAGAGGCGATAGTCACAAATGTCATCCCACACCATCTGAATTCCACAGAGTCAAGAGATAGTAATTGGCTTTCAATACAGATAGACGAGCTGGGCTACTTAGGTTGTGGAAAACTGATCTTAAAGAGGAACGGAGAAAGGGGTTGGGTTTACTTTGAATCTCTGGAATTGACACCCGGAGGTCATTGTACTGGTTTTGCCAACTCTATTCTTATCAGAATAAAGGCTACATTATCACAGGACATTTAGATGAGTCGTTTCACAGTAATCTTTGTCTAATCTCTAATACGGCATCTCTCAATTGTTTTAAAACCCCAGTAGCTATTAGGAAACCGCTGTGTATGAAATGTCTGAATACATTTCTCTTGTCAGGTTCGAGCCAAGGAGGCCCAGAAGCTGCTGGTAGCTATGACGCGAAACCCAGAACAGGAAAAGCGGCTGACCATGATGTCCCACCTGGAAGAGATGGCCAGGATCCTGCGCAACGTGTTTGTGGCCGAGAAGAAACCGGCACTCACCATGGAGGTGGTCTGCAGCAGAATGATTGCCAGCTATCGCTCTGCCTTTACCCCAGGTTGGTACACGTCAAGTGCATTACATGGATGCATGTCACAGATAAAGAAACTACTGAAAATCTTCAGACATGTCCAATGTGCAGGATTTTAGTTTCCTGAGCAGTCATTCTGCTGCAAAGAAGAATCAAACCTTTTTATTTCTTCATTGTTGAAGCTCTATAGATAATGGATATTTTTTTCTTTAAAACCTACGTTGTTTCTTTTGCAGTCGAAATGGAGAAACATCTCAGACTGCTGGCAGAACTGACACCAGACTGGCTGACCATCCATCCAATCAGAAAAGACACATATCTGAAGCTGAACAAGACTGCGGACATGAGTGCTGTACAGAACAAACTGAGCCAGAAGATGAAAGAGGAGGAAAGGAAATGAGTGAACATTTGTTCCAGTTGACTTAAATAGTTGTCGAAGTGCAATCACGTTTTATTTTTTTATATGCTTGAAATAGTCATGGACTGACTTGAATTTGATCAAAGGTCAGTCGGACTGCTATGCTGTGGGTTTGATTTCACGTAGAGGTGTTTATTGAAAAAAAAACATTTCTTGTTGTAGTTATTGACTACTTTCGCCCACATTTGTAATAAAGGTTTTATTCTGATTAGCAGCTCTGCCCTTCTTTTCCACAATGTGGTTATGGATAAGGTTACTTGTCAACAGTGTTAAAGGTTACTCTTAATATTCTCTCTCCTACAGAATACACGCCCTTTAAATGTAGTTTGTATGTTGATTTATTAAGTTAAATAATGCGAGTAACCTATTCTGAATAGGACCAGTTCAGTCAATTTTCAACATGCAGTTGTAATGCTCACACTACCCTGGACTTGTCAGTACCTGAGGTTTTTTCTTCCAGCCTTTTCTGAGATCTTAGTCATTGTAATGGGGGCACCGCTTTGTTTACATTTTTTTTAAGTATTTAGTCCCAAAAACACCCGAAAGGTTATACAACATCAGCAAACAACCCTTTGGGAATATATTTGGAGTAGGCCTGTTAATTTAAAACAAAACAAAAAATGTTAACAAACGCTGCCCCCATTAGAATATTTCATCTCGGAAAGGGCTTAGCCGAAAAAATGTGGTATCACTGGGCGGGTACTGACAAGTCAAGGGTAGCGTGAGCAATACAACATCATAGTGAAATTGACTGAACTAGTCCTTAAGATTTCTTGCTATATTGATTTTTTTTTTCAGTTTTGCATTATAGATTTTCACTTACTTATAATGTAGCAGTATTAAAATTTTCACAGTAGAATTGCATTTCTGTCCTCACACTGGCTCTTGGTCTATTGAATGACACCAATCAATTTCACATGGCATGAATTTCGTGTTTTCTACCTTGGGTCGAGACGACATATGGTGTCGCCTGGAGTTCAAATGGGGTCGCCTGAAGTGTGTGTAAAAAGAATACTGATGTTACTAATTAATATAACATTAATTAATATTCTGATTGAAATGCCAGTCATATCTTTTCAGAAATATCTACAGGTTTATTAGCCTAAGCTCAATCTTTTTTGTCAGTCATATAAAAACATGTGTAGGCCTAAGGGGTCCCCAAAATTTGGGATGTCAAAATAGGGTCCCGGGCCAATTAAGGTTGGGAACCACTGGATTATTGACAGGCAAGTTGAGGCAGTACTTCAGTCATCAAGTGATCTTCTAATGATGGTAATTCCAGAAGCTCAAACAGAACCACTACAATAACGCGTAACAATGAATCCTGGCATAACTTTTATGGTTATTTTCATTCCTGAAAATGGCACTGAAATGTATGTACAGTAGCCTACTGTATACCCTAATAGAACCATGGGTTTGGTAGTGATTTTAAGACGGTGTGAGCATTTAGTATTTAAAAGTAGTCTTTCTTGTAAAGGCTCTGCGGGCCCCATGTTTGCCCGCCTCTGGTCTATAGTAACTGCAGACCAACTACGCAGTGAAGCTGTCAGGTTTTTAATTTAACTTTTACATATCTGCCCACCGCTGCTTGTCAATCACAAGCCATCATCTTTTCACATACCTCTACTTCAGTGTGACTCAACAGAAATACCTTCACAAGGAAAGAATGAGCAAAGTTCTTACTCATTAATGGTTATTGAGTGTTCATTTGAAATGGCCAGAAGAGGTCATCTGTCAAATTCTCATACTGTAAAACATGAAATGAGACAATGAAGTGTTGAGTAGCATTTTATATTCCAAAATGTGTGATCCCTTTAAACACAACTCATCACAACTGTAATACGTTTCTGTCTTCAGTTAAAAAAGGACATTTGTTCATCCAAAACAAAATAACTTTTGGTTGAAACGGCAATGTGCTCAATTTTGCATAGGCACATTAAAACATTTGCAATTAACTTTAATAAACTTCTTAACAGCATGACATGATCATCTTCAACAAGAAATATCAAGACATAAATGTTTCTGAGACAAATTAATTTAAAAAAAATGCAACAGTGATGGTATTGTGTGCCATTTGACACATTCCCTAATCCCATTCCAATAATGTCTGTTCGATTTACAGCAATGAATTGACTTTTTGATTCAGTCTTTGTGTTTTTTCCTTGTGAAACACTTCCCATTAATTTCAAAAGCAGGACAGGGAGCTTTTAGGGGTCTCTCCTGCCAGCCAAAACCAATGGACGTTGTCTCGGACCATAAAACATGTCACTTTGGAGAGCGTGAGGACAGGTGTTTGGCCAGTCTTGTTACCGAGTGGCGCACAGCACTCCCAGCATGTAAAATGTGAAGGAACAGTTGTCAAGCTGTGTGTTTAGTATTGCACCAGAGAGAACACGGTGTGGGGCTTCAATTTGTCCGCTCCATTAAGATCCTTCATTTCCACTACTACCAAGCAGCCAATCACAACTGCTTGCTGTTTCTTCATAAGCTCACATGCGGCGTTAAGAGTCCCTGGAAGAGAAATTAAATATATGGAGTAAAATTAAGTTGTATACATGTAAGACTGTATTCAAGGTAATGCATGTTAGACGATTAAAAAAAAAAGTTATCTCCATCTTCTCAGTAACTCTTAAACAGAAAAGTTACTATTAACGTTTTTTTTAGTATTTAATCTATGAAGCTATTTTGAGGATTTAATCTATGAAGCTATGAATCAATGTCAATCACAGATCAACTACTTTACAGTACTTCACTTATCTACATGTTATCTGAAGCTGCTCAAACAGCTCCACACCTTTAAAGGGCCTGCAGTCTGGAAATCCTGGATCATCGGGGTCAAGAAGACCAACAATCTATGCCAGAGGAAGTAGACCATCCTAGTTGGAATACTTATCTAGATACTTTATCTATAATATTCTAGCTTTATCATGACAAGCAGGCGGTTATAACTCTGCTGGTACGAGCTACAGAAGTGTTCAAACACCAAGATGTAATCATTGATATTGTCTAAAGTGTGTTTGATTGCTCGCCTTTATGTGAATAACCATTGAGGGCCATTTTGAATAATCAAAGTCAAATAAGTCATCAGCGGCATACAGACAAGTTATAATACACTGATAAACAATGTAATGACCACTGCATGGGGACATAGTGTTGTCTTGGGATTTTTATGGATGGCAAGGATGGTTAAGGGTGCGTGTGTTTCTCCTTTATTTTGCTCATCAAGTGAGTACTCCCCCCACAAAACAAAACAAAAATGTTATCCGTAGGAAAATAATCTGAAATGTCTCACCCCCAGTGGCCAAAAGGTCATCGATTAGTAAGACTTTCTGTCCTGGAGCCACAGCATCCTCCTGGATTTCCACCTCAGCCTGAGAAACACACACACACACACACACACACACACACAGTAAAAATAAAGATTGCAAGGCCAACTTGCCCACGTGTTTCTTCAAATGATATTGATCAAGGAGTGGTCATTTTTATGACACTAACAACTACATTAATTGCTTGTGTAAAACCACCATAGACTAGGTGATTAAAAACTGCTTTAGACATGTCCAATTAACTAAAGATGGGATGGGACTCACCTTGCCATATTCCAGAGCATAGGACACTGAGACTGTGGGTCCGGGGAGCTTGCCCTTCTTTCTCACGAGGGCAAAGCCAATCCCTAACCTTTGAGCCAGCAGGGGCCCAAATAGAAACCCCCGTGCATCCAGACCTGGACATGTAAAACATAACCAAGTTGCACAACAAATGTATGAAGCACAGAGACAGGACTAAACCAACGTGCACTAAATACTCAGCTCCTGTGTAAGTGTATGGGTAAAAGTGAACAACTCACCAACGATTACTTCAACATCCTTGTGGTTTTGTCGGACATGCTCCTCAAACAAGTCAATTACTGCAGCCAATGCCTTTGGGTCCTTGAGTATTGGACAAATGTCTCTGGAAAATGTAACAATTAAGAAGAATGCTAGCAAAGTGATAGAATACTAGCCTAGAAATCTAGACGCCCCTAGTGGCCGCAAAATGAATTTGCTCCCGGGGGCACAGCTTTGCTGTAGGGGTTTTTGGCGCGGCCAGGCTAGTAGAATACAGCTTTAAGTTGCCAAACTTGTCGAACTTTGTATCCGCGGCCGAACTAGCGGTAGTTCTAACTAGGCTACCCGTCAAGCTGATAACGGAATCGGGGACTGCTCGTTTTTCCGACGCACCATTGATTCGATGCGTCCAATCGGCTGTCATCACATTTTCTGGTCAATGTTCAAGAAATAGCATACGTCAGTTTAACTTTTGCGAAGGTAAATACGTCCAAGATAACACAATAAACCCATCTGGCAAAGATATTGTGCACTGAATACGCTGCCGAGAAGATCCATCTGAGGACGTGTAGCAATTTTGCTGATACTCACCGAAACAGAATTCCTTTGATTGGGAAGTCAGGAAACGCACGTATTGATTCAGTTATGCGTTTTAGTTTCTCTTCTCTGCTGCCACCTGCCATGTTTATTACAAAACTGTCACGTACGAAGCAAACACAGAAATCAGATCATCAAATTACTACATCAAGAGCTGTTCCTCGATTCTGCAACACATTTCCGCGTTCAACCACGTGGTGGGGTCATGGAGTCATGACTAATCCACAGTCCCTTGAAGACACGCCTCCTTGACTATCAGTGGGTCTTCTAACCAGATAGGAAGCCAAAGTCCTTTTAGGTAAATATTACTTCTAGAAACTCGTGGACATCAGTGCCCTTTTACTTTATGCTGTGAATCTGCATCATGCCTTTTTATTATTATTATTATTATTATTATTATTATTATTATTAAGTAAACCACAAGTAGGCTAGGCCCTACATAGACAGTTTGAGCAACCATGCACACATGGGGAAAAGTGTTTAGGCCCCATCTGCTGCAGCAATTACGCGAGGTATCCTGCAAGAAATACCACAGCCCTTATAGAATACTCCATCCTTACAGATATAGGTATACATTCCAAGGAGACACACACACACACACACACACACACACACACACACACACACACACACACACACACACACACATTAAAGCAGGCAATATTTTGATAAGATTTATTTCCATCCATGTCCATACACTATTGCATTTTGTTTTAACTTTTTCTAAACTAAGAACTTGTATTGATGACGGTAGATTAAGAGTATTTTAGCCTATGACCTCTTTTGGTGGCTGTTTTTGGCACTGTAATGGGCCATCTGTTGTGATTGTTAAATTGTAGTGACTGACTTCAGTTCATTTATAGTTTTTAAATTGTTCGGAGTTCTGGAACAAATCTTTACAAAAATATTACAAATGAAGCAGTGCAAATTTACTGTTACAGTAGAACAATTCCAGTTACAGAGAGGAAAACGATACAAATCACTCTGATTTTCCTTCATATGGAACAACAATTCACATTGACAACATCACATTGGCATTTAAACAGTAAGAAATCTATTTTGTTTGAATATTTGTTGTGACAAAACAGTCAACTAACATTATGCTGGAATGTTTCTCTGCATGTTTGGCTTTTAAAAAATGCAAAGGTGTGATATTTCAGGGGGGGGGGGAAGAGAGGGGGGGGTGTACATTTCAGATTTTAAGCAATATAAACACGTTATAAGAAATTAAAATCAGGTAGATAAAATGAAGATATCAAAACAATCCCCAACTCCATCTACAAATTGCAACCCACAGAGGTCCATCAAAAGTTATTGGCAAAAATGTGTCATTCCTGGTCACATTTCTGAATCAGTGTGGCCAGTCACACTTGACAGGCTGGGACTTTGGAGGCGTGATGCACTTGCCCAACTTCTCACATCCAGGAGGAGACCAGTTCTGCAGAAGAATGAACACGTGTAATTACATTTCATGCACACCTGGGGGAGCTCTTGCTGCATGCAAATTCTCTGAAGTTGAAATATCTTGGTCTTTTTCTAACATAGTTGCCTTGAATGTATGATGACTAAAAATGCCCTCAACAAAGACATTGTTAAAGATTGCTCAAGGAAAAGGGTGCTCACCATACTATATTAAGTGTATTTTTAGTGTAAAAAGGCCATCTACATCGTTTGAATAATGTGTTTGTCCAGTGTTGGAAACATTTATTTGTCCAGTGTTTTCCAAAACTATAGGATGAAAGTATATTAGCCAAACCTATTTCTGGAAAATACATTCGATAAGAGGTCATTCAAAAACAGGTTTCCTAAAAGTGTGGTGTTGAACAATCATAGCCATGTTGTTTAAGGTCAAGGAGTACAACTGTTGTGGATAAAAAAAATACATAAATAAAAAGAATGTGTAGACCAAATCATGAACTGGTATTTTGCACAAACTGGAGGTTTCTATGTCTCTTTGTTATCATTCATTTTGGTTATACACCATGTCCCAAATTATTATGTAAATCAATTTTGTTATATCTCGAAGACATTTTCACAAAATCTATTACACTTTCATGTGAGATGAAGTTATGAATTCTTGAATGCAGGTGTAAGATTTCGACATGATCTAAGCCGTTGTGAATTTGCAGTTGCTGTTTTAGGCCCAATGAATTCATTGACACCGGTCTATTTGGCCCAAAATTACTGCCACAGTACAAAGTTGTACATACTGGTTGTTTGATGCACATTTCTTTGAGTTATGTGTACATATACGGTAGGTAGTACAAAAATAATTTAGCATAAAGTTTTTAAACAGCGTGTACATTGCTCTTATTCCTCCTTGGTGACCTCAGACAACAGGGCAATAGGTTGCCACCACACAATACACACAACACATTCACATCACTCTTCTCCTTTAGCCCTTTAGCCACTTACCATGACGGCCTCGTCACACATGTTCAGCTGAGGTGCGCCTGGAACCAGCTTCATCTTGTGCTGCTCCACAATGGGGCTGATGCGCTTCAGAGCAGCTGCATACTCATGTTTGAGGACACTAAAGCACACAGGAACGAGACACTCAGTTATTATAACCACTTCTCTCAATCAGGTCAGAATTTGGCTCAGGCTATTAAACTGAGCAGTAGTGAACCAGTTTGTTCACCAGCTAATCAGTTACAAATAAATTCCAACAGCGAATAGGTTGAATATGTTTACTTGAACCGTCATCAATCAGAATCACATTTTTATTGTCAACACCATAACACCACATGAACTTAAATTGATACTAAGTTACAACCACAATATATTTTAGCACAGTCATATACAATAGTACTACAACATCGGCACAGTCACTTGCTGGCTCCAAATTATCATCGTATAACAATGCCCCCCCTCGCTATCCCGACCCACTGCTACACGCAGACAGCCATGCATAACATGTCCCCTGGATAAATCTCAATAGAATTGTTTATGTCTGCCCTCCCCTCTCCACTCAATTATTTTTATTGGACACGGCGGAACAGACTCGGCCCATCATTATAATCGGCGTGGAAAATCACCAAGGGCTTAAGCCCTTTCAAAGGCACGCCACCCTCAAAAAGAACCTGTGGGGTCAATGAGCTCCCTCCATGTACACACCAGATAGCCCCCCTTCTGCCCTTTTTACACACACACACACACACACACACACACACACACACACACACACACACACACACACACACACACACACACACCTAGCCAAATATTACTGCTGCAATTACCCCCCGTAATGTGGTCACAAGAAGCACCTGTGTCCGTACACTCCCTCTGGCCCACTCTGGCTCTTACGCTGCCTCTCTGATTGGTCCCAAGGGGAGGATTACTTTGGATATATACTCTCTCTCTCTACGTGTGTGTGTGTGTGTGTGTGTGTGTGTGTGTGTGTGAGCACCAGTGCGAGGTGAAGTGTCAATTAGTGTAATAACCTCAGGCCGTGTCCAGCTCGCACGTTCCCCCTCCCGGTCCCCACTTCTCTCCCCTGAGTGCCTCTCTCCTGAGGGATCTCTGGGCTTCCTCCACAGTCCGGCACCTGCTCCCCTGGCCCCCACCCCCTTCCCCTTCAAGCCCCCACGGCACCTACTTCCCCAGTCCCCAACCCTGACGCCCTCCCACCCTCACCCAATAGTCCCCCCTGCCCACCCCCAATGGCACCCACTCCCCTACTCCCCGAGCCTGACATACACCCCCCAACTGAACACTCACCCTCTACTCACCAATCAGCAGCCCTGTCAACCACCGTCCACCCCCACCCCTTACCTCTACTCCCCAGTCCCCAACCCTAACATCCAACCCTCCTCACCACCCAACCTCTAGTCCCCTGTCACCAACTCTGACAGCCGCCCCCACCACATCATCCCCCAGTAGTCCCACCAAACCTTCCAATCCCAGCCCCTACTCCCCAGTCGCCAACCCCAACAACCGCCTCCTCGTCCAATCGTCCTTCCCATATCACACGTCCTCCTGTTCAGTCATTTGCATATCCTACCCTTACCCATACGGTAAGAGTGAACAGACTGAACATAACTGACGACTTCATGACCCACTTATCTCCTTTTTATCGAGTTTTTTTTAATAGAAACGGAAATCATCTCTCTACCACGTTACCAATTTCTGACACAACAACTGAACTCTCTCAAGTAGAGGTTGAGTGTGTGTGGACTAATTTGCTATACAACAAGTATTTTGTCCAAAAAACAACAATCAACGCATTTCCCCATATCACTTTGTCCTGAAAAAGACAGCAGTTCTGCACGAGAGGAAAATGTAAAAAAGGGCATGTCTACATTTCTCAGGCACCCAAAGTGTGTTCGTGGAGTGACACCTTCATCTCCAACCTGGAATTAAACCTGTGACAGCTTTTAAAACACCCAGTTCCACATTACACGCGCCGAACAAAAGGCTTTTCTTTGCTGATGGGTGGGTAGGGTAGGGTAGGGTAGGGTAAGGGGGCACAGTGCTTTTTGCACTCTGCAAGCCCCTCAAAACCTCCCGGTCATTAATCAATAATTAACACTGTAGCATGTTTATTTATATGCTCGGCCACTTACAAACAATGGGGAAAAGCCCATTGTCAGCAAAGCATAGTCATTATCATCACTATAACCCGTAGGTGCACTTGTGCAACTGTTGAAAACACAGAGAGAGAGAGAGAGAGAGAGAGAACGAGAGAGGAGAGAGAGAGAGAGAGAGAGAGAGAGATAGAGAACCAGAGAGGAGAGAGAATGGAGGGGAGGGGGGATTAGAATAAAACCAAATGCAAATGAATGCTTTTGATTTATAATGCATGGCACCCGGAGGGGGAGACGGCATTGCTCAGGTGTGACACCATACTGATTACAGATGCATTAGCCCTGATAGGCTGCTTGGCCACGCACGCACGCGCACACACGCACACAAAGACACAAACACACGCGTACTCACACACATACACACAGACACGAACACACACATACTCACGCAGACACGAACACACGCGTAGTCACGCACAACCACATGCACACACACATGGGCACACACGCACACGCACGAGCAAGCATACACACAGAGACACGAACACACACGTACTCATGCACACCCACACGCACACACACATATGGGTGCGCAAGCACACGCACGAGCGAACACACACATACTCGCGCACACGCACACGCACACGCATGCACGCACAATGTGACTTCATGAAGCTTGTGTGAATCAAACTACAAAAAAAATAACGCAATCCTTTTATCATTGCCAGATACAGATCAGCGGTTATGCTCATTGAAGTGCACTGTCTGCTGCTGGTTCACTTCAAAATGATACACAATGCCACAAAGTTTCACTCAGATTGAGAGACATGTTCATTCTCAGACACACTGCACAGACCCAAAACAGTCAGAAACCAATATGGAAACCTTTAGATAGGCTTTAGATACTGCAAGCAGGAAATTTGCCTATATACACATAAGGACACGTGTGGGCCAGCCGTGGCCTAGTCATTAGGGAGGTTGACATAAGATCAGAGGGTTGCAGGTTCATATCCCACCTACCTAAATAGCTGTAAGTCGGTTTGGAAAAAAAAGCTTCAGCTAAGTGTAATGTAAATTAATGTAATAATGTAATGTACACACAGACCCGGTGGGTTCCATGCAGTGCATATGCACACACACACACATCCACATCCACACACACTTCCTCTTCTTCTCTCTCCATGAGATCGACAATTAATACTGTATCCTTCCCTGTCCTTTCCTTCACCCCTCTACAATCTAATGGACCTCAGGTTGTTCATAGGCGGGAGCATGGCAGGGTTGGATGTGTGTGTGCATGTATTGACTGAGAGCTGAAGTGATCGTTGGCAGAGACAGATGAGACCCTGCGTGAGTGGGCTGTTCTTCTGCCATATGTGGCCCACCTGACTGAAATGCTGTGCCAGGGTGATGACACTTTGGGACATTCTTTTGGGCAACAAACGTGGTTTGACTCCTAGATTTCTAATTTGGATGATCAGGATGAGAAAGCTCTCTTACAAGTTCTCTTGATACAACAGGACAAAAGATAATAGATGACCAAACAGTGACTTGCCTCCCAGACACACGCACACACACACACACACAACAAATGAAGATGTGACCTTTTGAAAGTGAAAGGGAAGTGAAAGCCCAACTGGAAAACTCCAACTTCAATTGACATTGTGACACAGCACTCCACAGTATACAAGTGCACACTGCACACAACAAAATTGCATTTATGCCTCACCCATGGCAGCACCCAATGGCGCCCGAAAGGGAGCAGTGCGGCGGGGCGGTACCATGCTCAGGGTAGCTCAGTTACGGAGGAGGATGGGGAAGAGCACTGGTTAATTACTCCCCTCACCAACCACCGACCTGGCGGGTCGGGAGTTGGACTGGCAACCTTTGGGCTACAAGTCTGATGCCCTAACCGCTTACCCATGACTGCCCCTTTTAATTAGTGTCAGTAGATTGGTAAAGGAAAAAATGTGCCAACAACCAAGATCCTGATGATGTCACGCCTTATCAACACAAATACAACAAGGTGAAAAGGAACTATTGTCCAGCATACAGTATGAGCAGAGCGAGTAGAGAGATACCGGTATATATCTGGTATGAGCGTAACCTTGAGAAGAATCTATTGACAACTCATGAAGGGTCTTCATGAAGGGTCTATCACTCCCTATATTTCAACACCATATCACGTGGACATGGAACACGAAACGAACACAAAAAAGTGTGTGTGTGTGTGTGTGTGTGTGTGTGTGTTGTCCTGACAAGAGGTGTACCACTCACAGCTCTAACTGTCCGTGGACACGAAAAAAAGGAAGAAGAAAAAAGACAATCCATTCATCTTAAAAGGTCGAATAGAATGGTACATCTTTGTCCTTCAAAAAAACAAACTGTGACCGTCCATATAAGGTTATGGTCAACCACCCACAGCCAGTGTGTTCGTGTGTGGTGTGTGCAGTGCAAGACTCTGTGGTCAGGCAGACAGCTACTGTGGCCATGTAGTGTGTGTGTGTGTGTGTGTGTGTGTGTGTGTGTGTGTGTGTGTGTGTGTGTGTGTGTGTGTGTGTGTGCGTGCGTGCGCGTGCGCGTGCGTGCGTGCGTGCGTGTGTGTGCACTTGCAGGACCCTACATCATCTTAAGTGGCTCTTAAGGTGCAGACAGAGATGAATAAGTGGCCAAGGAGAGGAGAGGAGTACAGAGCCAGTGGCGGGCTGCCCAGTGCTGGGGACGGCGGCACAGCCTGCACCTGGCAGCAATGGAGGCCCGAGCAGCGGGGGTGGAGAACGGTGGGTAGGAGAGAGGGATGGGATGGTTAGGGTGGAGAGAGGAGAGTTGGGTAGGGTGGTGGTGGAGTGTGGAGGTGGATGGTGGAGAGTGGAGGGCAGGGTGG
>NC_085878.1:14658239-14698239 GCF_034702125.1 Engraulis encrasicolus
TCTGTCTGGGAGGTGTGTGTGTGTGTGTGTTTAAGACTGGGCTCTGTGGTCAGACAGGCGGCTGCTACACACAGACAGCGCTGAGTATGATTTCAGTCATGCCAGCTGATTGTTTTAGATAGCTATGTCAGGAGTACCAACCAGGTTGAACCAGGTCCCACAGTTTAACGTAAATGAAGAAAACATGAAAATGTATTTGGGAGATTTGATGGGATATTTAAATGTCAAATCTAATGTCTTCAATCATCTTTCGTGGTAACCCTGCACTGAGAGATCCCCAATTGATGCATGAAATTCACAATTGACAAATCACTTCTCTTATCACCTCTTGCAGACCCAAATGCATTAAACAGTAAAGCACAATGATGTTTTATGGAACTCCCAAGGAGTTCTTGACCCCGCAGCACACTCGCACACACCCAACACCTCAAAACAATTGGCAAACGTCCCCTCACCTGATTGGATACTTCTCCCCAGGGTCCCGCCCCAGGTGGAAGATGATAGGCTGCATGGTGTGCTCCTCTTGGGTGTGGGTGGTGATGCCAGCCACCTCTTGTCCAGGGCAGAAATTGATGCCCTGTGTGTGCGCAGGGGAGAGAAAGGACATATATGGTATTTACTGGCAGTTGTCACTTCAATGCATTGAACACTACCATATAAACAACAAAAACACTCCACATGCGTATGTGTGTCGATCACAAGTTAACAAACCTCACTTCAGTACCTGTAAGTCTTAATTTCCATACTTTAATTCCATTTGCTTGTGTTCTTGTTTATCACTACACAGTATACAGGGGCGATACTATAGGTGGGTTGGGAGGTTGAGGGGAGCAGGGCATTTGACTCTAGGCCCATGGCCCTCCTGTTTCAATTGTGATGGGGGCCGGGCCTATTATAACCTTGGCAGGCTATATGGGGGACCATTTTGGTGTTTTGCCTTTGGGCCCTTTACGCAATTAGTCCACCAATGATGGTATATGTGCGGGTGGGAGAGTTTGTTTGTATGTGTTCTTCAGGACTTGGCTATAAAAAGCAGAACCCCTTTCCTTTACACAGTATATCTGAATCATCTGGAAGAGTCAGAACTTGCTATCCACTGGGACCCCAGAACCCATCACCCCCAACTCACAGTCAGGAAGAAAGAAAGAGATGGTATGAGAGAGAGAGAGAGAGAGAGAGAGGGAGGGAGGGAAAGGGAGAGAGAGAGAGAGAGAGAGAGAGAGAGAGAGAGAGAGAGAGACAGAGAGAGAGAGAGAGAGAGAGAGAGAGAGAGAGAGAGAGAGAGAGAGAGAGAGAAGCAACTGAAAGAGTAACCAAGCTGATATTCTATGGACTCTGGCACAGAGGTCTCTGAAGTTCGCCCTCTCTTCTCCCCTCCTCTGATCATGAAACATCTGAATACCCCCTGGATTCACACGCACGCACGCACGCACGCACGCACGCACGCACATCGGGGCCTGCATTGAGAAGGGGTGAGCGCTGGGTTATTAATAATTTAGCAGAGTAGCAGCCCGGTGCCTTTGAAAACATTGCACACACCACACTGTCTCAATTCTTGGAATAGCCCAGACACCGACATCCCATCCCACCAGCCCTCTGCTACTTGCCCAGAATTCATGCGTGTGTTGTGAGAGCAAGGGTGAGAAAGAGAGGTGTGTGTGTGTGTGCGTGCGTGTGTGTGTGTGTGTGTGTGGAGGTCATTTAAGGTTCCATCCACACTATTTTTTGTCAAATTTAACATTTTATGTGTACCCACTTACTTGGCAACAGCATGTGTTGTACATCTGTGCACACATAACTACACTATACACCTAATTGTGTTCTTAAATACCTACATTAATTCTTACACTGTCGGTGTTCCATAGTAACTACGGTCCAATTGCTCTGGATGGATGGATGGATGGATGGATGGATGGATGGATGGATGGATGGATGGATGGATGGATGGATGGACAGTATTTATGTTGGCAAAGGGTTCATGATTCAATGCGCATCACGATACACACGATACACACAACTCTATAACGATGCATTGCGATTCATGTACTATTGCGATGCATTGCGATATTTACTTCAGCAAATGTGTAAATACAGCTTATTTCCCAGTTGCTGTGTAGCATTCATAAGTTAATTTTGTATTAAGCATTTTAGCATCTGGGAGACAACTTCCATCACAACAGAAATGTTACCTACTCTCTACTGAACAAAATGAACCGATGGCAAATTCAATGTTATGTTTCTGAAATAATAAATTGTAATTAATCGTTGCCGTATATTGTGAAAATAAGTATCGCAATACATTGTCATGAATGTGACTTCATGAATGTGACATTGTCATGAATTGTGAAAACAAGTATGGCGAAGCATTCTCCTGATGATTGTTTTGCACACCCCTAATGGATGGATGACATAAGGCATCTCGCTGACTATCCAGAGACTGTGTGTGCATTCCAATATGCAGACTTCCGTCCTCCACTTGTGCTTGTGGCCTCGCATGTTACAGACGCCCCGCCTACGTGGAGAAAACAATAAAGTTTCCCCGCTGTCAGCCTAGCCTAATTTTGGGGGGGACTGTTCTTCATTCACCATCCTTATTGCAAATGAGGAAATGACAATAGAACCATGATTTTGCAAGAAATTGAATTAATTTTCTGTCGTCGGTGACGTCATCATGAGGTCACAAGCAGGCAAGTGAGCAAGGGAGGAAGGAAGTCAGCATATTGGAATCCACCCTATGCAAGAGGCCTCCCCTTGCCACCACCAGCAAGTTAACTCAGGCGGCAGCTTTGCTCCAGCTCCAATCTACCTTCATCCATTCAGAAGCATTCACTTCCCCCCTTCTCTTATGACTGAAGAGTAATAATTGAGGAGAGGGGGAGCTAGCTAAAAAAAAGCAATCCCTCCAGCTTCTGATAGACGGCGGGAGAATTCAACGAAATAAAATATTTGCACATTATAATGGCGGCGTGGTAAAGGCTGAGCCGGAGATGAGCGGCGGGGATGCGGCGCAACTTATCCCCCTGTGAAATTTCTCATTTCACACCCCAGTGGAGGGAAGCGACGCCGGAGAGGGCTCCGAAAAGAAATGGCACCACAGTGACCAGAGAACCTTTTTAAAGCCAGTCATGTTCCCCCTTTTTGCCTTTTTTTAACTTTACAGCTGCTCCAAAAACAGGATGAATGAACAACAGAGATACAGCAAACGTGGCAACCTTCCCTCTCTTGTACTGTATGTGTAAGGTGTACAGTATGATGATCGCCATATTGATGAGGTAACAGACGAGGGTATTTTAACAAACTTTAAACGATTTATCATAATGAAGTGTCAGACTTGCTGCCGACAGACAACTTAATCACCAGAACCCTGAACGACAGGAAGCAGTGAAACAAATGTTCTGACATGCTCTTTAGGCCGACACTGATGCAGAACCGAAAACCAGTGCCTAAACACAGAAGCCACTTTTCCATCCATGCCCTCTCTCTTTCGCTCTGTCACCCCCCCCCCTTCCCCCCACCTCCCAAACGAGTCGTCCAATGTGCGACCCACCCAGCCTTTTGCCTGTGCGCGTGTGCAGCGCGCCGCTCGCTCCCAAATCGATAGGCGGCTCACAGGCAATCAGCCGCCATTATTTGTTGAGTTCCACTCCAGTTCACATGAGCTGATAAAGGAGCCTCCTATTGATTCCGAGGGCCCTCCAGGAGAGAGCAATTTAAGCGACCGATGGGGCATAAAACAAACTCGGAGAGCACCGACCAAGGCCCTGGGTCTTTTTTTGGGGGGGGGGAGGTTGGTTTGGTGGGTTGTGATCCTTGGGGGTGGCGAGGTGGGTTTGGAGTAGCTACAGAGGAGAGAGGGAGAATAGGTGGAGTGGAAGAAAAGGAAGAGCAGAGCATGTTTTCTTAAGAGGGCACCGGGAGTACTCGACCAAACCCTGGCTCTCTCTTTATGGTGTTGGTGGTAGTGGGTGGCGGTGGGTCGGGTGGTTTTCGGGGGTGCAGAAGAGAGAGACAGAATAGGTGGCGCGAAATAGAAAAAAAAGTGGAAGAGGGGAGGAAGAGGAGAGTATATTGGACACAGGTGGAGGGGATGGAAGAGAGGCGAGCTTCTTCTGTGTATTGCAGTGGCTGGGGTGGTATGGATGTACAGAGCAGGGAGGGAGGGAATAGGTGGAGGTAAAAGAAAGCAAAGCATGTTTTCTTAAGAGGGCACAGGTGGAAGGGCTGGGAGAGAGATAGGCGAGCCTCTTCCACGGGAATGTGTGGGGCTTTGTGTGTGTGTGTGTGTGTGTGTGTGTGTGTGTGTGTGTGTGTGTGTGTGTGTGTGTGTGTGTGTCTGTGTGTCTGTGTGTGTGCACGTGTGAGAGAGAGAGAGAGTAATTTGTCGGGCATTACATTACCCATGACTGATGAAACCTGCTGGGGTATTTGTTAAAAGCAAGAGCGCCCCACTCGACACCAGTGGTGACAACAAGCAAGCAACAACATTATGGACTTCCCCCACCTGCGCCTTGCCTTGCCTTGCCATGGCATGGCATGCACAACACATTGTTACACATTACACATTTTATCACGCGGCCAGGATTACAAGTAGCAACGCACGATACAGGGGCTACTCATTACCCTAAATAGATCACGGAGGCAGCATGGCGAAAAATGAGATGATGAAATGATACAACCCATCCCCCTCTCCCTCCCTCCCTCTGTCTGTCCCTCCCTCCCTCCTTACATCCCTCGCTTGCTGAAAAACGACAGACCAAAAAAAAAAAAACTGACCTTATTCAACTCCTCCCAGGAGTTGCTCCACGTCCAATAGTGTGCCTTGTAGGGCCCCACCCGCACCGCCATCATCTCGTTGCCACGGTAATAGAAGATGGGCCTGTAGGGGGGGAGCGGGAGGCGGGAGAGTGTGAAAGAGGATTTGGTGGCTTGCTGTGCTGGACTCCACCGATAAAGTCACCCGGGGGGCCCGATGCCGGACAGCCCTGCCAGCCAGGCAGCCAGGCAGGCAGGCAGCCTAGTGCCGCTCGCTCCCCTCTGCCATGGATCATCCCATTACGTGCTCTGTGGAACACCTCATCGAGCAGGGTGGTCCGGCAAAATGTCTCCCCCAGCGCTCCCACTCCTAAGCACCACCCCCCTTCCAAGAGATACCGTGAACCACCCACCCTCACAAGAGACCCCGGCCGAAGACCAGCAGGGGACTGGTGTGTGTGTGTGTGTGTGTGTGTGTGTGTGTGTGTGTGTGTGTGTGCGCGCGCGTGTGCGCATGCGCATGTGTTTGATGTGTGTGTGTGTGTGTGTGTGTGTGTGTGTGTGTGTGTGTGTGTGTGTGTGTGCGTGTGTGTGTGTGTGTGTGTGTGTGTGTGTGTGTGTGTGTGTGTGTGTGTGTGTGTGTGTGGTGCTCTTCTCCAACAGAGAGTGTGTGACGCCTCCATTCCCCCCTGGAGCCATACTGTATCTCAGCATGGAGAGGGGAGCTTGGCTGTATGGAGAGCCCCATGGAGAGGCCTGCTGCTCAGGGGGTCTTCACTCACGCTGCCTGGGTACAACTGGTACCAGGGAAGGTAACGCTGGAGGGCAGGAGGGAGGGAGGCTAAAGTTATATCTTTCTCTCCTCACTGGCTTACATGTGAAGGTCATGGACTGCTGGCGGTGCTGGTGTGCTGGTATACTGGTATACTGGTGTGTGTGCGTGTGTGTGTGTGCCTGTGTGCGCGCGCACGTGTGTGTGTGTGTGTATTTTAGGGCTGTAACGATACACTCAATTCACGATTTGGTTCGCATCACGATCTTTCCCACATGATTTTTCAAATGTTAATTAATCTGCTTTTTTCTCATTTGCCAAAATTATAAAATTAATTTATGAATAAAACTATTTTTGTTAGACCAGTTACAGTTACATGAGGCTACTAAGAGTTGAAAAAAGTAGAAAAATAATAATGATGATGATTTGAAGCTTGGCAGCACGATCACATCTTTAATTCTTGATTAAAGAGTAACAGAACTTTGAAAGGGCATATCACGATACTGCAGTCTTGGACTGTGATACAGTACTGTGACTCTACATATTATCACGATTTCTCAGTTTGATACAATATCGTTACAGCCCTAGTGTGTGTGTGTGTGTGTGTGTGTGTGTGTGTGTGTGTGTGTGTGTGTGTGTGTGTGTGTGTGTGTGTGTGTGTGTGTGTGTGTGTGTGTGTATAGCCCACCCACTACAATAGAAGATAAAATGGTCCTCTGGGAAGCAAAATTGTGTTATTTTGTTGAAACTGTTAAAACTAAAAACTAAAAGAACATTTCTTTACAGACAGTTCTTTACTGAAACTTGGGTATTAGGGCATAGTTTTTCCTGAGCACAGCTTAAGTGTTTATTCATCATTTAGGTGTGTGTGTGTGTGTGTGTGTGTGTGTGTGTGTGTGTGTGTGTGTGTGTGTGTGTGTGTGTGTGTGTGTGTGTGTGTGTGTGTGTGCCTATCTAGGCGAGCCCACCTGTCGATGACTGTATTGTTGAAGAGGACGGGCCTCAGGTCGAGGCCATCCAGCTCCCGGTCATCTGGGACAGCCAGTCCAGCCAGGGCAACACTGGTACTGAAGAGATCCATTACACTGCCCAGCTGATGACTCACCTGAGAGAGAGAGAGAGAGAGAGAGAGAGAGAGAGAGAGAGAGAGAGAGAGACAGAGAGAGAGAGAGAGAGAGACAGAGAAAGAGACAGAAAAAGAGACAGAAAGGGACAGGGACAGAGAGAGAGAGAGAGAGAGAGAGAGAGAGAGAGAGAAGATAAAAACAATGCAAGGGAGTGAAAGAAAAATGAGCGATTGAGAAAGAGAGTGAAATAAATGCAAATGAGATGAAGAGAAAAAGGGAGTAAAAAAAGAGGATGAGAGAACAAGAGAGACAGAGTAAGGGAGCGCTAGAGAGAGACGACACCCCGCTCCCCCTTTGAGGCGACTTGAAAAGCTGCCTAATTGATTTCCAGTTGGAAAAGTTGGCACTTCACCCGCTGAAAAGGACACTATCGGCACGGCAGATCTGCGGCACGAAACGCTCACAATGCAGAGTAGGCCGACATTAGGCGCCCCGAGAGGAAAGAAATGCGAGGAGAAGAAGAAGAAGAAGAAGAAGAAGAAGAAGGGGGGAAAGGCAAATCTTTGAAGGGAGAGAGATTAGGGAAGAGGATGGGGGTGAGGAGAGAGGCGCCTGCTTAGAACACACTGACTCATCCAGCGCTTAAGCTCTGGCGGGCACACACACACGCGTACGCACGCATGCACACACGCACACACACACACACACACTTTCCTCCTCTGTATCCATCCATCACTCTCTCTCCCTCTCTCTCTCTTTCTTTGCTTCTTCATCCCCCTAATTCAAAATCTCTCCCTCACACACGCACGCACACACACACGCACACAGCGCATAAGCCAGAGTGCTAAGTAAAGGGATCCAGGTCCATGCATGAAAGGGGATGTGACAGGACAATAGGTGGCCAGGGTCCTAAAGGAGGGATGGAGACGACGGAGTCAGCACTCCAGGCCAGGAGGAGAGGGGGATGAGGAGAGGAGAGGAGAGGAGAGGGGGGCAGGATGAGAGGATGGGGAGAGGAGAATTAGAGAGGAGAGGGGGATGAGAGGAGAGGAGAGGAGAGAGGAAATGAGAGGTGGATGAGGAGAGGAGAGGAGAGGAGAGGAGAGGAGAGGAGAGGAGAGGAGAGGAGAGGAGAGGAGAGGAGAGGAGAGGGGGATGAGGAGAGGAGAGGAGAGGAGAGGAGAGGAGAGGGGGATGAGGAGAGAGGAGAGGAGAGGGGGATGAGGAGAGAGGAGAGGAGAGAGAGGAGAGGAAAGGAGAGGGGGATGAGGAGGGAGGAGAGGAGAGGAGAGAAGAGGGGGATGAGGAGAAAGGCATGTGGTCGTTCAGCTGGCCAAAAGATGCTCTGAGTCTATAGACATCCTCCACACAGTGCTGCGCGCTCTCAGCCAGACCTCTAATCTACCAGCACAGGCTCACACTCCAGCACACACAAACGTCTCTGTAAATTAGGAGCTGAAGGAGAGCGAGAGAGAGAGAGAGAGAGAGAGAGAGAGAGAGAGAGAGAGAGAGAGAGAGAGAGGCAGAGGGGAGAACAACAGATGAGGCAATGAATGAGAGACAGATAGAGAGAGTGAAAGTGTGTGAGTCAGAGAGAGAGAGAGAGAGAGAGAGAGAGAGAGAGAGAGAGAGAGAGAGAGAGAGATGGAAAAATTCGAAGAGGGGGGAAAATAGGGATGGAGGAGAGGAGGGAGGGAGATGGGACAGTGCAGCTGGGAGCAGCAGTTTTATCTCCCTTTCCCAGTCCCCTTTGCAAAAAAACGCTTTATTTTATTTATAAACTTTGAACTATTTTCAGATAAAATACCATTTCCTCCTCCTGCTCCCTCCTCAACACCTCCCCCCCCTCCTCCTCCACCACCATCACCATCACCAACAACCCCCCCCCCCCCAACACACACACACACACACACACACACACACACACCCCAGCCCCCACATACCCGCTGTCATCCTTGATCTTCCGTTCCATTCTCTTCCTGAGCGTGGCTTTGAGGGGGAGACGGCAGCCCCCACCATCAGATAGCACTATCAGCCCAGAGCAGCTGCCTCACGCAACCCAGCACACCCCTACCCCCACCCCACCGCCCCACCAACCTCCACCACACACACACACACACACACACACACACACACACACACACACAAACCTCCCACCACCACACACATACAAATACACTCACAACACATTCACAACACACACACACACACACCCAATTTCAGCAGCCGCTAGTGGTACCAGTCAGAGAGAGTTTGGTTGTCCTCTCCTGCATCCCCCCGCCCCTCCTCCACCCCCCACCCCTCCTATTATCTGCTCATTCTGAGTTCAACTGGGATGGTGAGCAAGCGTGTGGCGTGCTCACAAACACATCATCAGGCGCAGGGCTGGAGAACAGAGAATGTCGCGATGGTGAAATCATAGGGTACAATTAGCCACGAGGACCGAAAAGAAGCTCTAAGTGGCGAACTCGAGTCGTCTGCGACTTACGTGGTCTGTCGCCAAAGTAAACATAAACGTGCAATTTTGTCCCTCTAATGGAAATGTGTTTTTTTTTTTTTAAGTTGAGTCATTCTAAAGAGACTACGTCTGCATCTGTCATTAAGTTCCAGTTTATTGCACGTCCATTCTCTTCTCTTTTTCCCTCTTCTTTATCCTCCACTTTGCTCTCTTTCTCTCTCTCCTTCAACCTCCATCTCTATTTTTTTCCTCCTCTGCCCTGTCTGGCTCTGTCTTTGGCTTAATCCTGGCTGCTAGTTATCGGAGCCTGCAGACCTGCTATCCCTGTCTAATGCACGGAGGCTCTGTGTCTCGCTGCTGATAAAAAAAAACACAACAAAAGGGGATTGTGATGGAAGCCTTTTATTTTCTTACTCCATGCATGTGTGTGCTGGGTGCAGGGCAGTGCAGGGAGGATGGGATTGGATGGGGGGAATCCCCCCCCCCCCTCTCTCATCCCCCATTCCTCTAGTCTAGATCCTCCATTCGTTTCCATCACTACAGGAATGCTGAATGCCTTCTTCCGACTGCCCATCCACCTTTTTACCTCTTCTCTCTCCAACAGAGAAATTCTCACGTTGTGCCCCTTTTCAATGTCTCGATTTAGTTAAATGACACATTTCTTCTTCTTTTGGAACAGCACAGATGTTCTTCTGCCGCTGTGCATCAATGCCGTGGCACTAGAGCAGGAGGAGAAGAGAAAACCGCCTTGGTGTGGATGGATCAATGACTGGTCTGGAATTCAAGTTTAAACACTCGTCCGGGCGCCATCACAAAGGTGTACAGAAAACAACAAGAGCTGCCGCTCTGATTTACAGTGGCATTGATTCGCACAGACCCGCTCAGATCTTAGGACCACTCTTTTTTCCTTTATCTATCTATCTATCTATCTCTATCTCTCTCTCTCTCTCTATCTCTCTCTCTCACACACACACAGAGATAATCAATACATCGCTCAAGTCATTGTGGTAAGACTGTAACAAAAAAGAGGTGATTTGGACAAAACAAGACTGTGAGGCCGAGAAGTCTATACAGCTGCAAACAGTGATGGAAGTCAAAAGCATTTAACACAACAGTCAAAAAAACACCACCACCACCACCCCAACACACACACACACACACACACACACACACACACACACACACACACACACCTCCCTGTTGAATTCATTCATCCTGTGCCCATTCCACCACTTCTCAGCCAGCAGGTGGCGAGGGGCCATACAGCTGGCATGGGAATACATACATATATGCATCTTAGCGGGCACTGCCAACTCTCCTCCGCTACCCCCTTAAAACATCCCCTCTCTCTGGCTTGCCTCTCGCTCCCTCTGTCTCTCACTGCTTCTCTCTCCCTAAGTCTCTTTCTCACTCGCTCCTCTCCCTCATTCTCTCTCACTCTCTCGTTCTTACTCCCAGTCTTCTCTTTTTTTTAAAATGCCCCCCCATCCCTCCTCCCGTCCTTTATCCCAAACGCCTGGCATATCCAGATACAGAGCCCTCATTACAGCTCAATCCAACCTCAGCAAACACACAAACAGATTAGCCGTTTAAGACGCTTCCCCCATCTCGCCCCCCCCACCCCCCCCCCCCTCCCCCCCCACCCCCCCCCCCCCACCTCCCCCATCCCGATCTGCCCCGCCGCCCCCTCTCCCTCGCCACTCCAGCGCCGCTATCAGGGCCCTGCACACCCCTCAGATAGGAGCCGGGGGCCGGGCTTAAGCGCTGTGCCGTGCCGCACCGCACCGCACCACAACCGCGCTACACTGCATCACACCACACAGCACCACACCATGCAGGCAGGCAGGCGGCACACACCCACTGATGGGAGCCTCTGCCTGCCTGCCTGCCAGCCTGCCAGTCTGCTCTCCCTTCCTTCCACCCCATGGCGGGCTCTGTGCACCCAACTTCTACACTATTCCACATCGGCCCCGTCCCGCATGGATGTCACGGCTGCCCCTTGATACAATTAAAAGTCATCTACTGAATGCAAGAGGTTGGTATGACAAAGGAGAGAGAGAGAGAGAGAGAGAGAGAGAGAGACACAGACAGAGACACAGACAGAGACACAGACACAGACAGAGACAGAGAGAGGCAGACAGAGACAGAGAGAGGCAGACAGGTAGACAGAAGTCAGAAATTAGAGAATGAGTCGGAATGAAAGAGTGCAGGAATGCAGGATGAAATACAGAACCATGACAACGGGAGAGAGAGAGAGAGAAGGGGAATAAGGGACCTCGCTGATGCCAGACGAGTATCACTTTTGAAGTAGCAGCATGATCCAGGACAGATCACTGGAAGCCAGCAGTCATGTCATGCCATGCCACTGACAATCCCCATAAAAGCCCTACAATACACCAAAGACAGATACACACATGCAGATGTACCCAGGCATGAAACACACACACACGCACGCACGCACGCACGCACGCACGCACGCACGCACGCACGCACGCACGCACGCACGCACGCACGCACGCACGCACGCACGCACGCACGCACGCACGCACGCACGCACGCACGCACGCACGCACGCACGCACGCACGCACGCACGCACGCACGCACGCACGCACGCACGCACGCACGCACGCACGCACGCACGCACGCACGCACGCACGCACGCACGCACGCACGCACGCACGCACGCACGCACGCACGCACGCACGCACGCACGCACGCACGCACACGCACACACACACACACACACACACACACACACACACACACACACACACACACACACACACACACACACACACACACACACACACACACACACACACACTAAACGCCGATGTGTGCCCACAGGTTATCGACCCCCTCCTGTTGCACCACCTTGGCAGTGAATCTGGGCTTGCCAGTGCCAACCCCACATCCGCCCAGAAGACGCCACCGTCTTTTAGTACCTGATGGGGCAATTGGCACTGATATGTGCCCACAAAGCAATTCAACTGTGGAGAGAATGTGTGTGTGTGTGTGTGTGTGTGTGTGTGTGTGTGTGTGTGTGTGTGTGTGTGTGTGTGTGTGTGTGTGTGTGTGTAAGGAAGAGAGTTTCAGTGTGTGTGTGTGTGTGTGTGTGTGTGTGTGTGTGTGTGTGTGTGTAGGCGCGCGCACTTGGGCATGTGTAACAGTGAAAGTGAGTGTGTGTGTGTGTGTGTGTGTGTGTGTGTGTGTGTGTGTGTGTGTGTGTGTGTGTGTGTGTGTGTGTGTGTGTGTGTGTGTGTGTGTGTGTGTGTGTGTGTGTGTGTGTGGTGGGGGATTACTGGAATTAAGTGACTGTAATCTCAGCCTCAGTGCGAGGCCCTCCTCATCTGTCTTCCCCGTGCCAAGCTGCACGCCACACGCTCTCCCTCGCCGCGGGGAGCCCAGACGGCCACTTTGAGGCTCAGGGGGAGCACTGAAACAGACACCCACCGAGAGGAAGACATGCCTGGATGCCTTGCCATGGCTGGCTGGCTAGGTGGCGGGTGTGGATGAAGAGGTAGAGGGAAAGGAAGGATAGGAGAAGTTGGATGCCAGGTCTTTACCTACCGTGCCCTCAGGGATCCGACCAGGCCACCAGGCGATGGCAGGTTCCCTCATGCCCCCCTCGAAGGTGGTCTCCTTGCCACACAAGAATGGGCCGTTACTGCCACCTAGAAGGGAGAGAGAGAGAAAGGGTGAGATAAGGGGGGGGTATGATGGAAAGGAGAATTGGAGATGAGAGAAAGAGCAGAGACAGAGGTAGCAAAGATAGAGAGCAAAGATAGCACCAAGTTACAGCATCAGAAACAATGGAGGGTTCAGGAAAAGACACCAGATAAAAGTCTTGGCTTATTAAAGATGACACGGTCAGCGTCGTACCCATAACTCCGGACATGAGGGCCGCTCCGTTGTCGGAGGTGAAGAAGACGAAGGTGTTCTTGGCGATGCCCAGGAGATTGAGCCAATCCAGGATCTGGCCCACAGCGTAGTCCAGCTCCATCACTGCATCCCCATAGCTGTGGAGCACAGGGAGACATGATACAATGGCACTGGTGTTCCCCTAACAGCGTTTTCAGGACGACAGTGAACCGTGCCAGTGCCAATTCCTGCCCCTGATCTAAAACCGACTGCCGTGTTCATGTCAAAATTAGAGCGTTTGGAAACCGAAAAGCTGGTTTGGGATTTCAACCAAGTAAAAAAGTGAAGTGAACCGTGGCGTAAATGTCAGCCGAGTCATCAGTGTCACACGCGGTAAAAGTAACAATGCGATATGAACACAGGCTAAGCACTTGGGAGTCAACCGGCATTGGCACGAAAGGTATAAAATGTATTGAATTTTAATGGATCTTTAATCGATCTTTAATTGTTTGTTTGACATCTTCTGATAGGCTAGTGAGAAAAATAGGCAATGAGTCGCAGAGAGAGGTAAGTGGGGTGTCAACAGAGATGATCATCAAGACTCCAAACCGGATTCTTGGTCATATGCTACATGTACAGTGGAACGGCATCAAGATTTCCTCCCTTTTTTATCTGTACAGTCTATCAGATCTACCAGACTGTCATACGCGTATGACACATCTGAGGTAACAATTGTTTTCCTTTCAAAAAAGGAAGAACAAATTGCAAAAGACAAAAAAAAACAAGAACGTATAAAATACAGAGGCAGACAGAAAGAGGAACCAGAATGGGAGAGAGATGAACAGAAAGAAAGAGAGGAGAGGAGGACAGCACAGAGGCTGCTTTTCTCTTCACCAACCGACCGACCACTCTCTGGCACCTGGCTAATACCTCTCTCTCTCTCTCTCTGTCTCTCTCTGAGCAGATCTATTTCACTGTCAACACAGAGCTAATTTGGCATTCAGAGCCAGTGTCTGCTTAGCCGGGCCCGAGCTACCCAGAGGCTCCTGTGAGGAATGCTAAGTGATGCTAGGCAAGACTGGCAGCTCTGTCTTCCCTTCACCCTCTCATCCTCATATTCCTCTTCATCGTCCCACTCCTCCTCTTCCTCCATCTCAGTGCACATTAGGTGAGAAAGGAACATCTCCCTGCCATGTTTAATTAACCAGTGTGTCTCGTTGTTGGGACCTTGGCGTTTTGGATGTGTACGTGGGGGGCCCCCAAGAAGAGTCTGTATGCATATTTTATTTTTATTTCTCTCGGACCTGTTCAGGATGGTGAGTGCATGCAGGAGGAATGCAGAAGAATTTATCTTCATTAAGGACAAGACAAGTAACGTTTTCTCTTTTTTTCTTCTTCTTCTTATGGTGGGGGAATGCATCATCACTGAATGCAAACGCACCTGCATCACACTGGACAACCCCCTCCCACCACCACCACCACCACCACAGCAACCCTACCCCCATCCCCCCATACCACATCCGTTGGCGAGAGTGCATGGTCTTCTTATCCCCCTACCACCGATAAACAGGTCCTCTTTATCATGGACCCTGGGAGCATGCTGCATTTGCACAGATGCCACCATTGGCCAGTCCCCGGGGACTTCCGATGGCCCGTGGCGATAAAACAAGCTCCCAGCATGCCTCCGACAAGCCTTTTTTTACTGGAGCTATGTGTATGCAATGCATCTGGACTGCAGCAGTTACGACCTTCTGTCGACCACATTTACTGTATCTGCATCTAACTCATAACAAAAAAGCTGTGAAATGCTTTCATCGGGTAAAGTGGGCGTGTGTTGCTTCCGTCACTTACAGTCCCCTTTGGCTTTTTCCCAGGAACTTCTTTGAGGCGTACACCGGCGCGTGGGTTGCATCTGGGGCCCAGTAGAGAAAGAAAGGGTGATGGGCTAAGGATTGGGTGAAGATGAAGCCTAGTCCTTCCTGAAGGATGAGAGAGAGAGAGAGAGAGAGAGAGAGAGAGAGAGAGAGAGAGAGAGAGAGAGAGAGAGAGAGAGAGAGAGAGAGAGAGAGAGAGAGAGAGAGAGAGAGAGAGAGAGAGAGAGAGAGAGGTGGGGGATGGAGATGGAAAGAGAGTAAGGGCAGGAGAATACAGGAGATAAAACATCTTCTATCACAGCGCCCAAGGCCATTTCATATCAAAGACAGGGGGTGACCTACACAGAAAGCAGCGGCCTTCAAATGTAGATAGCCTGCCCACCTACCTCCAAGAAGATCTGTGTAAGGTTTGATTCCCCGGTTTTACGGTCAATATGGAAATCTTCGTAATACCTACGGTATGGAGGGAAAAAAAAGAGGAGTTCCTTAAAGCCTTAGTTTCAAATCCCAGGCAGCATTTCAACAATCCTTCACAATCACAATCCTTCAGACAAAAAGAGAACTTGTTTCCTTCCTAAACTGGCAGACTATGGAAAGAAAAAAAAGAGAGGACACAGTTCCAGACAATGCCTTGGGGAAGCCAAATTTAGAAAGAAAGTCGTATTTTTTTCTTGTTTTGTGAAGTCTCAGAAGAGCAGAGGAGACTGTTAGGAGAGGGCACTGAAGCATGCGGTTTTGAGGAGAGAGAAGACGCCACAAAAGCCGCTGCTTCTCTCCATCTTTCTCTCTATCCCTCATTCTCTCTCTCTCTCTCTCTCTATCCCTCATTCTCTCTCTCTCTCTCTCTCTCTCTCTCTCTCTCGTTTCTGCTCGGGCTGTTCCAGGTGTCCAAACACGGCGCCGCTGCCAACCTGCCGTCTCCTGGGTGCCCGCGTGTGCGTCTGTCCGAGGCCCAGGTACGCCACGCTGATTTAATCCACAACTAAGCACAAAAATTGCCCGGCTGCCAGCGCCAATGACCCCTGATGCACATATGGCTGTTTGGGAGGGGAAAACAAACAGGCGGAAAATGGGATACACAAGCACAGCTGGTACAGGCGACGGAAATCAACACGGAGGAGGGACCAGCCAAATCACGGATACAGACAATGCGTGGATGTCTCTGTGCTTGGTTTGCTTGTTGTTGCCTAAGCTTTCTGCGTGTCAGTATTGGTGATAAACAGTACCTTCCAATCATCTCAGAGTTGTTGTAGACAGGTACGTTAGGAGTGTTGATGCCGTTGTAGGGACCAAAGTGACAGTTGGGTGCGCCGAACCACTGGTCAAAGCCGTGTTGCAGAGGCAGGTGACCTGGGCGGTGCCCAAGATGCCTGCAGACATAGGACATTCAATGACAGATAAACAAAGTTATGACATAACAAACCAACATCAAGCCACAAACATCAATATGTATACAAATATCCTTTCCACCTTCTCATCATTTTTGCCACTTGGAATAGAAAATGACTTACCACTTGCCAACGAGTTTGGTAGAGTATCCCTTTTTCTTCAGCATCTCTGGGAGGAGAACTTCCTCCTGTGCGATCCCACCAACTATGTTCTGAGGAGTGTATGCTGTAAGAGGGACACCAAGCTCGTCAGTCCGCGCAAAATTAAGAGAACACAGGAAAGTCAAGTTGTATTCGTGTATTTTATTACAGACGATGGGAATAAGGATGGCGACTCTTACCATTCCTTGCATGGGCGTTTGTGGTGTAAAAACCATTCCTGACCGGTAGCCTTCCAGTTAAGAGGGATGCTCTGGCTATAGATACACAAAGAATTAACCTAGAGAATGATGATCTATACACAGACCAAATTCAATAGCGGTTACAACAGTAAGTCAAGGCCAAAAGTCTGCCATGACGTTTAAATGGAGCATTGTGAGACAGATAGACATGATGATGGCGAGTCGCTTTGCATTGGCATGATGCCAATTTATTCACCATATTCAATGCTTGCCTTGGGCAAACTTGCTTGTGAAAAACATTGTGTCGCCATTCAAGTCTGCAAGCTATTTAATCGGTGTATGCTCCTCTCAGCCATTTGTCCCTTTTGCACAAAACTCCAGGCTACAAAAAAATGCCTGAATGCAAATCCAGAGCAAGTCATTCGGCAGCATTAATATTGAACTGGGGGGAGGGAAAAAAATAACGGCATTGTGGAATTCAAACAAAGAAACTCCTACCTGGATGCTGTGATTAGCAAGCCTACACGCATCTCTGGCATTAGAGGGAAATGGTAATTTACGTTCGCCGACAGAGCTCCATAACGCTGCCTCCGCGGTGTAAACACAAAGACGCAGGTATTGTGTCACCGCTCCTCCGGAGCGCCTCCCTGGCTGTGCTCATCTGAGATTAACCTCTCATCAAGTCTTTATTTGCTTAAATATTAATTAGGCACCAGGAAAGTCGGCTAATGATAGATCTCTTTGTGTGCGGCGAGTTTATTCAAATTCTTAAATTAGGCCCAATTAGCATATTCCAATTGTGCATTATCCATATTTGCATAACGAGCGATTCTCCTCCCTATCGTCCCAGCGCACGCACACACACACATCCGCACACATCCGCACACAGTCTTGTATGATTTATGCATGCAAAGTTGCTGACAGGTTTTACAACCACGAGTCTCCGATTGCAAATCCTGCCATTATGATTCACGTCAAGACACCTGGAAATAGGGGGATTCGGGACAACGGGCGTGAGACTTTTGCGGAATATTTCAGAACAGGTACACTTGTCTTCTACATCCCTGATTCAAGAAAGGAAATACAGTCAAATAACAAATACATATCTACTATTTGCGCATAAGGATGTAAAACATCTATCAAACCCCCAATGGGGCGTTATTCACATTTAATGCAGGCTTTTGAAAATAGATTGTTGTGTGTGAAAAAGATTATGCTTATGTATAGGTTTTTCGTTAACAAATATTTATGTTGTGAGGAGGGGCAAGCAGCCAACCATGTGATCTAATTTTTTTGACCGACAGCAGATTCCAACAATCAGATGTTGAACAGTGAGCAGCCACGGTCACGCAGCCAGGGATTGTTTACAAACGGTAAACCCATGTATCGGACAATGTAGACCCACTTATCTGGGGTCAATACTACAAAGCCGGTTCATGATAAATTACCGGTAAGTTTAAGTTAAGAGGTAAATCATCTAATAGAAGACCCTGGAGTCCTCATTTTCTTGAGAAAAAAACTCTTGTATTAGATGATATAGATTACGTCTTAACTTAACCTTAACTTATCCTGAACCAGCTTTGTAGTAGAGGCCCCAGATGTCAGAGTAAATTTAAGGACACTTGGGATTCTTGCATGTGGAAAAACTGTAAATGCATGGGGGTGTTGTGGCGCACTGCACTAAGGTACCCCTACCATTGCCCCCAGGGACCAGGATTCAAGCCTGGCTTCAGTTGGGTTATGTCCTGGTCACTCACTCACTCACTCACACACCCTGTCCAAATCTCACTGTCCTGTCACAATAGAGGCAAATAGCCCTTAAAATTAAGTTTCCTTTTTAAAATAAAAAAGGTGACGTAAAGAAAGCTACTGCTGTGATAATTATGGAGCATGGACTCCTTTACAAAACCATGGGCATTACTCGTTAAGGGCATAACCTAATATGATTGCCACTCATCAGTAGATGTGCTAATACTTACATGGTGAGCAGAGTGGGTTGGCAGTGTAGAAGTTAGGGAACAGCATCCCCTCAGCAGCCATCCGGTCCAAGTTGGGAGTCTCTTTGGAGGGCTGCCCAAACACTCCTAGGTCACCCCATCCCATCTGAAACAATAGGAAAAGATCATGTGTTACTATCATGAACTCCTTGTGTCAGATTTAATAACAATAATAATACATTTTATTTTTAGCGCCTTTCAAGATACCCAAGGACACTTTACAAACAAAACAGATAGATAATAGTAGAGACAGTATAACAAAGCTTCCGTGAATTAACAATAGGAGAGTAATTGAAATGCAAAATAAAATAGAAAAAAATAATAAAAATACAATTTTATTAAAATAAGAAAAAAGTAGAATACATTTGAAAATAAAATAAAGATGAGGAAAAAAAATAAACTAATGATTAAAGTAAGTGAACACACACAACGCAGGGATAGGGAAAGAGCATGCAGCCAACTGGTTGTAGGCCTACTGTACTGGTTGTGTTGTACTGGCATGTACTGGTTGCTCCCAAACTAATTCATTCATGGGCTTAAACAATTTTTAATAACCCTTAACAATAAATGTACTGCTAGTAGAACACCAGTCCCGACTCCCAGCAGCCTCACTGGACTAATTGACCCATAGACAGAACATCAAAATGAAAACATAATCTTACATCATCCATGAGCATGATGATAATGTTCGGCGTCGATGCATTGGAGTCATCCCTTGTCCACACAGAACATACTAAGCCGAGGAGACAAGTTAGCACATGAAGTCGCCCTGTAGCCATTGTAAGTTGCACGAGCTGGACCTCCTGTCACATGCCCAGGTCTATGAGGAAGCAGTTTAAAACTAACAATCTAGTCATGCGACTTTCATTAAAAAATTGCAATGCTTCAACGGCGATTCTGACATTTTGTTGAACTACCCTAACCCTAGTCTAACTAAGCGGTTCGGCAGCTATTTTGGTGATACCATCGTCCATGCTTTCTCTACACGATTCAGGTATTAAAACAATGTATCCTTTTACGAGGAAGAATGAATGATCCCAGTGAAAAGTAAAGAGGGGGAAAAGTTGTGTACACTGTAACAAGATAGTCACATGATATTACTTCCTTCCTGGACGTGTCACGTGACCAATCCTAAGTGGAGCGTCAACATGGCGGTGTGCATAGCTGTCATCGCAAAGGAGGTAACATTTATTTCTTAAAATACGTTTTCACAATCTCTCGGTTCAGTGTATGTTCAGTTTGGGTCGTAGTAAACACACAGTTTACACGTATTCGTATCGACTGCTCTTAGATTCATAGCGTTAGCTGTGTTTCCTGTGTGTTTTCATTGCAATGCTAGCTGTCGTTAGCATTTCTAAACATCTTTAGCTGTCCAACACCTTTGTGCAAAATGGACAGGGAATTAGTATTCACAAATAATGAATAATATAGTACTAATGTTGCATATAAATTGTAGTGCTGACGAATTTGCGTTTATAGCGCACTGCCTGCCTGCTGTACTGACTGGCTTTAGCCTTCTGTAGGCTACTGTGCGAATAGAGATACCACAGCCACTACACGATTTCAGGCTGAGCTATGGCTCTCATTCTAGGTAAAACAAAGCCCGCAAGTATCTATGTTGCATTACGGTGCTTTGCTTCTATAAATTGTCAAACTAGCCCGTAATTCTACCTGCCCATGTCTGTCCATCTGCCGCCCAAGGAATAGTGCAATGGCAATGCTTCCCCTGAATGTTCCCCCTCTGATACATCCCCTTATTCCGCATAGGCTCTTGGCCTATACTCTTTCCCTGCTATGGTTTTGTCCATTTCTATTTTAGTTTTAAATGTCTTTTTAGTTTGTGTAATTTTTGCTTTGTGGGAACATAATGCAAGTGTGGACACATCATTCCTCATTTTGTCTTTGCAGAACTACCCATTGTACATCAGAAGCGTTCCTACTCAAAATGAGCTTAAGTTCCATTATACTGTGCACACATCACTGGATGTAGTAGAAGAGAAGATATCGGCAGTGGGCAAAGCTATGGCCGACCAGAGAGAGCTTTACCTTGGACTGCTATATCCCACGGAGGACTACAAGGTGTATCCTTTATTCAGGACAACTCTGCTTTCTAGCCTTCTCCAGGTGGTCCCTGGACACACACACACACACACACACACACAGATATGTATCAGGGACCCCAGGTGGCATGATTAGCTAATTTCAAAGGGATGTGAATGTGTTTTATTTCTTTGCCATTAAGTTAACCCTATGAAAAAAAGGTTTCATATACTCAGGACTGTGCATGCCATTTGTAATATGGTTAAAATGTCTTCACACTTTTTAGTAATAGAATTAATGTCATTGCATTACTTTACCTTTTGCAGACTCCGGTGTAAGCAGAGTGTAAAGGCAGAACATAGAAATGCTTTGGTCTCAAGTCTAGATGATGATGCATGCAACAGTCAGCAGACTGTTGAATGTGAATCATGGTGTCAGCAGTGCCTGAACCAGAACGGCATCAGTTTTGAGATTAAGTGGTGCCAGCAGTTCTACATTTTAAATTGATTCAGTAAATACATACTTGAATTATTCATTTTTCAGTTATTTTCATTATGTATTTTATTAATTTTCAGTTATTTCAGTTAATTTATTCAGTTTTCATACACTTTTGGGACACTGTACATGTTGCACTCAAATGTAAAATGTGGGCCTTTGCCATCCTGCACACCACATTCCTTAACTTGCTAAACAGATATGGCTATGTGACCAATTCAAAGGTGAAGTTTGTCATTGTGGTAGATTCTTCAAACACATCTTTGCGGGATAATGAAATTCGAAGTGTAAGTAGTGCTTTGCTATCCTTGATGGTTTTAATATGTACACATTTCTTTTGACTGGACCATTTGAGATGGTGACTGGAAGAGAATCGAGAAATGACCTTGGACCAGATTAGAACCCGGGTTCCCAGTGTGACAGTGCAATGCCATACCGTTTGAGCCAAGGAAGGGCCATATTATTTAGTTTTGAGGTGATCGATCACTCCCTCCTTTTTCCTCCCCCTTTACAGATGTTCAGAAAGCTACACAACTCCTTTACTGACGTGATGTGTAATCCCTTTTATAACCCCGGCGATCCAATTCAGTCAAAGTAAGTGACTGCACATCACATTCTTCCCAAATCTACTCAAATCATGTCAAAACTCATTAAGCATGGCTGCCAATCTTGACTGACTGTGTTTATTATTTTCTCTCAGGTCTTTTGATGGTATGGTCTCTACGATGATGGTTCAAACTAGCTAAGCGTCTGCTGAACATTTTTGTACATATGTTTTTTTTTTTTTCTTCTTATGCTACATCATGTCAATTAAACTATTGAATTGGAAATAGAAGACATTGCTTTGCGTGAATTTATTATGATTTTTAAAGTGGTTCACCACAAACAATACAGTAAGAAAATCCACAAAACAAAACATTCAGGGCCGTTTGTTTAGAAAAGAAACACATAAAATCCAGAGTAAAGTAAAATGCCATTATTCCTTATTACATGGTGAAATCGGTAACACAATCCACATTGTAATAAATAAAATCCAAAATAAATAGAAATTAAAAAGGAAACCAGAAACTAATCAACACATTAGTAATGGTCAGACCAAGGCTGGATTCGTCCATTGCCCCTACAAGAGAGGTTGGGTGTTAGTCTTTCAATAAAGATCAACCCCCATCATGAGAACATTCTCAAACGTGTGGTGTAATCAAAACAGTAGTGGATCCTGTATTAGCTTGAAGCTGGACATTCCCCCACTTCCCAATCTGCAAAGATAGCATGGGATCTTGATCTACCTTTGAAAAGGATAGGTTGGCAGTAGGTTTATATTAGGACAGGGTTTATATTCTAATGTATTTATTTACTAAAAAAAACATCTTTCCAGTGTGTTCAATAGTTTATTTCCAACATGTATGATGCCCATTTCACAAAGGTGAGCTTCATGAATATTTGTCTGTCCCCAGAGTAAGTTTTGTTGCCAAAGATGTCTGATGTCTGGTTATTCAAAAAGGCAAATTTACATGGAGTTGACCATCTCCTTATGTACAATTTTTTTTTTTTAATTTCCAAGCCATGATTACAAATTTTTAAATGCCCAGCATAATTTCTGGAAATAAACTAGGAACGGTCAAACATTATCTGTAAACAATGCACATTTCCAATGCCTACCTGGAGCGACCCTGAAACTCGTTGCTGAACCGGCCACGGCCACCCTGGGCCCATGGCCGGCCACGATTGCCCCCTCTGTTGGTCATGCCTGGAATGTTGGTCCGTTTGGGCAAAACCTGGGACACAAATGGGTTTAAGTTTTTACCCTGGTATGAATAGAATAAACCTTTGCATGTAAATGCACTGAATGAAACAGAAGGTGTAGTATCTTGATCCCAACTGGCAGACAACTTGAAAAACTAGTTAGGGAAACTTGAGTGTTTTATCCAGTGTCTGTCCAAACAAGCAGGGGCGACATGTTTGTGAAGTAATGGAATGACCAATATTATACACACTACTATGTTCACTACCAAGTTAGATATACTTCATGATCCAACATCTTACCGTTGCATTCAACATCCTAGGGTCTTAGCTTACCTTAATGATTCTCCCTCTGAATAAAGTATTATCCAAGGTCATTGCGGTCACAACAGAATCCCTTTCTGAGAATTCAATGTAAGCAAAGCTGCAAAAGACAATAGTTGGCGAGTTTAGAAACTCATGCTGAAATCAAGTCATAATTAATGTGTGGGGAACATCTGCATGGTGAAATTATGAGTTGACTGGCTCACCCTTTAGGATGACCAGTGACTTTGTCACAGAGGATGGTGACTCTGTTAACAGCACCACATCCACTGAAATGGACCTTCAGCTCAAGCGCAGTCGCACCATAGTCCACCTGCGGCGAACAAGGTTGTCAAGATAAGTAGCTGCATGTACTGACTTATGGTCCAAGTGGTAACATTTCTAGTAAATTGCATATATTTCTAGTTAATTGGGGGCCATGCCTACATTTCCCACGTAGACCGATCGGTTGTCAGCATCAATCCTCTCCTCATGACTCATCTGGTAAAACAGAGCTGTGGGTTTGAGGGAGAGCAGGAGGTGAGGGGCAATACAAAACACCTGCTACTTTTATACCTTGTCTTCATGAGACAAATAATGATTAAATAAAAGTGACAAACTCAAATGTCTTTAAAACCTAATACACTCCATTAATTAAAGTATTTTGTTTCATTGGGCTACCAAGTGTGGTGCACTACATGTGATAATACTTGGAGATTTCTAATGCATTTTAATAAATAATAAAAAAGTAAAACAAAATATAAAAATCTAAACGCTACTCACCCACTAGGGGATTGTACATGAGCTGGCGTTCTCCAAAAGAGTGAACCTCTCTAAGCTTTTCAGCTTCTTTCTCCAGCTCTTGCACCCTTTGTTTAATTGCATCCAGCTCCTGGACAAAACAAATCGGGTGGACCATCATGGAACTTCAAAATGGCTACAAAATTTCTCGATCGAATCTTCTGTTGCAGTAGTCTATTGTATTTCACGCAGTTTTTGAATGCGTTTCCATCCCAGTGTTTGGAACTCGGAGGAAACCGTATTTCTAATGTAGGCCTACGTAGCAACAAATTGGGCATCGCCTCTCATTTAGGCCTATTATTGGGTACGATTGATTATTAAACATCCTTCAACAAGTCAATAAAACATGGCAGTGTAGAGAACATCGACATGGGATTCTTTGTGACTTACTGTGGTCGATGTGATTTGTTTGGAGAAGATGTCAGTGTCCAGACGCCCACGTGTATCAGACATTTCTAAAGACGATCGACCTCAAAATCATACCAGTTTGAAATGTGAAATGATAAACTGTACCTTATTCTGAATGTTTTTGATACAATAGGCTAAGAAAGTTTATCAGAATATGATCTTTGTTGGAGACTATATGCTCAGGACCACGAAGAAAATATGCGGCGGGCAAAATCGTAAAGAAATTCAATTGTCCGTCAATCAAGGTGAGAAGTGAAGGCTTATTAAGCCGCCAGCGGGGCACCTGTGACGCAGGGGCGGGATGCAAAATCAAACCCAATTGATGACAGCCATTGCGAATTTCATTTACCTGCCTGTTTGGGTTGGAGGGGGACGCCTCATGTTCTGATAATTTTGTATTTTGGTGATTGCTCTGTTTTGAACACATCATTCTGTAGCCTACATTAGGCCTACTGCCAAAGTGGAAAAGCTGATAGCATCAATAATGAGTCAGTGAAAAACAAGTCATATTTCATTTTGTTTTTAATTACACAGATACATAGCGCAACACAGACAATAACCTGAATTAGAATGATTACAACTTCACATATCCAACATAGCGCACAGTTAGAGAGAAGGGAAATAGCAAAAAGAGGGGGGAGGAGAGCATGCAAGAAATAAATAAACGTAAAAATTATCCTGGCACGGTTCACTTTATCTAGAGAATGAGAACAGGACCTTCAAAATGGAAAATAAAACAAGCAGAGAATTAATCAAAACAAAAAATAAAATCAATTCCTTCAACACGCCCACCTTTTTTTCGTACAGAAACATTTCCCTTTTCTGTTATTCTGTATTGCACAATACATATATAATCCTACAAATATCAAACCAAGCCTTTTGTTTGAAGTATCTATATTAAATGTCCCTCTCCATCATGGCTTTTGGGAGACCAAGTGCTGTGCCCACCTTGCTAGCAACAGAGCGCTTTCATTTGTCTTTTTACAGTACAATCACACACTGAATGAATGAATGAATGAATGAATGAGCAATGTTGTTCCATTCATGAACTAACGCTGACATCCAAGTTGATACTAATGGTGGAAATACATATTGACCCCAAGTTGTCTTGTAATGTGTCTGTGATGTTTTACAATCCATTATTGAGCACCGTTATTACAGAGAGCCACTGACCTCTTGTGTGGTTTTATGCCAATGTCATCCTGTTTCTCTCTCACACACACACACGCACACATGCACACACATACACACACTAGTATTAAATATATAGGAAGAGCCCAGAACATCCTTTCGACTCCTGTTGTATTTACAAACTACTTACATGGCCAGCGTCCCAAGCAAATCATTACCCAAACAGCCGCAGCCTGCCTAACTGAAAGTACCCAACACACAAGAGAGAGAAGAATCACTTATGAGGCCTATTTGGTTCAGTTTTGGTCAAGAGGAAAAAAAATACATGGTCAAAAAGAATATTGAGTTTTCGTACCGCACACTTTTTTGTTTTGTTCAAATGTTGCCACAGTCAGACACGCAATAACACATCCCAGGGTGTGAAGGACATCCTCTATCATCAGTCTGAGGTTTTCTTTTTTTCTTTTAAAGCTCTTGAGGTTCAAGTAAAGTTGTAAATTGTAAGGTAAAATTCAAGAAAGGGACAGCTCTCCTGGGAGCAGGGTTTTGCTAAACACACACTTCCTCGACGTCAGTCTGACTGAGTAGGAGTTATAGTTTACTACTAAAACGTTCCTGTTATGTTATTCTTGATTTATGAGGACAAGCCTCTGGACGCCTTGAGTTGAACCTTGACCTTTGCAGAATGTATTGATATTTAGTGTTGTGCTTTCGATGTGTGTTTCTCGTTGATTTTAAGTATTGCAGACACTTTGGTTAATGATCATAGGGTCTCTCACTCAGTTTCAGGTAACACAAGGGTCTGCTTTCCCTCCCTACTCAAGTCTGAAGCCTTACAGAAGTACTTTGGTCTGTGCTTTAGAAATGACTTGGGTCACAACTGGGTCACACACAATTCTGAGGGTTGTGCACTCAATCTTCAGAACATGTCAAAATCAAAAGATGGCATTTTTTTTTGTCTTCAAACAATGGCATTTGGTTCAGTCATTCACACTGACATATTAAAGCCTGACACACAAGTACAACACATGCAGATCTTGCTGCTCGGTGACTAAAAATAGCTGACTCCAAAACATTTACAGTTTAGTTTCGACGCAGTACTGACTGTGCAACTCACAAACACAAGCACTCGCTCACACTCATTTGGAGATGTAAAGAAGACGTAATGACACCCTTGAAGTACTAGTGTTCCTCAGTCACACTCATGAGGTCTAAAAGTATGACTGGATGCATTTTGCGCGTCTGTCACTGTGGCAACATTTGTTTATCTTTTTGTACTCTGTACACTTTCCAGCCTCACTGGATTCCTTCTCCATGAACTGTTGGGCATTGGCAGTATAGGCAACGCAGACATCAGTCCGATATGTCAGGGAAACATCCAGAAGCTGGAGGGGAGTGGAACAATTGAAGAGGACACGAGAGGAGTTCTCTGTGAGTCGAAGCTAATTAGTTCAATCTGGTTTAAATACAAAATGCTTTTTTTCGAGACTGATGCAAGCAAGCTTATGCAAGAGCAGAATCATTCTCAGCATATCACATCTGACAGAATTCATATATTACTTTGATAATAATGACATACGAAAATAGATATGCTATGATAAATTAAATAACGATTGAAGTTTAAAAAATAAAAACAAGCTGACGAGGCTAACAAATGTGTCGGCGAATCTGTCCCCATAGTGCTTTGTTACAGCACAAAGATAAACAAAAACAAAGAAAGGTCGTTCAAGTTTGGTCCATTTCAGGAGGTACAGCGCGAAACAACAGATGGGACGAGAGGGTTTGTGGTAAATGCACAATCTGTATGTATGGAAGAAGGGCTCAGCCAACAGTGCCAGAAGATGTATGGATGTGATTAAAAAGCATTGGAAAAACTAGAATCACAATTTGTCTGGCTAAAAGAATATAGCAAAGGCTGCTCCCCACTTGAATGTACACTACATTGGCATGAGTAATGCACACTGCCGCTGCACTTAAAGTGAGAAGATCCCCATGGAAACGGTCTCTGGTTCTCTTTGCATCTGGGGCTGATGTGGAGGCCATGGCATATATGAGGGTGTGAGAGTTTGTATGTGTGTGTGTGTGTGTTTGTCTCAGAGCATATTTGGACCATAACTGGACTAGTGCAGTTCTATGATGGCCCAACGGGTGGCAATGTTTCTCAACTTCACCCTGGTGTCAATCAGTCTTCTCTGTGGCTCAGCCATCTGACAGTGAAGCGTCTAATCTTTGTGGCAATTACATGTAGCCCTTTGTTTTTACTATCCCATTTTTGTTTCCGTATCTCAAACATGAAGTGGCAACCTTAGTATATGCGGTAATGAGGGTAAAATGACACCTTCTACTTCGAACTTCGAAGAAAACCATCTTCTGGGTGGGCTACACACTTCTTGATGAAATTGCTCTCCTTTTCTCTACACAGGCATCTGCAAATATCCATGAATGTAATGGACACTTTGAAATCCGTAATTACTACTGTGTTGATGTTGAAACGGAACAAAACATAGCAAAGCAAACAAAATCAGAAACAGATGAAATGGAGAGAAATTCAATTCTAGTCTTTATACTTTAAAGGTTTTCTGTTATTTGGCAAACACATTTTTTGGACCTCTTCATTTTTTAAATACTATTTACATTCACATTAAGTTACGGTTGTTATTTTAAATATATTTATATGTATACTTTTTTTTCGTTATAAGTCACCCTAAGGGCAGTTTCTGAGGTTCCCTTCAGTAGCTGAATTCTCTTTTCCCATATATTGCACCTCTTGTTCTTTCTCACTGTCTAACAATGCAAGCAATATACCATTATCCTACTGCAGGATTTTCCTTTCTCATTGATATAGATACAACAAATTGAAGAATAGCTACAACACAGGATTCTCATCCTCAGAGACTCCAACCCCCCTCCCCCTCCTCCCTCTTTACGTGAACGGTCATTTCTGAACCCCAAAGGGAGAAGAAAAAAAACAAACAAACAAAACTTTCCCCCTCTTTCTGACTCGCACACCAGGACAGCAAAGGCAGACAAAGACATAGCGTAAAACAGAAAGGTATTATCTACAGGCAGGGGATTTTGATCCTTTCACAAATACATACTCGCTTGTTTCTGTCAACAAGGCAAAGCAGGTTTGACAGAAAGGGACATGGCGCACAGGGGCATTGCCAAGGGGAGATAGAGGGAGAGAAAGAGAGCGACAGAGAGACATAGCTAATAGAAAAAAAGAACCAAGTCTACACCACTTATGAGGCTCTTTGAAGTCTGTTTCTTGTCATGCTTTGGAAAAAATGTGGGAGAGCTGAGGGAAAAAAATGAAAAGAGAGAGAGAGAGACTCCAACGTTAACATCTCAGTCTTCACAGCGTTTAAAGAAAGAAACGGAACATGAAGAACAGAAGGCTTACTTCTTAGTGTACAATGCTCACACAGACAGACAGACAGACTCGTAGTTCATGTATCAGTCTTTTTTGGGGAGGGAGGGGTGGAGTATGGCTGGGCCAGTTCCAATGCCATTCTTTTTTTTCCAGACTTGGGGGGCCAAACATGTCTTTCTTTCCCCCCTCCCACACACACACACACACAATTTCACTGTCCCAGGCTGCTTGCTTTCACCTCGTGAATCCATCTCTCCAGCTCATTTTTTTTCTGCTTGTCCAAATAAGCATTCATGTGTGTAGGTGTGTGTGTGTGTGTGTGTGTGTTTGTGTGTGTGTAGACGTGTGTATGACCTCCGTGTCTCACTTTAGTGTCTGTCTATCCACTCTGAAGTCCTTTTTGTCCTCCATTGATGTGAATTCACATTATTTCAATCCCTTAGCAATGTACATTGTAGCTGCAGTGCATTTAGTCTGTAGGGTAGTGGGTAATGTCATTCGTCATTTCCTCCATCGTTTGTTTTTTTTGGAGAGTGCGTTTGAGTGGGTGTGTTCATATGTGGGAGTTTTGAGGGGTATTCGGTGTACCCCCGTCTCCCCCCTCATACACACACACAGCCTGCTTGCTCTTCACAGGGCTGGCATTGCTGAGGAAGTTTGAAGTAGTCGTTTTGTAGTTTGGTTACAAGGTGAGTGCTTCTCCTTAGTCGCTCAGTAACTTTGGCAGTGTCATAAAAATGTTTGGATTCTGTGTTTCTTTTTTTTTCTCCTCAAAAAATTCATTTGGGTTTCACATCAGTTTTAAGAGAGGTGAGTCCGGTGTATAGGTTTTCTTGGCTCGCTAGCAAGGTAGTTAACAGGTTTTTTTTTCTTTATAAGGTTTTTTGTTATTATTATTATTATTTATTTATTATTTATTATTATCATTGATATTACTATTATTATTTATAATGATTTTTGGACTGTCTTATTAAAGCCAAAGAACATATCTGTGAACGGGTGAACATTTCAGCTGTATACTTAAAAGGGTGGTGGAGAAGAGGGAGTGGGGTAGGGAGGTTGTAATGGGGGCGGGAAGGGGGTGGGGTGGGGTAGCCTGTCCTGTTCTGTCAGGTCCCACAGACTGGAGCCGGACACAAACCAGAGGGTGCCTGTTGCCTATGGTCTATAACGCCTACTACAACCCTGAAGGCTGTCTCTTCACTTTGGGGGGTGGCTGAGGTGAGGCCGGGGGGATTTGGAGTCCTCGGTTTAAGTGTTTATGTTTCATGGGGGGGGGGGAGTGGGGTGGGGGGGTCCTAAATCCATTCTCTGTTCTGTCTCAGATCGGTGAAGGAGACAAGGAAGAGCATGGTGGTCTCAGGGTTTAACCACACAGCCACCAACTCAACCAGCACCCTCCATCCACCCACTCATCATCCCCTGCCCTACGTAGAACACCCACCCCATCACCCACAGCCTTCCAGGGGGGTTGGGGCTGCCGAGGCTGCGAAGGAGGCTGGCAAAAGCCAGGCCTTGATGCCGAGCTCTCAGTGCTGTTTTGGTGCCAACTGGGCTGACAGTGTTTGCACACTGTTATTTGTTAAAAGGACCTAACCCAATTTATAAAAGGGAAACACATTCCATTTATAGGCATTTAGGGAACACGTTCAGTGTGTCTTGGCAGCACCGACGGTATTATTCATAATAATATGAACGCAGACCCCAGCCAGGGAGCAGGCTAAACAGGCAGGACCCCAGTCATGTTCGCTGTGTGTTTGTGAATTTGGTGTACGAGTTTCTCATCATGGTGTGTGTAGGTATGCATCTAGCCTTGCTTCAAGAGAGAGAGTGAGAAAGAGAGAGATGTGTTTTCTTCTTCTTCTTCCTTATCCTTGCGTTGCAGTTTGTTTTTTCCTTTCCTACCATAATTTCAAGTCCACAAAAAAAGAAATGCCTTTTCCTTAGGTAGCTAAGTAACCATTGGTCACAGTTCGCCTTTTTTCCTTTTCTTTTCATCACAGCACTTCGAGGTGCAGTTCACACGCACACAACCAAACACACAAGAAAAAAAAAACACCCACATAAAAATCTTTGTTTTGTCGAGATCGAGAGAGATATTTCATCAAGGTCAGGGCGTGCGGGCAAGGAACAGATGCCATCGCGAGAGACTCTTCCTCTTCGCGGTTGGCTTTGGATAGAAGATAGGGGGCGCTGTTCTGTTCAGCAGCAGTGGAGGCAGGGGCGTAGCTGCATCTGAAGCTGGAGGTGTTGGCTTAACGTGGTGACTGGTGGTGGTAGCGGTGGGGGTGGTGACGAGGATGGCGAAGGCCTCCGAGCGTCGGCCAGTCAGCGTGAGGACGAGTCCAGCAGAGCAGGCGTGGCCGGGGTGGTGGAGCGGGACGCGCTGCTGGAGCTCGATCCAGCGTCCTTAGGGCTCCCTCCGCCCGCGGGTCCCCCCAGCGACAGTGGCCCTCCCGGGGGCGTGCTCTCCGAGTGCGAGGGCGGCACGTTGGAGGAGGAGGAGGACGTGGAGGTGGTGGAGGAGGGGGTGCCCACGGGGACGCCGCCCCCACCGGGGAGGCCCTGCAGGCCCTGGCCGCACACGTGGTGGTGCTTCTCCCAGTCCTTGTGCTGGCAGAAGGAGCCGCAGTAGCGCGCCGTGTTGCAGCCGCTACATGTCTCGCTCGCCTTGCGCCCGCAGTTCCAGCAACTCTGAGAGACGGAAAGGGGAGAGAGGGAGGGGGAGAGGAAGAGAAAGACAGGATTCAGTATGAATATTTAACAGTCACAAAAATGAAATGAATTGATAGAAACATAATCTGAAAAGTTAACAGTGAGTAGTCGATGAGCAACTTTATCAATGAGTGAGTAAATGAATGAAGTTTTGACTCTAGACGCTAGAATTTATGATTATGATTTATGATTCTAGAAAAAAGAAATGTATTTGCAGCGACTGAGCAGTAAAACATTTGAGCAAATTAATTCATTAGCAGTGTAAAAAAAACTTCAAAGCGAGATGAATGTGCGCATGAGGCCCATTAGTCAAAAACAAAACTGAGTGGGCAAATTAATGGCTGAAAGCAACGAAATCAAACCCAAAGTGTATGCAGTGTCGTCTGAGTGGCTGTGTAAGGATAAGCATTAGAATGGGTGATGGGGGGTTGGGGGGTGGATTACGGGATCATAATCCAGAGGAGAGGAAGAGTGGAGGGTTCTGGGGTGGTGGGTAATGAATGTCATGGAGCATAAAGTAAAGACAGAATTCTATAATAACTAAGAACTCTGAAAGCGAGTGTTTTCATGTCAACCAGGTATCAACCATAATACCAGGGTATTATTGACCCAAAAAAAAATATGTTCATCCCTAATTTGAATTAGCCTTATATTTGACATGCCTAAGTGGACCCCTTGAAAAAAGAGATGATTCATCTCAAGGGCCTATCGTTAATAAAATTGAAATTGAAATTGAAGTGTAAATGTACTGTAAATGCACTCAAATGGGGAAGAGGGAGTGTGATGGCAGCTGGGTTAGGGTGTGGGGGGAGGGAGAGGTAGCAAGGGAGAGAGGGAGTGGCGGTGTCCAGCCTGGGTGCTGCTACTGAGAGTCAGAGAGGCGTGTGACAGAGCTGAGGCTATTTTGAGTGGAGGTGTGTGGAGTGTGGGCTGTTCGCTCCATGTTCAAGTGGGCCGCCTGGCCTGCACGGCAGCTGGCTGTGGAGTGGAGTGGAGTGGAGGGAGGATGGAGGGGACCAGGGTTGCTGACAGCTTAGGCTGGCCCCAGGACAAAGACATCTGAAAGGGCCCCACTCCCAATACATACAATGTATTGAGGATCCAATTCTGGGTCCCCTTTCTCCCTGGGCCCGGAACAAGACAGCCGTCAGCCGTGTGTCCCCCCCTGTCGGCTTCCCTGAGGGGAACAGCGGCTGCATGGGGGTGTTTGATATGGTTAAGGGCGTCACAGAGTCTGTGTGTGTGTGTGTGTGTAGTACGGATATAAATACAGTATATCAGTTGATAAGAGCATGACTTCAAGTGTGTAAGAAGGAAAGCGGACTTAAGAGTACACTTGAGGTCCTGTGTCTTTTTCTGATTCGATTTTCAACCCGCCTACATTGGTTCGATGACAGTGAAAGAGTGTGTGTGTGTGTGTGTGTGTGTGTGTGTGTGTGTGTGTGTGTGTGTGTGTGTGTGTGTGTGTGTGTGTGTGTGTGTGTGTGTGTGTGTGTGCGTTTGTGATACATACCGTATTGGTACTAACGTTAAAGCTTTGTGAGAGAGAATAGAGCTAGACATAGGATGAAAATAAGTTGATGGTCTTCTGTCATACTGTGCATGATGACATCCGCACAACAGGAGATGCCTGCAACTGCTGTCCAAGCTACAGTGTGTGTGTGTGTGTGTGTGTGTGTGTGTGTGTGTGTGTGTGTGTGTGTGTGTGTGTGTGTGTGTGTGTGTGTGTGTGTGTGTGTGTGTGTGTGTGTGTGTGTGTGTCTGTGCACCTCTGTGTGTGTCTTTACCTCGCTGGAGTCCTCCTGCTGGTTGATGACGGTCAGCGCGTCCTCGGAGGCCTGCCTCTTGGCCTCGGCAAGCGCCCTCTCCATCTTGGAGCGCTCGGCGGAGATCATCTCGTGAGCCTTGCGCTCGGCATCCGACACCGCCTTCTGCAGCTCAGACATGGCCTGCCGCTTCACCTCGTTCACTGCCTCCTCTATTAGAGACAAGGAAAAAGAGGAAGAAAGGAGGGAATAAAGATAGAGAAGAGAGAAGGGAAGAAAGAGAGAGAGAGAGAAAGAGACAAGCAAGGGGTGTAGAAGGAGGGATAAAAAGGGAGAGACAGGGTCGGTTAGCATCCATGTCGTGTCCCCCACATTCCTTTTCCCTCCATCATACGTTATTGACGCCCCCTAAGCTCCCCCGCCTGTTTTCATCTGAGCAAACAGATGTACATCATCCAAGATTTAAACTATTTCGTCTGAAAAAAAGAAGGCACGGGGTCTTTCAATAATTCACGTCACACGCCAGGCAGCTAACAGCCTCGCCTTCACCGCCACCCAGCACAATTTACAGCGGCAGATGTCGAGAAAAGATTTTTTTTGTGTTTCGCGTGCATGCTTATTAGTCCCAGCATTTGGCGACTTTTGTTATTATTTGCCATGATTAAATGAGTGCGAGTTAACGACTTTGCTGTACAAAGGGACCAGGATGTGGTTAGCTGGAAGGCGATGACTTATCTCTCCCCCGCTTTTTTTGGGCGCCTTCCCTTTCATCCCTTTTTTGTGCTCCACAAACGCCACTTTATGAGTGAGAGCCAGGCGAGTGGTTTTTGGGACAGGCAGGTGTGTGGACGGCCTAAAATAGCTTTTTTTCCACCGGAGTACTGTAGGGCCCAGTCATTAAGGGCCACAATAGGACATTATAGTCATAATTGCTCTCCGATTTTGGGTGTGAGTATTTGTCATGTGTTGCAGTTGGGTAGTTCTCTCTGGTGGGTAAATGTAGCCGATGTGATGAATCTCTGTCAGTGTAATTGGTGCAGCGGGCCCTAAATATGAGTGATTTGATGAAACCACTGGAATTGAAAGAGGAAAATTAAACGTGATGGATTTTTTTCCTCCATCAGACACACACACACACACACACACACACACACACACACACACACACACACACACACACACACACACACACACACACACACACACACACAGATCAAAGATATCCTCCGTTCTATCAAATGCCTTCTCTTCTTCTTTATTACTACCATTTATTAAATGATAAATATTGCAGTTCTCTGTCTGTCCTCAGCCCCCATCGTCTTTATGGAGACAGGTAGTCTACGATCAGAGACTGTTTACATCGTGTTTACTTTTCTATGCAAATGTGACAGACAGGCAATATAAATAACGTGCACGAACAATGCGTGACTCACTCGACTGAAAGCTAAATGTTGATATATGCTCGTGTACGTATATGTATATCTTTCCGCCATGCACCCCTGTGTGTACATAATGTCAGTTGTGTGTGTATATGTGTATGTGTGAGAGAGAAAATGTGCAGGCTCTGGGTGAATATGTCTTTGTCTATATATTTCCAACACCCTAGCTCTCTTTCTCTCCCTCCCGTCTGTCGGGTTAGTTAGTATTCCGTCCCACCTCTCCATTCCTCCTGCGCGCCTCCCCCACTTTCATCCCTAAGCCTGTGTGCTCTACCTTCCTCCTTCATCCCATTTTCTCTCTCCTCTTTTCTTCTTCCCCTCTGTTTTTTTTCTTTGCAGTATTTTTTTTTCACTCTCACTATCTATGCATGCTTTGGCCATTCAATTATCAACCTCTGTGCGTGCGCCATTAAGATTTGCAAATTTAATTAATTTTTATCAAGGAGACTCAGGACCAGATGCTGGGGCAATTAGTGCTTAATGGAAAACACGGTGCGGGCAATATTAACGTTTTAATTCCACCGAGACCTGGCAGGTTTCAAAGTTTCTCTGTCTGTCTGTCTGCCAGTCTGTTTGGGATTCCTGCCGCCTTTATTCTCTCTAAGCCTTCGCAGTTTGTTTGTTCCTTCCTTTTATTTTCACCAGACAGTTTTATTCTCTCTTTTTTAAATGGATTGATTTTTAAAAAATCTTACCATGGAATCAAATAAACTGTTTCACCATCTTTAAATTGGAATTGGCTCCTTTGCTACATTTATACCAATGCTAAAATATGCGCTAACAAATATACAGTAAGCATATAGTTAAGACAGCGTACAATGCTGCTATATTCAGATTAAGTTCTTTCCACACACAATTAAGCAAAGCAGCATCGTCACACACCTAAACATTTCATTTTTCTGTTATCAAGTTTTTCCTGGTTTTTATTTAGCTTTTTTGCCAAGTCTGGGGGCTTTTCTACTCACCCTGTTTGTTTTGGAGTTGCTTTAGTGCTGGGGAGATCGGGATGCTGGGGGCACCTGTGTGAAAGATAACTGCAGTTAAAAGGGAAGAAGGAGGGCTGAAAACGCAGTGAAAATGCAGCATTTATTTATTGTACGTCTCACAGAAAACAGCAGCATTCAAAGATCCCCCGTCCCCAATTGGACGGAACCATGACCAACCCAATTCCAATTCAGTTCAGTTCAGTTCAGCCCAGCGCGGTACAGCCACCATCTTTATTTTGACAGGCAGAAATGCATTGATAGATGGTCCTGCCCAGTCTCCAGGCTGTACGGGTGAAGTAGAGGTGGCTTGCTTATCTACCGTGCTAAGCTACCAACTGCCGCCCTTCTGCGCTTCAGCTGACGGTGGTTGAATGTATGCCAAAGACGCCAGCCGGCACCTTATGTGAAGGGGATTGAAAGGCTATGTGAACTGGGTGATCAGCCGCTTATACTTTCAAATCCCTCTATCTCTACCTCCTCCTCCTCCTCTTCCTCCCCCTTCATTCCTCTCTCCATCCTCTCTCTCTCTCTCTCTCTCTCTCTCTCTCTCTCTCTCTCTCTCTCTCTCTCTCTCTCTCTCTCTCTCTCTCTATCTCTATCTCTCGTTCCACTTATTCCTTTCCTCTAGCAGGTGGAGGTGTTAATCTGTCTCTCCACCTATGCTGCTGTGCCCAGGGTTTCATTATTTTACTGCATTTTCACCACAGTTGTTGATTTTTTTTTATTATTTTTTTTGGTCTTTCTTCCCTCTTCCCCTTTTTTTCTCCTCCCCTCCCCTTTTTGCAACTGCAGTTACCTTTCATGGTGATGACAGATGGGAAGCACTTAGCCCTAATGACAGATAGGGGGGGCCCCTTCAGCAATCCCTCACCTTACGTAACCACGGTGACAGAGAGCCCTATCTGTGCGCTAGAGTGACAGCCATTGGCATTCCTGACAGTCTGGCTGCTCTTTCGACCAGCTGACAGAGGACCGTTGGAGCTCCACTCCAGGCCAGTGTACAAAAGCTCTCTAATGCCATTGCCAAGGTAGTTTCCACTGTCACAATACATGACAATTTTATACGGTGGAAAAGATTAAGTTGCCAACTCCACTAATATTGCTGTCAGCATTTATTTAGTGATGTTTCGGGGCTCTGGCAAATAATCAGGCAGGATAAATGGCTGAAGTCCAAAATATAAATCATTGATGGGAGAATATGACTGATGATTGTGGCTTTATCTGTTTTAATCAAGTGAAGACATGTCCTCGCGTTTCAGCACCAGGTCTTTAGACAAGGAGATGCAGATCTTGGCTTCAGACCTAAGCATACAGTGCATGATCAGTCAACATGGTTGGCATAACGGCTCTCATCATTTGATATCTGTCATGTCTTATATCTATGTGCTAGGCTCAGTGGTTTAGTGGGGATGATGTCATGTCATGTCATATGATGTCATGTGATCATTGGAGGTTGATAAGAGCAGCACACATGGGTCTGAACTGGAGGTGCAAAGCCCTGCAGACCAGACCAGGCCAGGTGGTGGTGGTGGTGGTGGTGGTGGTGGAGGTGGTGCTGCTGACAGCTGTGGTGCTCTTACCAGCCTTCCTCCAGATCTCCTCTGGAAGATACCCCGAAGGCGGCCGGTGGAGGAAGTCCCGGTGGATCTCTGAGAAAGGGTGAAGAGAGAGAGAGAGAGATGGGTCGATAGAGAGGACGTGGAGGGAGGAGAGACATGAACGTTAAAATGGCTCATTTATCCACAGGCAAGAGTTTGTTTAATTCAGCCAAATTTAGCTAGATGATTACACACATTGCAAACATACACTATCATCTTCAGTATAATGGTTGTGCCAAGCATGAGAAAAGTTTGATTAGATAACACACACACACATACTAAACATTTTCAACGTTACTCTGTGACACACACACTTATAGGGGCATGCAACTCTCTCTCTCACACACACACACACACACACACACACACACACACACACACACACACACACACACACACACACACACACACACACACACACACACACACACACACACACACACACACACACACACACACACACAAACACACAAACACACAAACACACAGTTCCGGCTCCGCTGTTGTGATAAGAGAACGAGGCCTGATGCCGCCATGCTCACCACAGGCTCCAGCATGCTTCCCTATCTCTCGCCTTTCTCTCTCTCTCGCACTAAATTACATGAACCAGCTCCCGATACCGGACGATAACTCTGGCACTCTTACGAAGTGCACGGCGTATGTGTGTGCATGTGTAGATATGTGTGTATGTTGTTTGTGCGCTTGCGTGCGCATGTGTATGTGTGCGGGGTTAGAGGGGGCAGTCACACAGGTGAATTCACAACAAGACGAGACACAACGCAGTATGGTGCAGCATGCAGCTAGCAGAGGACATATATACTGTATGTGAGTGATTCTACGATTTCCCTACGCTTTTGGCAAAAGCAAAATGTCAATTATCAGTATTTTTTTTCAACTAAATGACCTAGATGTTTACATAGTGTATATATTTAAGTTTCCAAACAAACAAATTGCCAAGCTTAATCTTAAATCATTTGATAAATACTCTAATGAAAGCGAACATTTGCTTAATTATTTTGTCAACAGTGTTATGGACAAATACTATGTCATTTCAAACATATATATAAAAATACTACAGAGTTGAAACAATATATGTTTGAAAGTGCTTATGTCCCTTAGCAGTAATGTTGTCATTAATCTGTGCAACTGATATAGAAAATGTGATTGTTGAGCTTCATAAGTAGGATTTTATGAGTCACTGTGATACAGACTGACACATTTTTCATCATAAATCCCTGTAACGTCTGATTTGAATATAGTCACCCTCCTTACACAAGACTTCCTTCTCCAGAGATAATCCCTAGTGTATGTTCATAGGATTTTTCCAACACATAAGGGATCAATAGCACAAAAACACTTTCAAAACAGTCAACGGTGTAACTCAACTGTGTTACGGTCAACAGTGCAGGGGAACAAGTCGGCACTTTTTTAGGAGAAAAAAACAGAGCAGACAAACCCATCTCCATAGAACACAAATTATTTTGTTTGTTTGTCTGTCAATATGGATGTAAATTGGCAAAAACATACTCCTCCTCAACTGTCATCAGTGTTGCCAGATTGGGCTAGTTCCCGCCCAATTGGGCTGCTTAGGATGGCCGTGTGCGGGTAAAAATGGCATCTATCAGAAAAACCTTCCCACTGCCATATAAATCAATAGAATTGGGCGGGTTTTTAGGGCGGATTTTGATTATTTTTTGGGCTGGAAATCATCAGCCTCATCTGGCAACCCTGACTGTCATACTTAATTGTAACACCATTGACGGTAACACCGTTGACATTTCAGCCATTTTTATGGTGTTGTGCTAACTGAGGACCTCAGAAGTTCCACCACAACACCTTAATCAATTCATGTATCTGTATGCTTTATCTGTGTTTTTCTACATGTGATTTCTAATTCAGATTCTTATGAATATGTTGATAACACTGTTGACAGGCAATTTTCCCGCTATGAGAACATGAAAAAGAATGGATTAAATTATGGAAGGATGGAGCTCAAAATTTACCAAAAAGTCTTCCCGTATCCTGCCAAAGAGGTTATGACATCACGTGATGTTATTCGTATGGCCTAAGACCAAACCATTACTGATTTATGGAGGAGGTTTCAGACCGTGACACGGTTAACACAGTTTTCGTGGACACACACAAAATGGCAAATTTCATGTATAATGGAAAGGACAGTGGTCTTTCTGACAGTTTTGTCATATTGTGATGATTACTGTGAATCAACATTTGCAATCGTCTTGGGCAAAACAAGTTTCTTTACATGCTAATATGAAGACTGAATCTGACATTTGGAAAACAGGACGGCATGAAAACGCCCAAAACCAGTATTAAATATTCATTCTTGCTGAGGGAAATAATGCTATGTCTACACTTTCTGTATTATATGAAAGATAAATGTTTTCTAATGTCCAAAACATCATTGGATGCAGTTAATAGTTAATGGAATTGCCAAATAAAATCCACGGACTTAAAAGTGTAGGCGAATTAGAGAATCACTCATGTACTGTACGTGCACGTAGCAAAAAGGTGATAGCAATGTGTGTGTGTGTGTGTGTGTGTATGCCACGCATGTGTCTGTGGAAATTAGTGGCAGGCAGGGTGTGTGGGGAGAGAGAAGACCAGGTGTCTACATAGTATACAGGCTGTACGACTGGGACTGTTTATTTTTTCTGGTGCGTAAAACAAAAAGTA
>NC_085878.1:14720739-14733239 GCF_034702125.1 Engraulis encrasicolus
GGGAATTACTTGTGTATGTGTGTGTGAGGGGTGTGTGTGTGTGTGTGCATGTGTGTTTGCTTGCATGCGCGTGCGTGCGTGCGTATGCGTGTGTGCGTATGCGTGTGTGTGTTCATGTGCGTGTGCTGTATTTCTTCCCGGCAGTGTTGACTGCCCTGGTGCGACGTGTCAACTGATCGGTGTTGAGTGAAACTTAGGAGGCAAAGGGTCACCTAGGTGATCCGTACACAACTCAAGCCAGCTCCAGCACTGCAGTCAAGAGATGGATCTGGCAGACGGTGTCTTCACTCTGTGTTCTTGTGTTTTATGGGTGTGCAGGATCAAAGTGCTGTATTTGGTAGATTCTTCAATCTGTGTAGCGCGTATGTGTGCATGTGCTTTGAACTGTGTGAGTGACATTTGCGCGTAAACCCCTTGGTTCTGTCGCTCGCTTGAGAGTCAGTCGTCCTATGGGCATGCCATTCCCTATTTCACCCTGACCTTCGACCCTAAAGCAAGGCACACTGAGCTGACAACCATCACCACGCCAACCAACAAGCCACGAGTGCATTCAGCAGCAACGCCACACCAAGCGGAGCGTGGCGCGGTGGTGTGGCGCGACCCAACCATGTTTGGACAAGCTCCCAACATACACACATGTTGCGCACCCACCACACACACACACACACACACACACCGTCCCATCCCTCCCTCTCATACGCTCCAGCAGCTCCCAGTCTGTCACTGCTGTCACCGCCACCGTCAAGTGCAAAAATAACCAAACGAACGGAGGGTCACTGCCAAAGCACTAACAGGCGGGTAATTGGTCAGCGACCTTAGAGGGGGACAACAGCTGCGGAGAGGGTGACCGGGTACAAAAGGCAGGCTTTGGGGAGCCAGGGGGGGGCACGGTAAAGAGATAGGGAGAACAGAGTGAAAAAGAGAGAGGGAGAGAGAGATGGAGGGAGACCAGGGTGGAGGGAAGGGGTACGAGCTAATCAATCGGATAGAGGTGCTCTGGGAAGCATTCAGGATAAGCGCAGAAACGCCACAGACACCATTCCACTGACAACTGAGAATGTGGGCACTTCAGACAGACAGGGTCCGGAGAGAGGACAGTGTCAGTGTTGATGTCCAGTCGTGGGGGTGGGGGTGGGGTTGTGTGCAGAGGGGTGACGGTCGCCACCCTCTGTTTGGACCGCCACTGGCATGCGGCCATATTTCTAGCATGGTGCACAAAAGTAGTAAACACACGAGAATAGCAAATAAACACACCATTTTTCTTTATGTGCCAAAGATGATGTACAAAAAAAAACGCTGATTCTATATTGACTTTTAAAGTAGCCCACTTTTTAGTGTCTGTCTGGCATAGTCCAGTGCACGTGAAATGGGCCTGTTATCCCTGTTGCAAGCACTGGGGATAGCTTGAGTCAAGCCAAAAGCTCTAAAAACGCAGAAACAGGCAGAAGAGCTGAACAAATACACACACACACACACACACACACACACACACACACACACACACACACACACACACACACACACACACACACACACACACACACACACACACACACACACACACACACACACACGGAGGGTGGGAGGGAGGGAGGGAAGGAGAGAGAGAGAGAAGCTGGACCGCTCTGTCCAAATACATTTACACACTCACACATATACACACACGTACCATCTCACACATACACACTGAAGAGCTCGAGGTTTACAAGAACCATTAGCACCTGCACTTTTTTGCGCTTATATTGCTCCACACTCTGTCCATCACCCCCCCCCCCCCCCCTCCCCCTTTGGTGCCTTCTCTGGGCCAATAAACATAGTAAGGTGTTAGCGTTAATGCCCCCCACTGACAAAAAATAGTGCCGCCCCCCCCCCCCTCCCCCATCCGCCTCTCCGTCAGCCAGCCAACAACAGTCCAGTCCACGTACAGAGAGATACAAACACAGCCAAGGGGAAGGCTTGACTCTTGGCTCGGCACCCTCACCCCCTGCCATGGCCAAATGTAGACAGGTATATAGCACTGCAACAGATATGGCCACCCACATACTACACCACCCAAACCACGCACCACCACCCCCACACACACTATGCAACACACCCACCACCACACCCCCCCTGGTCTCTGTTGTCTTCTTTTCTTTCACTTCCGTTCTTCCTGATAATTTTTTCTTTTCTCTTTAGTGCTCTGCTATTCTCTAGGCAAGACACTCCCAGACAGACAGACAGACAGACAGACAGACAAGCGGACCGATGCACACACAGTAAACTTGCGGTGCTAATTCAACATTTACCAAGTCTAATTGAACACTGGGAATGTTGAGTCTACGCTCTAAGAGTTTCATTAACACTAGTGTGTAAGACAAGCAGAGAGGACTACCAGGCACACAGGTCAGACAGACAGACAGACAGACAGACAGACAGACAGACAGACAGACAGACAGGCAGGCAGATTGACTGACAGAGGCAAGCAGGCAAACCAAACACACAGACAGGCAGGCAGGCAGACAGGCAGGGAATGGGAGTCAGACAGGCAAACAGGCGGGTAAGCAAGGGAGTCAGGCAGGCAGGCAAGGAGGCAGGGTCTGTCCATCTGTTGCCCAGGCTGAGCTGAGCTGAGCTTGTGCTCTGTGTGTACGTCCGCCACTACTGCTCTCAGATGCGGCAGGCCAGGCCTCAGCAGACGGGGGAGGCCCAGGCCAGCGTGGCCGACAGAAGGATAGACAGACGGCCCTTGCAACAGACCCCCAGCTCTAGCCCAACTGCCAAAGTCACATTAAAGTCCTCCCAACAGTCTCCCGTGGCTGGTAAAGTGAGGGACATTCATTGCAGTATTGGGGGCGAACCATGACTTCAGCTAGACTACAAGTGATGCGCGTTGTCTATAAATCCATTCACTTTCATCAATTTGTCAAAATATTTAATTTCTGCTAATAAATTCACAGAAAAGATCCTCTTCCTTGGACACATATGCTGACAGACCAGAGAGAGAGAGAGAGATAGAAAGAGAGAACAAGAAAGAGAGGGAAAGAGTCTGAACCACCAGAGAGAGAGAGCGAGAGCGAGGGAGAACAAGAAAGAGAGGGAAAGAGAGGATGACCCTCCGTGAGGCAACGGCTGTTCCTTCTCCCGGGGGATCCGGGAAGTGGCCCTGTACTGGTCTGACCAGACCCCCAGCGGGGACCCGAGGGGCTGGGCAAGAGAGGAGCAGAGAGGAGCAGAGGAGGAGGAGCAGAGGGAGTAGAGGGGAGCGTCTTAGCCCCGTCTGCCTGTCTCAACCGTGGCGTGGGATTACCGACAGCTGTTTAATCTGACCATGCAGCCAAACCACGAGGTTGCTTGGTTGGTTGTACGCTTGCTCTCTCTCTCTCTCTCTCTCTCTCTCTCTCTCTCTTGCTCTCTCTCTCTCTCTCTCTCTCTCTCTCTCTCCGTCTGTCTGTCTGCCGTTGTCCCCTCTCTATCCCTGCTGTAGTTGATATCCCTTTGTTCACATCGCTCCCACACACTCTGATAAATAAAAACAAACGGTTGGCGTGGAGCGCTGAATGTCACTGTTACCACATGAAAACGTCCACAGCATCTGAACTCATCCCCCTCTCCCTGTCCTCCCTCCGCTCCACTACCCTCCCCTCTGCTCCCCCTCTCTCCACTGATCTGTGGCCATCTGTGCAGCCATTGTATTAAGGGACAGGAAGGCATGCACTTGTGCAGGGGGAAACGCACACACATACACGCACACATGCATGCACATACGCATGCACGCACGCATGCACAAGCACACACACACAATATCAGAGACGCATGTATGCACGCACAAGCACACATACACACACACACACATGCACGTATGCAAGCACACACACACACACACACACACACACACACACACACACACACACACACACACACACACATGAACACATGCACACACACACACATGCACTCACACATGCATGCACGCACACACACACAGGCTCTCTCTCTCTTATACACACACACACACACACACACACACACACACACACACACACCTACAACCAGAGAAGAAAAAGTGGCAAGTGGCGTGAGACCAGCTGAGGGTCCACCAGATGACACGCACACCTGGTGCCATGGAAACGCTGTCAATCAAATGGTCAACAACACGTCGTCCCTTCGGACCTCTTGCCTCACTTCCTCATTTCGGCCCAGTCAGGAACTGACACTGCGACTTTTTTTATATATATCACCGGAGACAAAAGGTTCCCACACGTGCTGTATGCAAGGCTGCATGCTATAATGTTGCTATCGATCGATATGATAAGTGACTTGCGCATGGTGGCGAAACCTCAGTGAGGTTTTAAGTTCTCACATGCCTGAATGAAGCTCTCACACAATAAATAATGCAGTGACAATTCAACACTAAGAGAGTACTCTGGAACTAAAATATAAGATGTTAAATCCACTCTCTACATGTTGAATTAACACTGCGGTCTTTTAAAGACTTTGCTGTGTAGACGTTTCTTGTACTGAATTTTGCTTCACTGGACAGGCCAGCAAACACTTCTTGCCTTAGGTGTCTTCTTCTTGCACTGTATAGAAATGGGTGAGAAAAAATGCCATCCCTGCCACATGTGCACATGTACTCTCTGCGTTTGTAATTTCTTCGACTATTTTCAGTACTCTTTTATAGACGGGGAAGAAACATGTGCTTTTCACTAAATGCACAAGAAAGCCATCACGTAATCACAACCCTTTTTTTGTGGAGAACTCAAAAAAAAGAAATAGAAGAAATGCTGGTTTGGTTTCTACATGCGTTGCTTGTTTTTCCATCTTTGAGTGTGAGCGTCTGTGTGTGTACAAGTTCCTTCAAGTCTTTGTGTCTATGAGTTAAAGAGTATTTGTCGCCAGTTCGCTGTCACAGGGCTACTTAGAACCAACAGACACAATGAGCTTCCTCTGGAGATTCAATCTTTGCCGATTGCCATGCTCCTTGTGCTTCCCATGTCACTCTTTGTGTACAGTATGTGTGTGTTGTGTGTCTGCTTTTGCAATCCCCCTCTCCTCTATCCTCTCCTCTCTCTCTCTCTCTCTCTCTCTCTCTCTCTCTCTCTCTCTCGCTCTATAATTCCCCCTGTCTCCTGGAATGCTGTTGTTTTTAATTTCTCCCAGCTGCTCTGGCTCGCTGCCCGACCGCCTGCCTCTCCACATCTGCTCTCCATCAGGCCCGCTGAATGAGTCCGCACACATACACACACACACACACACACACACACACACACACACACACACACGCACACACACACACACACACACACACACACACACACACACCACACACACACACACACACACACACACACACACACACAGTACGGGACGCACATCAAAAAAACAGGATTACCCAGACCCCCTCGGCCCCTCTCTCTCAGCTCTCTCTCCCTCTCTCTCTCCCTCTGTCTCTCACACTCCTCCCTCTCTGCTCTCCCCTCTCCAGTTTGCTCCCCTCTCCAACACTCCTCTAGCCTCTACTACACCCATCATCAACCCACGCTGACCCCCTGGAACCCCCTTATGCCCAGTGCCCCTGTCCACTACCACCACCACCACCAGCACTCCACTGTCTCCAGCCATACTGTCTGTCTGGCCGTGACCCAAGGCCCAGAGCAAGCAAAGCCTACTGGGCAGAGGCAGAGCGCAAGCCCCCAGGCAGTCTGGTGGGGCTGCGGAGGAGGAACTAAGGAGGGCGTAAATCTCACAGACTTTTTAGTAATAACACAGAGTCTCGCTCGATGAATAACAACCATGTTTTTTCTCCTTTCCTTTACCAATAACATTATGTTTCTATTAGACTTTTTGGGGCCGAACATAAACGCTAACAGAACTACTAGCACTTCAAACTGGGAAATCATATCAAAAAGCAGGCCTACTTTACGTTACTATACATACTGCATGAAACGTAGCCTATTAATTTTCACTGTAGAAAATGAGTGGTGTTATTGCATTTGTAGAAGTGCAGTAGACTTATCATGTGATCTCCAGTGTGAGGGTCTTTAGGTCTTCAGCAACATTGTCTGCTACAGTATGCTTAACTGTACATAAAGCTGCGCTTTGCTGTAAGTCCAGTTAGCGGTAAGCCTGGACTCCAGGGATACCCACCCCTGCTGCCTTCCCTCACAGTCCAACACTGTGCTGAGAATCCTGTATCAATGCACGCACACACGCATGCACACGCACACGCACACACACACACACACACACACACACACACACACACACACACACACACACACACACACACACACACACACACACACACACGTGCATCTCCCTTCCACACGCGCACACACACATGCGCCCCCACCTCTGCACACATACACACACATCTGGAAGGTGTTAGAATGCAGAAGCACCATATGTGGGTGTCCTCTACCTACGCTACTCTAGGACTGAACACACTACACTCGTTTTTATCCCTCTGCCTCGAAGAAAGAGCGAGGGAGAGCACTGGCAATATAACATACTTGTACACGATCAGTTTTGTTATTATTTGCACAGCATGCTTCAAATTGTGATTAATGGCTGCCTATGCTTGCCAAAGTAGGTCATATTCTATATTAGGTCATGGGCAATTTAGATAAAGATTTTTATACAGGCCTGGTAAGGATATACAGTGTGCGTTTCCCATGAGTTGGAAGATATATATTTATCTACCGTATTTTTTTACGGTGCTGCTATTTTTTTCACTCCTTTGGCTAGAGAAAGATGGTTGTGTCCCACTGCTCACTTAAAAGCAGCGGGAGCTCTACTGACCGCTTAAACTGACTGTAGGCTACATCTAACTGAACCCCACACTCCCTCAGTCTTTGTCTCTCTTCGGGTGCGTATGAGGAGCTGTTTTCCAAAACGTGTTTCTCAGGCAATATCAGTTAAATTAGTGCGTTGATGTTCGTATTTGACATGAACTATCAAATAACATTAATCCAGTTCCAATTGCTGACTGTTAAATGAAAAACATAGATAAAAAAAAATAAAATTGTATTTAAAAGGGTGTTGTGCTTTAGAGAAGAGCTGTTCATATGTACTGGCCACGTTGCTTCCAAAAAGTCCCTTCTTGCAGCTATTTAGCCACTCTGTCCCCCCCCTAATACCCCGTCCCCTCTCTGCTGCTTTCTCTCTTGTTGATGTCTCTGGGACTCCAGAAGTAACCAGTTTCAGCTGAACAAACACGTCCTCGCAAAAACAAACATCTATCTCTCCGAAAAATCTTTGTCGAAAAAATGCTTGCATCGAGAGGTTTATGTTTCTGGGCATTTGCCCGTTGTGTATCCAAGTAATTGTGTGAGACGTATATATATGAAACGTTTGATGAAAAACAACATTCCCATGCAAATGTGTGAAATATGAGAATGAGTGTGGGAGATAAACGCTGTACGCCCTTGCACGTATAGAATGGTTGACCCATAATGCATCACTATAGAGCTGGAATAAGATTGGTCTGAATTCTACTGTACCAACCAGGAGTTGTAAGGACATCCACAGAGGCATAAGGAGATTCTGGACTGTCTTTGGACTATGCTGACAAATGACTGACTCTCCCCTGTAGTCCACCACCCAGGCTCCCCATCACCAAAACATCTCCTTCTGGTTCAGCCTGCTTGTGTCTATGTCCTGGGGCCAGGGGAAGAAGAGGAACTGCCTGTGCTCCCTCCAGTACGTCTACAGTAACAGACCCTTAAATTTGACTCTCTGCAAGCAGGGCATTTTGCCCGCCGCAAGTCTCCTCTTGCTTGCTCGCCGGTTTGGCCACCGCACAGAGAACTGAGCCTTCTCCTGGGGCCCTCCTCAATGCACCTCTCAACTCCACTCCGTTCTAAGCTGTAAAAATTAGACTTTTGTTGAATAACTTTCTCCACCACTGTGTGGGGAACACCTAAAAGTTCTCTGAACCTACTCATTTAGGTGACAAATTAGTTCCTGGCAGAACCCTTAGTTTTTCTTGAAGGTCTATCACAAAACCCAATAACATGGAGGTTCTGTGAGGAACTTTTATTGTATAGTGTGGGAGACACCCTCTAAAAGTTCTCTTTAAGGAACCCTGAGGTTTTGCCAAGCACACATTTGCCACTTATAGGTTCCACAGAGAACATTTAAGCTTCCCCACAGTGACAAACAGAGGAACATCAAATCCTGACACTGTACTCCTCCCTGGGTGTCCATTACACTCACTCACTGATTCTACTCCAGTCGCCCCTCCTAAGCTCTGGTTCTGTCTCTGCTCCCAGGCCCAGAGCTGGCCTGTGACTCATCCGCTGCGTTGGGCCGGGTCAAGCCTAGGAGTCGCTCTGTTGAGCCCCTTCGGCCGAGCTGTTTCCGCCGAGATGTTTCCTCGGAGCCAGAGGCAGAGGGAGGGCCACGAACACAACACCCTGAAGTGAGGACATGGCTTTCCCACAGAGTCGCAAGTGACCTCTCAAGCTCACTTACTGTAGATGCACACACGCACGCACACACACACACACACACACACACACACACACACACACACACACACACACACACACACACACACACACACACACACACACACACACACACACACACACACACACACACACACAAATTCTATCTGTCTGTTAAACTTGTGCTATTGTGCTCACATACATACACGCTCACACACACACACACACACACACACATGCACACGCACGCACGCACACACACAAACACAAATCTCCATCTGTGTGGTGAACTTGTCCAATCGTGCTGACTGCCTGTGATGTCTGGTATTGATGTAATTGTATTGAAGTCCAAGCTGGCCCATCTGTTCTCAATGGGGAGGGACAGGCTGACTCGGCAGTGAAGTAGTTACATTCTGGCATTTCTCTCCTCTCTTCTTCTGCTCTTCTCTTCTTCCTCTCCCCTCCTCTCCTCTCCTCTCATCTCATCCTCTCCTCCTCCAGCAATGTATCCTTACTGCGAAGCGGGAGGAGGAAAAAACTTCCTTTTCTGATTTCTTCCCAGTGGCTTCTTAATAAAATCCAGATGTTCTTGCCTAGCTGGTTCTTACCTCCTCCTCCTCCTCCTCCTCTCTCTCTCTCTCTTTCTGGCTTTCCCCTCTCTCCCCTCTCCCTTTCTGTCTCTATTGCTCTCCCCAGCCACTCAACCCGGAGCCCATTCCTAAATAAAGGAAAGTATTTGTGACACTTGGCCGCGGCCGGCAGTGCCAAGAACAACTCCCCGGCCTTAGCCCATCTGGACTGTGTTAGAGCAGCACTGGGCACTGGCAGTGGCGGCCGACACACACACACACACACACACACACACACACACACACACACACACACACACACACACACACACACACACACACACACACACACACACACAGACCCGGGAGGTTGCGGCCACTCCAGGGGAACTCTCTCCTTCTCTCTCCAAACTCTCTCTCCATTTCCCTCCCACTCTCTTTATTTATTTCTCTCCATCTTCCTTCTGCATGCCTCTGGTCCGCCGTTTCCACAGAGTCTCTGTTTCACACGCTGCATGCATGTAGTATATCTGGATTCGCTGCTGCGATGTGTTGTCGCCTAACGGCTTGGGCAAGGCACAGAAAGTCTCAACTGTCTGCACGCTCTGCAAGAGGTGTTGACACAAAGATGCCTCTGATACAGCACCAGTGGAATGAAGCGAAGCAAGGCCCCAGTACTGGTCACCACCTCCTCCAGACCTGTAGACTGTCTCTGGGTGGTGCCGCCGCAGTTGTTTTTTTGTTTTCAGTTGTGTATTTTTGTTTGGGTTGTGAGTCCACTCTACTCCATTAGAGCCCCAGCCCACCCAGCCCCCCTCTCTTTCTCTCTTTCCCCCTCTCTCTCTCTCTCTCTCTCTTTCTCTCTCTCCATCCCTCTCTCTCTCTCTCTGGCTGGTCCTGTTCTCTTGTGGCAATGCCAGTCTACTCTGGATGTTGCTCTGTACTGAGCAATCAGCAAGGGAGAGTGTGCTCACAAAGCATGGCATAAAAGCAATGGAGCGAGATGGAGAGAGGGAAATGGAGGAGAGAATGAGAGAGGGAGAGACAAAGAGAGTGGATGAAGGGAGAACAGGAGAAAGGGAGAGAGAAAAGAAAGGAATGTGGAGGAACGAGAGGGAGAGTAAGAAGGAGAGAGAGAGAGAGAGAGAGAGAGAGAGAGAGAGAGAGAGAGAGAGAGAGAGAGAGAGAGAGAGAGAGAGAGAGAGGGATGGAGGCTGACTGTTTGGAGGCTCCCCGTGAAGGGAGCTTGCACCTGAACATCAATAACTGTCATCTCCGCCACCTGGGGACCGCAAACGCTGTGGGCACACAGCCGTCACTGGCACATCTGCCAACGAACAGAGCAGGAGGGAGGTAGAGAAAGAAAGGAAGAAGGAGAGAGAGAGAGAGAGAGAGAGAGAGAGAGAGAGAGAGAGAGAGAGAGAGAGAGAGAGAGAGAGAGAGAGAGAGAGAGATTCAAAGAAGCCTGCTGGAAAGAAGTTCACAACAACACTGCAGAGCCAGTGAATAAAGGAGAGAGGGAGGCAGAGAGAAGAGAAGGGGAGAAAGAGAAGTGAGAGTCAGGGCTGAACTGGGAAGTTAACAACTGTGTGCATGCGTGCGTGCGTGCGTGCATACATACATGCGTGCGTGTGTTTGTCCTGTGTGTCTGTCTGAAAGCAAGGGTGACATCTCTGGCCTACTTCCCCCCCGTTATTCTCATCCGACCAGAGAGAGAGAGAGAGAGAGAGAGAGAGAGAGAGGGAGAGGGAGAGAAAGGGAAGGAGAGGGAGACAGAAAGAGAGACAGAAAGGCAGCCTCTCCATCCTGCCAGCTGAGTGCTCTTGCCTAGCTTGGGGGCGCAACAAAAAATAATTTGAACCAGGGTAGAAAAACAGCCGAGCAAGAGGAGAAAAAAAGTTTCAAATGAAAGTTTCCTTTTCTTTTCCCTTTTTTGGAGAGTTCTGGAGGAGAAATATTCTGGACTTGTCATGATATCATGTACTTCTTTTCTCCCCACCCCTCCTCCTTTCTTCATTCCTCTCTCTCTCTCTCCCTCTCTGCAAAGATTTCAGCACATGCTTTTCATCACCATTATACAGTATCAACATGTAATGTGACATTCCAATAACACATATCTAAATTTAACAGGATAATGACTGTAATTAGATTCAACTGTTCTCAGCTTTTTTTTGTGTGTGTGTATAAATCACTGTAATGGGGCCTCTGCAAGTTCCCCTCCCAACGCCCATCATCTCACCTCCAATTGTCGGGGAACAAGAACAAGAGAGGGAGAGAGCCAAAAATTACCCTCCATCGAAAAAAAAATCTGTTTACCCTACCCTGCTTACACAAACAAGCTCCCCAATCAAAACACCTGCAGCTTCACCTAGCGCCAATTAGCTCATCAAGCTTTTAATTACTCTGTTAATTGCATACAGGCGGCGTGAAGGGCGGCTAGGGAATAATGCGTAGGGAGGCCCCCCTCCGGAGGAAAAGGGAAAAAAACTGCCTTGACGATCCCTGACAAACAAGAGAGGCGCTCCTGCCAATAATAGCAAATCGCTTGCCACGACTTGGCGTGCTCGGCAGGATCGGGTGGGCAGGGCAGGGCAGGGGTAGGGCGGAGCACAGCGGAGCGGACAAACAACACCCTTGTCGCCTCAGCAACTTCGCCAGGGCCCTGACAAGTGCATGGAGGAAAGGAGAGGAGATGGGATGGGATGGGTGAGAAGAGGTGAAGAGGATTGGCAACATCTTTCAGTATGAATCGTCAAGATGCATAGGAAAGTTTTACTTTCAAAACTTTTTTTATATTTCAGACATGTAAAAGTTTGATCTTTTACCTGACATGTTTTGACGGTAGTGCTTCGGTCTTCATTAGAGGGTCACATGGAACACGTGGCCCTCTGATGAAGACGGAAGCTATAAGCTTACCATCAAAACATGGCAAGTAAAAGGTGAAACTTTAACATGCCTGATTCTGAAGTATAACAAAACCTAGTTTTTGAAAGTTTTACTCTAACAGCTTACCATCGAAACATGGCAAGTAAAAGGTGAAACTTTAACATGCCTGATTCTGAAGTATAAGAAAACCTAGTTTTTGAAAGTTTTACTCTAACAGCTAGACATAATGAACGTCGTATATATAAGTTTTACTTTCAATCATTAAACTTTTCATTGTTTTTATGATTCAATGTGATGAGCGATCACTCCATTGGTGATCGTTCGAATTCACAGTCTGCCATCGTGTGCTATTTAATCCACAACATGCTGGCGTCCTCTTCTCCCTCTCCCTCCATCATTTTCTCCTTTACTCTATCTGTCTATGTGTCTCTCTTCTCCCATCCATCTCTTTCTCTCAGTGTGTGTGTGTGTGTGTGTGTGTGTGTGTGGTAGCTGCTCGGGTTTTTGGCTGTGGAGGCGTATCCAGGAAACAGACTCAGGCCCTGACTTCCTGTGTGACAGGTGTGCACTGTGGGGCCTGACAGCTGGTATCTCCGAGCATTGCCTGCTCTCT
>NC_085878.1:14735739-14753239 GCF_034702125.1 Engraulis encrasicolus
CTCATTGCCTCATCCACAATCCCCGGTCTTTCTTACGAAGTCACACACACGCACGCACGCACGCACGCACGCACGCACGCACAAACAGTCCTCTAACACTTTTTCAGTTCATTTGTCGCACAGAGAGTGAATACTTATAATACTTATAATATCCACAATTCTTTCTGGACTCAGCATTTTCCTGTGTGTTTGATAGGCAGCTAACTATGGGGTCACAGAGTGAGAGAGAGAGAGAGAGAGAGAGAGAGAGAGAGAGAGAGAGAGAGAGAGAGAGAGAGAGAGAGAAAGGGAGAGAGACAGAGAGAGAGAGAGAGAGAGAGAGAGAGAGACAGAGGGAGAGAGAGAGAGAGAGAGAGAGAGAGAGAGAGAGAGAGAGAGAGAGAGAGAGAGAGAGAGAAAAAGACATTTGAGCAAGGTTGTAAGGATATGAACGTCCAAACTGGTTAGATTTTTTTTTTTCTTTTTTAAAGCGTGCCCTCACATCAGCACCATCACCAGCAGGGATTATTCCAGCTGTTTCCTGTGTCTCAGTCTTATCCCCATTTCCTCTGAGGGGGAACTTATCTCCCATACACGTTGGTTACAGTATTTCTTACCAGCTAGCCCTGACTTAAGCAGCAGCAGAAGCAGCAGGGTCAGTCCCTCCGCTCAGAAAGTCAGCACCCCCACCCCCCACTCCCCTCTTCTCCCTTCTCCCTTGCAGGATCCCCACCGAACGCTACACCAAATTGCGACTTCAGATCTGTTCTCGATTATACCACCGCTGACTCTCATATTGTGTTTTTGGCACCGCGTTCGGCCCCTACCCGGCCCCTACCCGGCCCCAGCATGCTTCAAATGAACTCCTAATAGGAAACACTGCCGTTTTCGCCGAGGTGCTGGTTGAGGCTGCTTGCCCAGGTACTAATAGCCTTTTGTTGTTACACCTCAATATCGCATGACAAAAATCTCGCCTGCCGGGAATAAATGGTCTTACTGGCAGATTAGTAGAGACAGCGTCTTTTTGATATTTCCAACACGGACTCTTTGCCGCATGCACAGAGTCTCTCTTTCTTTCTTTGGCTTGTTCTACAGTGCTCATTGACATATGCTCTGTGTAGCATCCAGCCCGTTGCATTTTAATTCCAGCCGTGATACTGTTTTTGCATTTAGCGTCTGTGGTCGTGCTCTTGGACATGGGTGGGAGTGCTGGATGCTATGTGTTATGGGTCTAAGGTTGCATATGTTGTGTTATGCCCGCCAAAGTAAGTCTGTGTGTGCTTGCGTGTGTGTGCCTGTGTATGTGAATGTGTGTATAAATGTGTCTGAGTGTGTGTGTGTGTGTGTGTCTGTGTCTGTGTGTCTGCGCGCGTGCACGCATGAGCCGAAGCCTGAGAGAGAGAGAGAGAGAGAGAGACAGAGAGAGTGTGCGTGCGGTTTCCTGCGCACAGGCGGACTCGGAGAGCCGGGCTCCCACACTGTGGTGTCAGTGTGTTTCTCATTACTCCAGATGTTTGGAAGGCGGCCCGCCGCGGACCCGGCTCGGCTCCAGCCCCTCTCTGACATTCCCCTTCTCCCCAGAGAGGCGCGCCATGTCACTGTAATGTCAAACACATGTGGAGCGGAGCAGAGCAGCCAGAGAGAGAGAGAGAGAGAGAGAGAGAGAGAGAGAGAGAGAGAGAGAGAGAGAGAGAGAGAGAGAGAGGAGAGCACACAGACATAGACACAGACAGAGAGAAGGCTAGAGTACAGAGAGAGACAGAGAAGGAGACAGAGAGGCCTAAGATGCTAACGAACCCCCAACTCCACTCCACTCCACTCCCCTCCCACCACCACCACCACGCTTGTGGGTGTGCGCTCACACAGAGACACACACTCCCACCAGCCAAGTAAACAAGGATTTAAACTGTAGCCACGGTCCATATGGGGTCCTTGTGGGTAACAAATTTCCAGTTTCAAATGTATATGCAGTGTACGTACATACAGTGTATGTATAAATGCATGGAAGAGCATGCAAGGTTAGCATATTGGTCCTATATAGTATAATGACACACTGTAAATTACACACACACACAATTTCTCATACTCACGCATGCACACACACACACACACACACACACACACAAAACGTCCACAATATGCATATTCATAAACAGCGAAACGAGCTATTAATACCTGCCCCCTCTCTTTCACCACTACAGGCCAGGTTTCTACCTGTCAATCACCCACCACGGACAAGTCAGTACATGTGTAAAAGCTATAGGGTGCAGACAGCCTCTCTCTTATATCAGTCTGCTTCGCTCTCTTCTGTCAGTCTCTCTCTCTCTTTTCTTCGCTCTCTCACTCTCAAATGTGTCTGTGCACAAAGATAGATAGATAGATAGATAGATAGATAGATAGATAGATAGATAGATAGATAGATAGATAGATAGATAGATAGATGGAGAGAGAGAGAGAGAGAGAGAGAGAGAGAGAGAGAGAGAGAGAGAGAGAGAGAGAGAGAGAGAGAGAGAGAGAGGGGAGACACCGTACCGAGAGAGAGAGAGAGAGAGAGAGAGAGAGAGAGAGAGAGAGAGAGAGAGAGGAGACACCGTACCGAGAGAGAGATAGATGGAGAGAGGCTGAGTGCCATTTTTCGCATTACTGTAGAGTTATGGATTTTTCAGACGCCAATGGACTTTTCAGCAGAGCTCTTGGCGGCTCCCTGGTAAACACATGGGGGAAAATACAAGGCTCTTTATGTCTTGTTTTCCTACTCCGCGTTTTTAAAAAAATAACCAAAAAAGCATCATTTTCACTGCCTGAGATTCATTTCTTCACCCCGGGAACTTAACTGGCAGTTGAGTGCTCTCTTTGGTGGCTAATGTTCAAATAATTGGAATGGCGGAGACCCCTGTAGCTCCTCTTAAGACACTGAGAAATAAATAAAAACAGCCGGAAACTTCTGAGGCACTGGCAGGCATGCTGTCTCTGGCGCTTTTTGCACAATCACTCTGCAGGCTAAAAGTGTGTGTGTGCATTAGTGTGTGTGTGTGCGTGCGTGCGTGCGTGCGTGCATGTGCGCATTCGTGCATGTGTGCGTGTGTGAGAGAGAGCAAGGGAGAGAAAGAGAGAGAGAGAGAGAGAGAGAGAGAGAGAGAGAGAGAGAGAGAGAGAGAAAGAGAAGCAAAGAGAGAGAGAGAGAGAGTACTGGAGGGGTAAGGCAGGCAGGGGCGGAGATATAGGGAGGGCAAGCAGGACATTTGCCCCAGGGCCCAGGGCCCTCCTGTGTTGGTGGTGGGGGCCCTATTGTGACCAGGGCAGGCCTTATGGAGGGCCCTATAAGTGTCTTGCCCTGGGGCCCCATGTGCAATTGTTCCGCCACTGAAGGCAGGGCTTGTGTAATTGCACAATGGTATTATAGTGCATTAGGAATTAGGTTCAGCGGGGTAATCTGGCCGGCTGTCTGTAGGTTGGGATTCCGGGACAGTGAAACTCTCTCTCTCTCTCTCTCTCTCTCTCTCTCCTGTAAGCCCATGTCTGCAGTAGCACAGTACCCAGGCTGCTTTAATGGATGCTGCCTGCCTGCCTGCCTGCCTGCCTTGTCAGGCTGCCCTGTCCCTGTAACCTGACCACCTCCATGCCATGACCCCTGGGAGACCCCCTCCTCTCCGTCTCACTACCCCATACCACAGATTTCCACCTTGCAACTAGGTCACAATAAAAACGTATTACACCTTTTGAGCATATTATTGCACCTGATGCCATGGACACCAAGACATCTTAACTGAAACATCACTTTATAACGGAAACCGGGATCTTTATGGATATTAACAGTAGTACATGGAATTTGTAGGCCTATATTTTCCCTTGTGTCTACCTTCACACAAGCATTCTCCTACTGCATGGCTTACAACATGCTCGTTATAATTCTATTACTTTGCAGTGCAATGACAATAGTCTCAGTGACTAGCCATTTGTTTTCCTCACTATATCCTTTTCCAGGCTCTACAGTATTGTGAAGCAAGAAGAGAGTATAGAGAGTTCAGCGCGGTCATCTTTATTTCCGCTGTGCATCCGCGCAAGGTAAAGAGACAGCTTGGCCCTGCCTGGGCTTCCAGGTGCCTGTGAGTTCTGCCCACCACCTGACCTCTCTCTCTCTCTCTCTCTCTCTCTCTCTCTCTCTTCTTTCCTTCCTACCTCTCTCTCTTTCCACCTCTCCTCCCCTCCCTCCCTCTATCCCTCCCCTCCACCCTCCCCTCCTCTCTCCTCTCCTCTCCCCTCCGTGCACCCTGCCGGCTGGCTGCCTGTGCCCGTCTCTCCCGCCCACTGCCATCTGCTCTCCTCGTTAATTACGAGACGACGGTCCAGCCTCACCTGCACCGCCCGCACTCAAATTACGATAATTACCTTGCGCACACGCCACAGTCACCTGCGCAGCCGCAGGTCAGCCTCCCCAGGGAGCCACAGTCACTGAGCAAAAACCGGACACACACATGCGTACATACACACGTAAGCACACACACACACACACGCACACACACAGAGACACCTTACCCCTTGCACTTTACATCCCCTTTCCGTGTGATACTCTGAGCACATACCGGTGTGTGAGTGACACTGACCGGTGTCCTCCCGAGCGCGAGCCGTGTGACTCATCCTCCCCACCTTGAGCAACATCTGCTACAGTACTCACAGTCTGGCCCTAGCCTTCACTGCACAGCACCAGCGCCAGCACCAGCGCCCGCCAGAGAAACCAAACCTCCACTCGCTCTGTTTAACTTTTCAGGTTCTCAATAACAAGACGAGGACTGACTCTCTGGTGCACTCTCTCTCTCTCTCTCTCTCTCTCTCTCTCTCTCTCTCTCTCTCTCTCTCTCTCTCTCTCTCTCTCTCTCTCTCTCTCTGTCTCTCTCTCTCTCTCTCTGTGGACAACGTGTTACTTAGTTTGGTGTTTCATAACACCGAGACACATGGTTGCTATGTTGTGATTCTGAGTCAGGTCCCCTGGGTGACACCGCTGCTGTCACCTTTCGTGTATCACTCCTCCGAAAGGCTTGTGTTCGTCGTCAACAACTTGCTACTGTTGGAATCAATTGTGTACAGTAATTTACTATTGCTCACCACCATGGCTTGGACATCAAAACATCTATTCTACGCACACATGTCCTCCACCGACTCCATTGCAAGTTGTATTTTGCACTACGCATTGAACACCCTCAAATATTCCATCCATGAGTAGGCCTATGTTATTGTTTGTCGCTCATTTCCTCTCACTATGATTTACTGATTTGGTAATGTTGTTCCATTCTAATGCAATGCACTGCAATGGTCTGTGGTTGTGTCTGGCCCATGGTTGTACTGTATCTGAGTGGTCTGAATGCAGGCAAAAGGCCAACTGAGCCATTTCATCATTACTAATTACCACACCTATATTGGCTTGTGGCTTCTGCCACAAATCGGTCTGCAACAAAGATTGTTTTTCTTAAGTTCATTCACCACAACATTAACACAGCAGCGAAGCGGACATCTCAACATCTACAACATGAGTCTGGTTATACACAAAGACATTCAAGCATGAGACTCCATAACCACTTCACGGCGGGTAATGAATGGGCCTGCCTGCCTTTCACAAGGAGTACTTACTGGTGAAGTGGAGGGACATCTGCCCTCCTGGTGGAGGGAGAGAGAGAGAGAGAGAGAGAGAGAGAGAGAGAGAGAGAGAGAGAGAGAGTGAGAGAGAGAGAGAGAGAGAGAGAGAGAGAGAGAGAGAGAGAGAGAGAGAGAGAGAGAGAGTGTTTTGCAGTAATGTGCCATAATGCAAAGTGCGTCTCATTGCCGCGGTTTCACCTTTTAGCCTGCCACACATGCATATAGTGAGGAGGAGCGCACCCACTATACCTCTCAATTATTCAACGGCATTTTAAGACCAAAGGCCCTATTAAGGAGATAAATCTCTGCAAGTGTTCGTTAGCAGCTGAAAGTATCCTGTTTGCCTTCTATATAGCAATGAGGTGTGTACAGTACTACAGTGGTGCCTGGATTATATTGAGATGACTTTCATGAAGTACACAAGCCAACACCCACATGGATGGCCACCTTTTATCTTTTGGGGGATGCATATTTGTAATAACAATGCTCTTACACATTTTTTTTTTTAAATCACTGACTCCACCACTTATGTACACAGCAGATGCATTCAATTGTCTTCTATATCTAAATTAACTTTTTTTTTAATGTAGTGCCTTGCATTACTCATAATGCCAAGACATTGCTATTCAGCACCCTACATGCCACCTATTATTTCCATGCCACCTATTACTTTATAGGCCTACTGTAGGCTATACCAATGCTAATACAACAAATAATCAATTAATTTATGTTTGATTTATAAATGACTATGATAAGTCTATATCCCACATTATTGACATCATTTGTATTACATAGCCTTGATAAAATATTGAGTAGCCTACTTAATATACAGACAATGTAGTAGTCTGTTATTTATGGCAGCATTTTCAGATGCTGCTTTCACAGATTTAAAGGATCCTTCTCACAACAAGCATTCCTAGTGTGGCTTGTTGACATTTTTGTCAAGAAACAAAGATTTATTTCCTTTTGTAATGACAGAAAATGCATGGGCTTGTTTTTCCACATTTCACTGTTCCACGTCTTAACTTAACTTAACAGGCTATATTTTTGGACTTCAAAATAACACATGGTAGAATTAGGCCTAAATTCTTTATATGTGCAAATTCATGTTTAGATATAGGCCTATGGCTATTTGTGGAAAACAGTGGTGACTCTAACCTGCCTCGGCATCAGCACAGCCTGTTAGCGCGAATGTTTTTTTCCTCATTTTAGGGAAGTTGGGAGAGTTGAGGGTGGTGGGCTAAGACTGCATTTACAATTCGCTTGGACACTACCGTTGACATCCTCTTAAAATGTTATGCCACTTAATGACCTCGTACATCACGCTCTGGCGTTTACACCATGTTTGGGTACCACGACAGTCTTATTGATAGATAATTTGCAGGGGCATTTTAAACAACAGTTATTCACATCCGTGCAGATTTAACAGTTCCCAAAGCAGTCGGAAATTAGAAATCATTGCAGACAACTTTCTGTTTCAGAGTACGACCATCAATCTCTCACAGCTTCACATCTCCTCCGGAAACACTATGCCATAGCCTAGAGAACCCAAAATAGACTTACCACAAGATATAAGATATGTGTTAATTAGCCTATTATAGCAAAATAAACATAAATGTCTACTTACCAGTAGCGCACTTTGTGTAGATTGAGTTCAAACTGAGGTAATTGCTGAGACGGTAATCCACACAATAATACGATGCGGCGATTATTACGCCCCAATCCGCATCATATGGAAGAAGACACAATTAAAGCCTCTGGATGAGTGAAAAGCATTTAAAATCTTCCTCGCACTCTTCGACCAAAGGAAATGTATAAAGAGAGAAACGTCTTGAATATCGCTGATATTTTCTCAGTCCAGAAATAATGGTCAACTCCTTTGGATTTTTAAAGCGTTGTTGACTTTTCAGTTCAGAGATTCTGAGGTAATTTGCTTTTCAATTAAAAACCGAAAACTTTTTCAAAGCTGAAAGTCGTTCACTCATCTGTAGGCCTAAAGCAAGTCTTTGGTTTCTATTTCAATGATAAAACACCAATATGTATTTTCCAAATAAAGACGCGCGCCTCTTTCATTCACGAGGTTCGTGTTGGAAAGACGCAAAGAAAGCCAGGAGGATAATATCGCTTGGGGAATATGAAATTAAATATATGTAGAATTAGTGCCACAAACGTGGTTCTTACTTTATCAGACAAAAGAAAACTCCATATAATTCCTCTGCAGATGTCCACTGCACTTAAAACAAGGTAGCCGTCAGAGGTTGGTAATTTTGGCAAGGATCCTTCCGTTCTGAATGGAGCTGCACTTGTGCCAATGTTCGTAAAGCACTGTTTCATACGAGAAAAAAATCAGTTACAGTACATCCCCAGAAGTCATTTTGTAGGTAATGTCCATAAAGCTGAGGAAGTCGCACAATGTTGTCCGGTAAAAATGTAGCATGCCACGGAAATGTCTTCTTGCGACCAGTACTCCCACTGTCCTGGTATCAGGAACCACTCATTCCCGAGAAAACAATTGAATGCAGCGCGTGTTCTGAAAGAAATAGTCACCAAAAAGCGTTCAACATATTTGTGACTAGCTTGAACTGACGTCCCACTGACTGCCTTTCTTTGCTCTCATTTCGCGTTTTGGTTAAAATTGCCGTTGTCGATGGTTTGAAGCTTGCGAGTCTGGAGCGTTGTCTATAACGGTGCTCTGCTCTATCCCCTCCGTAGCCTTCTGTCTGCGTTTAAAACACCATCTGGAGCGGGGATGTGTTCTCCTGCGCTCCTAACCTCTCTCTCTCTCTCTCTCTCTCTCTCTCTCTCTCTCTCTCTCTCTCTCTCTCTCTCTCTCTCTCTCTCTCTCTCTCTCTCTCTGACAGATCTCAAACCCACGAGTTGACAGCCTCCCTTGCTGCTCGATTGTACTGCAGTAGTAGCCCTTTTTGTCTGAAATGTAACTTTTCTTGATATTGTATGAATATAGAGAACGTTCACAAAGACACGACGCCTATAGGCCTACACGAATATTGTAATGATGATAATTTATGAATGCCATTATTATTTACACTTCGTCCGTCGTTTAAAACAATGTTTGTGGTCTATTTGTTTTATGCGGTTTCGTGACTGACAGGTTAATTAGGCATTAGGCTACGCAAACGTGCGTAAAAGAGTCAACTAGGCTAATTTGTTTAAAAGCTATGAACATTTTGGGCATTTTCTGCAACCTATGGATTTTTAATAGGCTGAATGTTTATGAAATATTGCTCGCCTCTGGGAGCCGCTGTTTCCCCTCTTCTTCAGACACCGATTGTCTGAGAAAGAATTCCACGGGCAGCAGAACGTCAATTCAAAAGGAGATTCTTGGCCAGCGCGCAGTAGCCATTAGACATGTTTTTTGGAAAACAGACTCATGTAGTATTGTAATTTTGGGACGCATTGGAGAGAATCAAAATGCCATGGGGGAAAACACTGCCTACTTTTGTCCTCAATTTCATTCTATTCATATTTTCTCATAAATTGTCCTAATATAAAACAAATGTGGGCTATATTTGTCAGTAGGACAATGACTGCAAAGTTACTTTTAAGTGTTGTGTGCTGATTTAGTACAACTATGAACCCTAATGAGTAATTCTGTCACCCACATCCTGTCAAAGCCATGGTAAACACACAGATGAATAGTGATGGAGATTTTGGTCTCATAAAAGGGTTCATTTGGTATGAATATGAAGAGGAAGTGGCATTTCCATGGCCCATCTGAGGATTTGAATATGAATATGGGGTGACTTTTCCCTTCTTGGCAAACACAAAGCACTCCCCAACCTGGGGCACTGGCTGCTGTAAATACAGCTGTAGATCTCAATATGGCATCTCTCTCTCTCTCTCTCTCTCTCTCTCTCTCTCTCTGTTCCCCTCCTCCCTTGCCACCTTCGCCTTATCACCTCCTCCACGTTGACTGTTGAACCATTCTCACACCTGCGACACTCGCTTGCATGTCACGGCACATGATTGAGATCGGAGTAAGTATAACACATCAGTTGCAGTGTGTGGGTCCGTTTGCTGAGAACTTTACACCTGTCCCTGTTACACCTCTACCTGCTGGCGAGGCAGAGAAAAGGCCCAGGGCACGTAGGCTATAATGTGTGAACCATGCTGATGGCTTAAGGGGAAAAAGGGACAGCGGGGAAAAGTACACAAAGACACAGCTGCCCTGCCCTGCGTGCAGTCCCACCAGCTCATAGGTGCTCCTGTGTGTGCGTGTGTGTGTGTGGGTGTGTGTGTGTGCGTGTGTGTGGGTGCGTGCGTGCGTGTGTGCGTGTGTGTGTGCAGGTGTGTGTGTGTGTGTGTGTGTGTGTGCGTGTGCGTGTGTGCGTGTGTTTGATGCGCTGTTTTTGGAAGGTGTACCAGAGCAAACAGATAGATCCTGTGGGAAGCTACCTTTTGTTTAGCATACATAAGCCACTATATTGTGTGTGTGCGCACACATTGGTAGTATGGGGTGAATGGGTTATGCATAAGTGAACACTTTGGTTTATGTGGTAGCCCCACCGCTTAATCAAGCATCTAAATGAGTGACCATTCTTGTCTGAAATAAATATAACCTTAAAATGTGTAGGATAGGAATAATAGCACGAAAAACAGCAAAAAAAAAACCTCCAGGGCAAATGTGAGATAAGGATTTTGTGTGTGTGTGTGTGTGTGTGTGTGTGTGTGTGTGTGTGTGTGTGTGTGTGTGTGTGTGTGTGTGTGTGTGTGTGTGTGTGTGTGTGTGTGTGTCCGAGTGCGCGTGTGCGTGCGTGCGTGCATGCATGCGTGCGTGCGTGTGTGTGTGTGTGTGTGTGTCAGTGTGTGTGTGTGTGTGTGTGTGTGTGCGTGTGTGTGTGTGTGTGTGTGCGTGCGTGCGTACATGTGTGTGTGTGTGTGTGTGTGCGCACACGCACATGTGCGTGCGTGTATGTGTTCAGGTGCAGGTGTGTGAGGTCCTGTATGCAGGAGAGATATCCAGGCCAAGCCTCTGGCTGAGTACAACCCACACTATTCCTCTCTACACACACACACTGAAAGGCCAGATTCCCCATATGTCCAGCAGGAAGGATTTACTTGTAGAACAAGCACTAGCATGTAGTACATACTGCACTTATGCAGGTGTCAGTCTAAGCATGTTCGGCTTGAAGAGGCACACGCATATCACCTTCCCAAGACCTGGATTTTGGAGTTGGCTCGCATGCAGAACCGTTGGCCGCCCCCTAAAGTGTTCGTCTCCTGGTGTTATCTTTTTAAGCGCGCCACGGTAAGCCATATTGAGTCTGCGGGGAGGACCTGACGCGATAACCTACTGTGCTGGTGGCGGAGGAGTGTGTGTGTGTGTGTGTGTGTGTGTGTGTGTGTGTGTGTGTGTGTGTGTGTGTGTGTGTGTGTGTGTGTGTGTGTGTGTGTGTGTGCGTGCGTGCGTGAGTGCGTGCATGTGCGTGTGCAACTTTGGCTGGGGCACAGACACATAGTCACTGGAAACCCCCCCCACACTCAAAGTAATGGAGAGACGCTTCTGGGCCCTTCCCTCTCCTCTGGCCCGGGACAACTGACCCGTTGTCCCTGTCGGCATCTCTACCTGTGCGTGTGCTCAGGGGGAGCAGGCAGGAGGAGGAGCAGGGACAGGAGAGCTGAATCTGGGGGAGCCAGGGGGCCAGCCTGGCCTGACCTCTGTGGAGCGAGCCAGGTTAAGAAGCAGGAGAGATAGCGTGGCACAGGTCCTTTAGGGGCAGTAGGTAGGAATGGGGGACGTGGGGAAAGGAGTAGAGGGGGTGGCTGGCTGGCTGATATAGTGATGATATTTTTGGGTAGTGGGTAGTGGGTGGGTGGGGTGCAGGAGGGGAAGGGGGTGGTGCTAGAGAGAGGGAGATGAGGGACAGAGCAGGAGAAAAGGGGGGAGGGGGTAGCAGGCTGATATAGGGAGGGAAAGTAATCTCATCGCCCCCTGCTGGCAACGTTCCAACCCCCTGCAACAAATGAATGTTTTTTTTCTTTGAAAAATTACATCTCGGCCCTGACGACGAAGTAGAAGTAGTGGCAGTCATATTATGGGCATGTTGGCCCGTTTTATCGAACCAGGTGGTAAAATGTTCGGTTTTTCACTGATCTGAGCTGATTTTAATATTCTTTAAAAAGCTAATACAGAACTACACTGACTGGCATGTGTGGCTTGTTTACTCCATGTAATTAGCATAGCCAAATTAGCATAGCCAAACATGAGCCAGAGAGGTGGTTACTCGTCACCACAGAAGCCATCATATCTACTAGAGAATTTAAAACCATTCCAAAATGATCGCGTGTATATATGTGTAATAAGAAGACAATGTGGAACTCATAGGATTACAAGAATGTGAAGATATGCGAAGAACTTGCGTTCGTTCGCGTTCATTTGTTTCTCTGTGTTGTCAACGAGGCGCGAAGCACAGCATGCTGGGAGCTGTAGTCCGTTTCCGACCAGATTGGCACAATTTGTATTTTTCTTAAAAGGGCAAAAAATGACTTGAGATTTTCACAGGTAGTAGTTCATGCTATTGTGTACGCTGGAAAATGTGTCTGGTGTTATAGTTCCAAGTCATATCTTTGTGGGATTTTTTTAAAAACTTGTCTATGGGAGTTTCAATTGGATTGCCCTGGTGTTTGGAACGTAACCGCTAGGATCGCTGTTTTCCACTTTCCCTCCCAATAATGATGGTGTTTCGGGGGTAGTGCAGCAGTGGGTGGGGGAGGAGGGGGAGGAGGAGGAGAAGGGTGGTAGCATGGCTGATGCAATGATGGTGTTTAGGAGTGGTGGGTAGTGGATGGGGGGGGGTTCAGTCGGAGGATGGGGTAGCTGGCTGTAGTGATGACGTTTTGATGGTGATGGACAGTGGGTGGTGGGAAGGGGTGGAGAGGGAGGAGAGGCTAGGGGGTAAGGGAGGAGAGGGTAGGGGGTAAGGGAGGAGAGGGTAGGGGGTGAGGGAGGAGAGGGTAGGGGGTGAGGGAGGAGAGGGTAGGGGTAAGGGAGGAAAAGGTAGGGGGTGAGAGAGGGTAGCGCTGGGTGTCATAGCGATGGTGTTTTGGTTTACAACGTGCTGCTACATTTGGGCAAGCCTCAGCACCCCCCGCAGACTCACATAAACACCTCAAACACACACACACACACACTCCAGCCAGCCACACACACTCACACATATACACCTGCACAGGATCTACCTACACCCACACACACAAACCGAAGGATCCACACACACACACACACACACACACACACACACACACACACACACACACACACACACACACACACACACACACACACACACACACACACACACACACACACACACACTCTCTCTCTCTCTCTCTCTCTCTCTCTCTCTCTCTCTCTCTCTCTCTCTCTATCTCTCTCTCTCTCCTGCACACACACACCAAGAGACCCCCAAAACCCCCAAATACACACACATTTGCTCTCTCTCTCACACACACACACACACACACACACACACACACACACACACACACACACACACACACACACACACACACACACACACACACACACACACACACACACACACACACACACACACACACACACACACACACACACTACCAGCCCATCAGAGTCCTATCTGAGGAGCCACGCAGCTTGCTGGGATCTGTGTTGTCAGGGAGATGGATTGCGGAGCGGCCGGGGGCTTGATGGAGTGTTTATGGCCCTCTCTTCCTCTCTTCTCTTCTCTCTTCTCCTCTTCTCTTCTCTTCTCTTCTCTTCTCTTCTCTTCTCTTCTCTTCTCTTCTCTTCTCTTCTCTTCTCTTCTCTCCTCTTCTCTTCTCTTCTCTTCTCTTCTCTTCTCTTCTCTTCTCTTCTCTTCTCTTCTCTTCTCTTCTCTTCTCTTCTCTCCTGCTGTGGAGTTATTGCCCTGTCTGTCCTGCCGGCAGGTTGCTCCACGGACCACACAGATTGTTTTGTGTGCGTGTGCGTGTGCGTGTGCGTGTGCGTGTGTGTGTTTGTTTATGTGTTTTTGTGTTCATGTGTGTGTATGAGCATGTGCTTTATGTAAGTGTGCGTATACTTATAAGTGTGTGTATGTGTGTGTGTGTTTGATGTCTCAGTATTTAAAGTCAATTGAAATGATCCACCATTTTAAATCATGCTCTCATGTGACATTTGTTGTGGCGGCGGCGGAGATGGCGTGCCAGGCAGCAGATTGAGCCGAGAGGTGTGGCACAGAGATGCCAGCTGCCGGGGGCATTTCGCAACAGCCCCAACGAATTCCTGTCACTGCCACGGAGAGGCCGCCGCCGCGTGATTGACAGCTCTCTATTCTGGCGGCCCGATGTCACCTGACAGCTCGTCAATGTCCCGCCGAATGCGGCTCCTCGTTGCTTAATTTTTGGACATTTGTTGTGCGGATGCACTCCTCAATCCCCGTCCCCTTTAACCCCCCACCACCACTCCCCACCCAGCCTCCCATGAAATAGCACCTCTGGGCTCAGTTGGTGAGTGCCATTCAAATTACAGAGTCAAGGTGGAGAGGAGAGGAGAGGAGAGGAGAGGAGAGGAGAGGAGAGGAGAGGAGAGGAGAGGAGAGGAGAGGAGAGGAGAGTGGTTGTCGTGTGGGGGTATTGGAAGGGGTTTGGGGTGTAGGGATAGAGCCGGGTGGGAGGCTGGTTAGGGGGAGAGGGGATGGAGGTGATGGGGGGATGGGGGGGGGGGGGGGGTATTGGAGCAATCTTCAAATTGACTCCTTTTCTCTTTTCATGACTACAGCCCTCCGCTCCTCACACCCTGACCTTCACCCATTGACACTAATGAGGAGAACCCTGCTGCTACTGCCAGCTCTCTCTCTCTCTCTCTCTCTCTCTCTCTCTCTCTCTCTCTCTCTCTCTCTCTCTCTCTCTCTCTCTCTCTCTCTCTCTCTCTCTCTCTGTCTCTCTCTCTTTCTTATTTTCCCCACTCTCATTCTCTGTCTCTGTAGTCTGTGGACTGCTCTCTCTCTTTCTCTTTCTCTTTCTCTTTCTCTTTCTCTGTCTCTCTCTCTGTCTCTTTCTCTGGCTCTCTCTCTCTCTCTCTCTCTCCTTCACTCTCTCTCTTTCTCTCGCTGTCTCTCTCTCTCTATCCCTCTCTCTCTCTCCTTCCTTCAAAGTCAAAGTCTCTCTCTCCTTCACTCTCTCCCTCTGTCTCTCTGTCTTTCTCATTTTCCCCACTCTCATTCTCTGTCTCTGTAGTCTCCGGGCTGCTTTTCTTTTCTGCTCTGGCTTCTTTGTCTCCGTCTGACAGCTGGAATGGAGTAGCGCAAAGAGAGAGCGAGAGAGAGAAAGAGAAAGAGAAAAAAAGAATAGGGGTAAAAGATGGGTAGATTTGATTGGGGGTTCATTGTGTTGGCATGGAAATGACACTCTCTTCACTCCTGTGTAGAGGTACGAGAAAGTGGAAGAGAGAGAGAGGAGGGCAGTAAAAGGCTAAGAGGACGAGAGAGAGAGAGAGAGAGAGAGAGAGAGAGAGAGAGAGAGAGAGAGAGAGAGAGAGAGAGAGAGAGAGAGAGAGAGAGAGAGAGAGAGAAGAGAAAGCGAAAAAGAGAGAAAGGGAGAGAGTAATAAATAGAGAGAGAGTGTCCCAGAGCCCTTCTTTCTCTCTCTGCTCTCCTCTCCCACATTGTAAATCCTTTTCCTATAGCCCCAGTCACAGGCCAGTGTGTTTAAGGGAGATAAGGCCCGGTCTGCCAGAAGAGGAGAACAGCACTATTGTGCCGCCACTGGATCCAGCATTCACCGCCACCCCGCCACCATTCACTTTGCCTTTCAGGGCTACAATGTAAATTGCAGTTATTTGGGTGGTGGGTGTGTGTGGAGACTCTCTCTCTCTCTCTCTCTCTCTCTCTCTCTCTCTCTCTCTCTCTCTCTCTCTCTCTCTCTCTCTCTCGCCGGTGTGTGTGTGTGTGTGTGTGTGTGTGTGTGTGTGTGTGTGTGTGTGTGTTTGTATATATGAAAGAGCTAGTGAATGTGAGAGAGAGAGAGAGAGAGAGAGAGAGAGAGAGAGAGAGAGAGAGAGAGAGAGAGAGAGAGAGAGAGAGAGAGAGACAGAGAGAGAGAGAGACAGATGGAGAGAAAAAGAGTGGTCTGTTGGACAGGTCAGTCCATCTAATGAGACATGGTATTGACAAAGGGGCAGTTGCCTGGCACGTGCCTTGTAAGAGCTTTGAGAGGGATGGGGAATGCAGGGCTGGAGGATAGAGGATGGGGGGGATGGAGATGGCCTTTCTTCACAGCTCCTTTCCTCCTTTGCTTGCGCCATGGCACGTTATTCTTCTATCGTCTTCTCGACTGAACTGATAAGCATCTGTTGTGCAGTTGACGCAATGTAGACCAAAGAGAGATTTGCTGTGTTGTGTATTTCTCAACACTTTTCTTGCAACATTTTTGGTCAACAGTTTAGATCTGTTGGGAATATTAAGAAACAGCAAAGCATTTACCGCCACCAACAGTGTCATGTTTACCAGAATCCTTCTCATACTTGCCATTGTAGATCTTTATAAATCTCTCGATTTTTGCTTTATTTCTGTGAATAACTACTCACGTCACATAGGCAGACAGATAGAGATGGAGATAGAGAAGTCAACAAGCAACTGACCAAGAGAAAAGAGATGACAATACAGAAGTAGAGAGAAGTAACGAATGTGAGAGCAAAGGGGGCTTAGATGTTCTCCTAATTTACCAGAAGCATTCTCACAGTTGCCAGGCATAGTAAGTCTTTATTTTTCCTTTCATTCGTGCTAGACTTCTGCGAAAAACTGTCCACAGGCCCGCCCACAGGAGGAGGACAAAGGGGTATCCCGGGACCTGGGAGAAAGGGGGCCCATAGTTGGGTCCCCATTACATTGTATGTATTGGGTAGGGGGCCCTTCCAGATTACTTTGTCCTGGACCCAGTGAAAGTTGTCAGCATCCCTGACTGTCCATGTGACATAGGAGTGTTTCCACAGAACGTTCGTTAGTCAAGGTGTGTCAGGGTTAGCTGGTATCAGAGACATCAACGTGGGAAAGGCCATGATCTGCAGTTTCAGAATTTGAAATTCAGCCTATGATTTTTTTTTTGCGAATGCGGTAGGTGTTTGTTGTTCACATAGACATAGACACAGAGAAAGTCAGAGAGAGAGGGAAAGAGAAAGAAAGAAAGAAAGAAAGAAAGAAAGAAAGAAAGAAAGAAAGAAAGAAAGACTGTCTGACTAGAGAGGGCAGCCAGCATGAGTGTAAGGGAGGTAAATGCCTTCCTGATCATCAGGTGACGTGTATAATTGTATACTCAATGACAACTAAATGAAGCCTGTGCTGTCACCAGCCTGGCGTGCACTCTCCCGCTCGCCATTGTTTACACACAGCAGGGATGAAGCCATCTTCCTCTCTCAACTCCCCTTTTAAAATCTGTTTGAGTGTTATAATATGGCGAGGACAGGCCCGGATTAATGCATAGGCTATATAGCTGCAGCCTAGGGGCCCCCACCTTCCAGGGCCCCCTGATTGGTCAGACGTGAAAAATTGCAGAATACAATATCGCACAATTCATCTGTCATGTTGAATAGAGTTGGTAGACATGTTATCCTTAATTCCTAGCACGTAATTACGTCACTGTCTATGTAAATTTGTTGCAAAATTTGCTTTCCTTGGGGCCCCACAGCAATCTGTAGCCAAGGGGCCACAGGACATCTTAATCCGGCCCTGGGTGAGAAGAGGATTTTTAACAGCCTGCGTTCTCGCATCATTACTGAGTGCAACATCCGCATCGCAAACCTATACCTTGACCAGAGAGTGTGGAATTCGCACGCACATGTTTTCCCATTTTACAAATGACTCCCACCGAAGCTCATGACATTCTGATGCATTTCCCTATGCATTGCTCGTCC
>NC_085878.1:14760739-14773239 GCF_034702125.1 Engraulis encrasicolus
CTACTGTATGTGGATCATTGCAATACTGTACATAGTCTTACCTTCAATCTTCAGTCTCCTCAGAGCGTGGCTTCTGTATGGGTCGGGCAGGCTGGCTAGGCCCCGTCTGTGGCTGGTCAGGGTGACGGTGGGCACCCTAAGGTGTCCCCCTCCTCCTCCCATACCTCCACCTCCTCTCATGCTGAGCAGGGCTGAAGCCCTGGTGGACAGCTCCAGTGACCTGCGGTGCAGGTCCAGGGGCATCTCCGCGCCCAGCTTGTGCATTGTGCACTCTCTGTCTGTCTGTCTGTCTGTCCTCCTCTGTAAATCCACTGGTGGTGTTGATGGTAGTCGTGGTGGTTTTCTGATCTGAGGAGGGCCAGAGTGGCCAAAAAAAGTTATCACATGCAATAAGCCTTGTGCAATAACCCAGAGAGAAGTGTGGCTCCGCTCTTCATTCAGGGCTCCAGCACCTCCTTTTCTGGTGTGCGTGTGTGTGAATGTGTGTGTGTTTGCTCCTCAGTCCATTAACACGTCTCCATAGGATTGGGTTGTAAGTACGTCAATGATCTGGTGAAACGTCTTTGTACAATGGGTCCCATAGCTCTTCATGTTTCAGTTAAGACTCCTCCATATGGTTGCCAATGTAGGACTCCTCAGAATGTTGAAAGCTCTTCAATGATCTGTGAAGACTCCACAGTAGGCTGGGTGGTAAAGGCTCTTCAAGGATCAGGTAGAACTCCTACCTAGTCCAGATGATATAGCTCTTCAATGATCTGTTAGGACTCCTCAGCGTAGTAGGCAGGGTAGTAGCTCTTCAATGATCCGTTAACACTGCGCAGTAGAGTAGGCTGGGTAGGTCTGGCTGTGTGCTCCCGTTCCGGCTGTTGACTCTGAGGTGGAGATAGCGTGCCGTTGGCTGTGGGTTGACCATAGCTGACTTGGTGTGTGTGTGTGTGTGTGTGTGTGTGTGTGTGTGTGTGTGGTGAGAAAGCCAGCAGTCGAAACAGGAGGACGTTCATGCGCGTTGGTAGGAAAGGCGCTCGTCTCTCTGAACACAATCGATAAGCTTCCCTTTCCTCTTGTTTGGACTTGTCTGAGCGCCACACACAGGTCGACCTTGCCAGTGACGCCCGTAGATAGGGGTTTTTTTTGTTTGGGGGGGGGGGTTGCGAAGCATGTGATGAAGGGATACTCCTCCCACGTCACAGGATCTGTCAGTTCGTTTCTCACCCTCTGTGTATTTCAGTTTTTCTCCCGCTTTTTTTCTTTGCTCAACCGCTGTTGCTAATTCTCTCATTCTAAAACCTCACTTTGATGTTCACTGTTGAATTGTTGAAGTGGGTTTTATAAGTGACATGCAGTAGCCAAACTATAAACAGTTCATTCACTGTTAGTTAATTCACTTCTGAGTACCATCATTCTCTTCTTTCTCTCTCTCTCTCTCTCTCTCTCTCTCTCTCTCTCTCTCTCTCTCTCTCTCTCTCTCTCTCTCTCTCTCGCTCTGCCTGTCTGTCTCTTTCTGTCTGCCTGTCTGTCTCTTTCTGTCTCTCTCTCAGCCTGTGTGAAAGTGAGTGAGTGAGTCTGCTTGTTTGCTTGTGTTTGTGTGTAAACGAGGCATCCTGTCTCCTGTCAGTGCTGAGTGGGAGTGGGTGTGGTGGTGGCAGCGTAGGGCTGGAGGTGGGTGTGTGCGCGGCCTGGTTCCCTGCTCTCCCCCGGGGGAAGGTGAACAGCTCTGGTGGTGGCCGATAGCGCTCTCCTCTCTCCGGTCGCCTCCCTGCCCCCGGCCCTCCCTCCCCGGGCCAGGCCAGGCCTCCACCCCATCCAGGCTTCCCCTGGCAGGAACCAGCTGTGTCTGCGGGCGGGCAGGACTCCCTTCCCCTTCCCCTTTTTCCTTCCAGGCACTCCCAGTCCCACCGCTTCCTCCCCGGGCCACTCGGACACATATGCACACAAGCGGACAAACACACACAGACACATGCATGCACGCGCATATACAGACACACACGCGCACGCACGCACGCACGCACGCACGCACGCACACACACACACACACACACACACACACACACACACACACACACACACACACACACACACACACACACACACACACACACACACACACACACACACACACATGCACTCACAGAACCATTCACACATGCACACACGCACACAGACACACACAAACACAAACACATAACTCAAAATTCAAATTCAAACACATGGCATATTATAAATAAGCATAGTCAGAGATGCTGTTATCAAGAGCTGCTGACATACACAACACTAGTGTGGCCACAAATAACACACACCCGTACTGCATACCTTTCAAGCACAGCACTCAGCTCTCATGTTGTAAGTAGACAGGGGGTGGAAATACACCCACAGCCATACAAAAACACACACACACACACACACACACACACACACACACACACACACACACACACACACACACACACACACACAACACACACACACACACACACACACACACACACACACACACACACACACACACACACACACACACACACACACACACACACACACACACACACACACACACACACACAAACATACGTATATGTTCATAAAAAGAATGAGAAATGAAAGGGGATGTGGATACACACGCACAGACACACAGACACACAGACACACACACACACCGTCTGTCACTGCCAAACGCCTCACAGATGGTGGACAGAAGAGTGGATGTGAGAGTAGCGGCTGTGTGTGTGTGTGTTTGTGTGTGTGTGTGTGTGTGTGTGTGTGTGTGTGTGTGTGTGTGTGTGTGTGTGTGTGTGTGTGTGTGTGTGTGTGTGTGTGTGTGTGTGTGTGTGTGTGTGTGTGTGTGTGTGTGTGTGTGTGTGTGTGTGCGTGCGTGTGCATGTGTGACACAGGTGGACCGTCAAGACAAACAGTAGTAGACTAAGTCTGTTTTTATTCCGTGACTGCGGAGATATTTCGGGGACTTTCCTGCCTGTTGTGGTGGCAGTGAAAGCAGTTCTGTTCCCCACATGCTCTTCCGTCTTCCTGCCTGTCCTCACATTGTCCTCCATGCAGTGACACAAAAAGTAAGTGACATCTGCGTGACATCCGTGCTACTCACATGACACAGGCATCCGTCACACAATATTAATGATGATTTAAACTGTACCTCGGTTCATAGGCAGCGAAACATTACTGTACACAGACTCTGCACACAGAGAGATGGTAATTATTCACAGGGTATCTGAAGACAGTATGATACAACTTTATCAGACAGGAGAGGTTTACGACGATAGACTTTTATGGCTCTCATTACAGTGTGTCTTCATCATAAATTAATGCATTACAACGTTTGAAATACGATTCAAAATGATGTGCTGTAAATTAAGTGTAAGGCCACTATCACCAATTACCGGTCATGCTTTTTAAACATAATTCCCCGAAATAATTGGTCATATTAAATATATATGCTAATAGTTTACATATGCACTACCTGTTAAAATACACCCTGTGGAATGTGTGTAAGCGCAGTATCACCAATTACTGCTCATGATTTTAAACATTTTTTCCCCGAAATTGGTGGTCATGTTGAACATATGCGAACAGCATACATAATATGACCTGTAAAATGACCTGAGCTGTTTTGTGTCTCCACCTCTCTCTCTCTCTCTCTCTCTCTCTCTCTCTCTCTCTCTCTCTCTCTCTCTCTCTCTCTCTCTCTCTCTCTCTCTGTGTACGCTGTTCATCCTATCAGTCTTAATGAGGCTAGTGTAGCTCATATTAAGGTCACTCCATATTGCCCCCCTACAGGCTGACCCACCAGGAGGCTGTGCATAATGACACTGAGAGGTCAGGCAGAGAGACTGACCCGCCAGCTAACCACCTCACCACCTCATCCACCCACCCACCCCAAAAAAGGGCCAGCGAACTTACACTACAGCGCTCACCTTCACCTCTTCCCCCCGTCTCCCACCCTCTCTCCCTCCCTCCCACTCCCTGTCTGACAGACATGGGCATGAAATGAATGTGTATTTTTGTGCCTCCCATGGCTGGTGTCTGTGTGCGTGTGTGTGTGTGTGTGTGTGTGTGTGTGTGTGTGTGTGTGTGTGTGTGTGTGTGTGTGTGTGTGTGTGTGTGTGTGTGTGTGTGTGTGTGTGTGTGTGTGTGTGTGTGTGTGTGTGCGCGTGTGTGCGTGCGCGCACACATGTGTGTGAGTGTGTGTGTTTGCATGCATGTCTGCGTGTGTGTGTGTGCGGGTGTTCGCGCATGTGTGTGTGTGTGTGTGTGTGTGTATGTGTGTGTGTGTGTGTGTGTGTGTGTGTGTGTGTGTGCGTGTGTGTGTGTGTGTGTGTGTGTGTGTGTGTGTGTGTGTGTGTGTGTGTGTGTGTGTGTGTGTGTGTGTGTGTGTTTGTGCATGTGTGTCTGGTTGTGTGGTTGTGTGTGTGTGTGTGCTGGGCTGCTGGTGAGATAATGATTCCTCTCTTCATAATCACTTTAGCCCAGTGCTGCCCGGCGCTGGCGCTATCGTGGCCACAGCTCTGGCCCCGGCGCTGCTCCTCTCTCCCCCAGATAAGGTCGGGGGAGGTGGGGGAGAACGCAGGCAGGCAGGCAGCTGCAACTGCTGGTGGTGCTGGTGGTGGTGGTGGAGGGGCCGTTATAGACGAGCGGCTAGTTGGGTCTTATCTCCTGGCGGCCGGCAGGCCCCCACACAGGCAAGCGAGCACAAGCAAGGCAGCCGAGGCAGAGGCAGTGGCAGGCCAGACGAGCCGCTAGAGGAGAAATCCCCCTATCAGCCCCGCGCAGGCTCCCGCCAGCCAAATAACAATAACAGCGATAAAGAGAGAGAGAGAGAGAGACAGAGAGAGAGAGAGAGAGAGAGAGAGAGAAAACACATCGGCGAGGTGGGACATCCTTTTTGGCTTAATGATCACTTTAACTCGGGGACTCGGGGACAAAGACAATTTGAACTGCTGCTACAAAAGAAAGGTGACTCTGAGAAAAAAATAAAAATAAAAAATAAACTTTGAAACCTGTCAGAACAGAAAGTCAAGAAATATGCAGTAAACACTGTGTGCGCGTGCCTGCGTGCGTGCGTGCGTGCGTGCGTGTGTGCGTGGTGTGTGCGCGTGCGCGCCTGCGTGCGTGCGTGTGTGCGTGCGTGCGCGTGTGACTATCTGTCAAGACAGAGCGAGTGACAGAGAGACAGACAGAGAGGAGAGAAGAGAGTCTGTGTTTGTGTGTTGTGTGGCGGGGTGGAGTGTTAACACAAAGTCAGAGGGAACAGTTGCTTGCTTTGCAGTAGTGCGGTGCTTTTTATGTGGTTCCTCTGTCTAACGTCTAAACGTTGTTTAAAAGCTGCTGTTCTTTGGAACACCCTTTACTAGGTTTTGCTAGGTGCTAAAAGACTTGATGTTGAGGGAACCCCTTTGAGGCTGGTAGAAGTGGTGGCATTGTTGGTTTCTAGCTACTGTAGTGGTTGATGTGGCTGTTGTATGTGGTTGGTTAGGCTGGGAGATCATTGTTTTGGAGCAGTTTGTGAGACTGGGTTGAGTTGGTGGTTGGTTCTGTGTTTCAATTGTTTTCTTCAATTGTTTTCATGTGCGTCCAAAATCTCCCGTCCAGCTTTCGTTATAATATAATACTTCTGAACTGTACATTAAAGCTGCTTCATAGAGTATGAAGACTTGTAAACTGAAGCCTTGATGAGACGAGCAGGTGAAGCATGGTACCCCAGTAAGCTTAACCCCTTAGCACAGGCCGTCTGTTATTACCTTATTGTCACCAAAATGGTAATGAACAAGTCTTAATCGCTTACTGAAGAGTCTCTGCATTGTCCTAGCAACGTTGTTATGATGTAGTTGAGTGTTTTCAGCAAAGATCAATGGCCCATCAATGGTCCCATCTGCAGAAAGAGGCTACCCGAAACGCATCCCCTTGGAAAGCCTTGGCGAGGCTACTTGGTTTAGTTGGTGATTCTGATGTTTATTTGTATGAGTGATGGTTGGATGAGTCAGTGATAGTTGGCATGTCACCCAGTGTTAGAAGATGATTGTTACGGAGTGATTCATGAGGATGTGTTTGCCTTGGTGGTTACCAGGCCCGCCGAGAAGGGGGGGGACAAAACGGGTCAGTTGTCCCAGGACCACGGCCCCCAGAATTGGGTCCCCATTACATTGAATGCAGTGAGAGGGGTCCTTTCAGATTATTATTATTATTATTTTTTTTTTTTTTAAGTATTTTTTTGGGGCTTTCCAGCCTTTATTGGTTTTTGTGAGACAGGATAGTGGAAGAGAGACAGGAAGTGAGCTGGGAGAGAGAGAAACGGGGAAGGACCGGCAAAGGACCCGGACCGGGAATCGAACCCGGGTCGGCCGAGTGGTAAACGTGTGCCCTACCATATCCGCCACGGTAGGGCCCTTTCAGATGATTTTGTCCTGGGGAACGTTTTGATCAAGTTCAGATGAAGTTCCGATCAAGTGTTTACATACAGCTGGTAGGGGTGATTGTTGAGTTCGTGTTTTATTGGCTTGTTGCTGGTTGTTGCCGTTGGTTGGTTGGCTACACGCTGATTCTTATGGAGTGGTTTGCGAAGTACAGTGAGCCTGGTTGAGTGGATGCTTGGCTCCGGAGCAGCATTTAATGCAACTGGCCGGGACGATGTTTGGTTGAGCAAGTGCTTGCTGGCCTGTCGCTGGTTGCTGCAGCTGTTTGGTTGGTGGGTTGGCACACACTGAGGTGCCAGAGTGCCAGAGTGCCAACATGCCCATCTGGATCCCATGAGGTCAAACAGGGCATTGCAGACCCAGGAGGGCTCTTGGAGGGCACCGGGAGCTCCGACAGTCTAGCCTCACCAAGCACACAACAAACTCCTGGCAGCTGCTACACTGTCTCCTCTTTCATCCCCCCCTCTCTTTCTCTCTTTCCCTCTCTCTTTGTGTTTTTCTTGTTCTTTCTCTCCTTCCTTGCATTCTCCCCCCCCCTCTCTCTCTCTCTCTTGCTCTCTCTCTCTCTTGCTCTCTCCTCTGCTCTCTCTCTGTCTCTTTCTGTTAATCCTTCTCTCTCTGCCACCCCCTCTCTCTCCTCCTATTTTTCTGTCCCTCCCTCTCTCTATCTCTCTGTCTTTCTTTCTGTCTCTCTCCCTCCATCTCTCTGTGTCTCCTTCTGATATTTTTGAGTGCACCTGCTTGGCACCAGCAGCCCCAGAAAAGCTCCAGATCTTAACCGAACTCTATAAGTTAAACCGTCCCCATCTGTCACTGCACACACTCACACAGATGCAGCATGCTGCCCATCTCTCTCTCTCTCTCTCTCTCTCTCTCTCTCTCTCTCTCTCTCTCTCTCTCTCTCTCTCTCTCTCTCTCTCTCTCTCTCTCTCTCTCTCTCTCTCTCTCTCTCTCTCTCTCTCTCTCTCTCTCCCTCACTTGCTTTCTCATTCTTTCTCTTGCTCTCTCATTCTCTCTGTCTTGTTCTCTCTAATTCTCTCTCTCTCTTTACAATAGCCCTTCTTTCTATCTCTCCCCTCTCTCTCTCTCTCTTTTTTTTACAACAGGCTTGGCATGCATTCAAGAACTGTCAAAGCGCACCTGCTAAATGAAGAGTGTTCTCTCACACACACATTCTCACACTCACAAACACTTGCGCGAGCATGCTTGTACACACAGCTCACCACAGCACACCACAACCCCCTCACCACACACACACACACATACACACACATAAGCACATACATTGACACACACAGAAGCACACACACACTGACACACATACTGCCACACACAAACAGGCGCGCGCACACACACACACACACACACACACACACACACACACACACACACACAGCACACGCACACACACACACACACACACACACACACACACACACACACACACACACACACACACACACACACACACACACGCGCACACACACACACACACACACACACACAAAACCATACCCAGATGCTTCTTCTTCTCTTCTCTCCGTGATCTACTGCACGCACAGTAGAGAGACTGTCCGTATCCTCCTCCGGGTGCATATATCAAAATATCATCCCCATTAGTCAGAACAGCTGTTTGTCTGATATATACATTGGGAGACTTCCTTTAGGGTGTCTCTGTTGCGGCGCTATCAAGCGTCACGACGGCGATGCGAGGCTTGGAGCTGATGTTGCCTGCCTCTGCCTCTGTCCCCCTGTGCTTGTAAGCGTTTCATTTCCCTCCACTCTAATTAGCTGGCTTTTTAATACCACAGTACTCACTGCAGTTGGAAGAAAACATACACATATGACGCGCGCCTTTTAAAATCAGAGCAAGAGCAAGAGCGTTGAAGTGTGGTGAAGTGCTGTCATATGGAGGAGGGTGGGAGGTCTTGTTTTTAGTGCGGGTTTGTCCTAAGCCTTTTGCTCTTTTCCCTGCCCTCTCTCTCTCTCTCTCTCTCTCTCTCTCTCTCTCTCTGTCTCTGTCTCTCTCTCTCTCTCTCTCTCTCTCTCTCTCTCTCTCTCTCTCTCTCTCTCTCCCTCTCTTGCTCTCTCTCGCTCTCTGTCCTGGTCCTCTCCTCTTGTGGCATGCACAGACGCTACTCTAAATAGGTGCCACCCTGAATAGGGGACAGATGGAAACGATGGTTCCCCACTGAGCAGTTCCCTGCAGCTGTGCACCATTTTTGGTGCCAGGGAGTGATGACAGCCTGCAGAGAGAAGCGGAGAGGGGGAGAGAGAGAGAGAGAGAGAGAGAGAGAGAGAGAGAGAGAGAGAGAGAGAGAGAGCGAGCTGCAGAAAGAAAGAAAGAAAGAAAGAAAGAAAGAAAGAAAGAAAGAAAGAAAGAAAGAAAGAAAGAAAGAAAGAAAGAAAGAAAGAAAGAAAGAACACTGAGCAGCATAGTGCAATAGAAAGAGAGGGATAGAGACAAACCAATGGTGAAAGAGGGAGAGTGATGGGAAGAGAGAGAGAGGGAAGGAGATAATGTGTTTCAGAGAGTGAGCAGTATGGCATTTGCGAGAGAGAAAGACAGATAGACAGACAGCAGACAGACAGAGCCCAGTGCCACTGTTTGAAATCTCATCCGTCTGCGGCACTCGGCAGAGCAGCTGACTCAGGTGGCTGAGTGCCAGCATGGACGCTGCATGGAGCCGCTCCATTGTCACTACCGCAGTGGGCGCCTCTCAACACACTCACCTGATATCAATTGAAATGTATGCAACAAAGACAAAAAAAACATTGCAACAGTGGCAGGAGTTGTGCTTTCAAATGTATTATCTGATGGAAGCTATACCAGGAGAACTCTGTAATGAATGTATAGGTCTAGATACACAGCTTGGCTGTGAGAATGTGCAGTATAGGCCGAGAGTTACTGACAATAATGTGTCCCAAAATGACAACAGCTTGAAGAATATGACAGTTTTCAGAGCATATATTCTGTAGGTTCAAATTCTCCACATTCTTTAACTTCCAGCTCATTTAGAGAGTTGTGTTATGGTCTAACATGTAGCCCTGAGACCACGCGGTTAATCAATCCAATTTATCATCAATTTATCATTGACACCAGTGGACTCTTTTGTGAGCCACTCTGACCGTAAACAGGCAAAGAATGCGGAAAACATGGATGTAGGGAGCAAAACTGTGAACATTCATACGTGACTGGGTTTAAATCACCCTGTCTGCACTTTAGCTCGAAGGCATCCGCATTTATGCAACACGCTTTGTCTAGAGACTTCTAGTATTTCTGAGTTATTTACTCTCTAGTTTGCAGCGTTGCTTGCTCAAAAGGTTTTCTTACGCCAAACAGAGGGCATTAGGGATTCGTGATCAAAGCTGATATGCATAAAACAATTTCTATCCGGCCCGCATGAATGTATGAAGAAAAAAAAATCAATTATGTCTGCTTAATTAGCCTCACGTTGGCATAACCCAGATCAATGATGTAATCAAAGTGAAGCCAAAGGCCATCGTGCCGTATCGATTTGCTTTCTTGAAGAGCAAGGCGTCTAAATACTGTAATTCAGAGGAAGATTTATGAGCCTAGGGTTTGTTTATGTACAACATCGTCTTGTCTTCGCCACGGTGCTCCGAATGCTAACCCCACGCTGTTAGCTGGAGTGAGACCAATAAAATAAACGCAAGAAAGAAACTCGATGCTCAAAAAAACTTTCTTGTAATTAAAATGTGTCAAAACATTTCAAATGTGGGTTCAAAAGGCTGTTGCGGCTCCAAACTGGATCTCAGTTTGAAGGAATAGGCTCCGTGCCATGCTGCGGCAAAAGGGGGCTACTGTTGAGAGGTAACCATCACTGTTGCCAATAAAATAGCCGGTCACTGTCACCTTCAGAAATGCCGCTAGAAGCCACTAACTTGCATAATGATACACAATCACAATTGAGCCATCACACTCTGTCAGGCTTGTCAGTCATTCAAGGATAATACTTATTTTCATACACCAGGGCAATACTGAATTCAAAACGTAGGCCTACATGTGGTGCTGAATTGTGAATTTGTGTTAATTCTGCTCTTAGCTTCTGTGTACACAGTCACTAACCCTAGCCAAATGGTTTGCAGAAAAGGGCCTAATAGAATAATGCTGTGTAAAATGAAAATAGGGCACATAGAAACATGGTAATGAGTTGCAACGGAGCGAAACTGCACCACGCTGTTGTATTTTCATCTTCCCTACTTTTAGCATTCGTGTCAAACCGACTAACAATACTAATGAAGCAGCAGCACAGTTTCTTGGCAGTATAACAAGGGCCCTGGCATTCAAAAGGAGGCATTGATGACTTTAATTATACAAATCATTTATTAAAAACTACTCTCTAGCTGCTGTCATGATGAGCGCCTATACTTGTCTTTATTGACACAGAGAGCACTTGAGAGATTTCGGGGAAGATGAAGTCCCATTTATATTTGATGGGCATCCGTCCTTATTCAAAGTAGGATGATAGGCCTACATACGCATGCAGTGCTGCGAGAGCATGATGAAAGGGATGCTGGAGAGACCTATCAAATTGAATCACAAATGAACTGACCTATGTAGGCCTACATGGACTTTAAATGAATCATAGTGGCAACTAGGAACTGCAAATGGTACTGTATGCATTCCATTGGAACTCCGCAGTTCTTTTTGTGATTTACTTCAGAGTGCATTGTTGCAATCACACCATACCATAATCTTGCCATGTTTACGTGATGTTTTAATTGTGGATAAATAATTCGGAATTAAATCGTTCAGAATGAAGTCGAGTTGACATGAAGTACGTCATTGAATGCCTGGGGGTCAGAAAGCATTTTGATTGAACAGAGGATGCCCACGATTGGTCTGTGTCATTGCCTTTAAGCATCATGGCATAGCAACGAGCATGTATGAAATGACTGGAAATGTTCAAAGCGCAATTACCCTGTAGGTCTACATGATAGAATTCGGAATTAACAATGGAATAAACCACCCACAATTTATTTGGAAAAAAGTTTAATTCTGAATAACTGTTTACACGATGTGTTTTCAGAGCTAAATTCAATTAATTCAGAATCAAACGTCCCATGTAAATGAGCTGACAATGCAAAGCATTTATTCCTGTCCTTATAGCCTTCACCCTCTCTTTTTGTAGGCCTATATATGTGTGATTCACCATTCATCTGGCTTCCTTCCTTTCCTTTCTACATTTCATAAAAAACACACTCTCTAGATTTCATATTCAAGTTACACAAATAGTAATTCACAAATAGTAATTCCGTTTTAGTTCCATAAGTATTTACAGACTTAGTGTCATGTTCATAAAACCGACAAATCAAGGACACCTTTTCCCTGCTAGCATTTATTCAATACACATGGTGTACTGTATATTTTCACAGGTGGATAGCAATGCTGTGACCACCAGTGCCAGCACAGGCCTACAGCCCCAGCGATTTCCATGTTAGTGCATCAACACCACCTCATCCTTCTAGTCCCAGCCCCAGCCCCAGCCCCAGCCCCAGTGCCAGACCCCCCCCCCCCCCCCACCTAGGCCTTCCTCCCATCAGCCAACACTCCTGTGTCATCTCCCTGTCCCTGCCGGCATGCTAGCCCTCACGGGGTGTCCTTCTCGCGCCTGCCTGGTTATCAGGCTCCTCACAGGCACTCTGATCCGGGTTGCTAAGCACTAGCCTGCATGTTTGTTTCCCACTTATCCCCCAGAGCCAGAACCCCCCCCCCCTGCAATCCCCCCCACCACCCCCCAGACAAATCTCCCATGATGGACGGCTATGGTGCAAAAATAAATGGCAGCGTTGAAAATGTGGGTATTATCTTCGCTTATAGAATGAGCCACCGGTTGAATCCATTTGGATAGAAATGCAAATTAAGGGTGAATCATTTTTTTGTTGTTGCGAAAATCAGTTCACTACCTTGATGTCTGCAGATATGTAAAAAAAAATTGAGCTGTGTAAATGTGTATTGGAGAGTTTTTTTTCCCACAATGACGCCTTTTCTAGTGTTCTTAACGGCTTCATCTCTGATTTCCTTTGCAAATTCTCTGTCATCTCAGCTCAATTTCA
>NC_085878.1:14805739-14815739 GCF_034702125.1 Engraulis encrasicolus
GGGTGACTTCTGTGACACGCCAGTGCCCTGTACCGACACATCTCACAAGCCCACAACAAAAGGCCCGGAGCCATTAGCAGCGCTTCATGCACTGCGCTACTGTGCGTTTTCTTCTAATGGATTTATAGTTTGGCATTCTTCCCTCTTCTCTCCCTCCCTCCCTTCCTCCCTCGTTCTATCTCCCCTCCTCCTCCCCCTCCTCCCCCTCCTTCTACTCCTTCGCTTTTCCACCCTCCCTGTGTGTTATGGGGCCAGGCTTATTCATCGGAGCTGCTTAGCGGGAGCGCTATTGTCTCTTAAAGGCTTGCTGGTCAGAGGTTAAGTGGCCCAGTCGTTTGTGTGTGGGTTTTGTGGCTGTTAGCGAGGCCGTTATACTATATCCCTCCTCCACTCCGACCAAACCGACGGATCGACGGCATTTGCTGAGCTGCAGCCTGCTGCTGCCTCTGCTGCCGTTTGCCAGCTCAACTCCCTGGCAGCAGCTGGTTAAACTCATACGGCTCCCACACACACACACACACACACACACACACACACACACACACACACACACACACACACACACACACACACACACACACACACACACACACACACACACACACACACACACACACACACACACACACACACACACACACACGCAGGCAGCAACTGGCCTCTATCAGCACACAGGCTTGGGCTGAACACAAATCCAGCTTATGGAGAATTGCGCTTTTTTGTCTAATTGAAGACAGTGGTTACAGATGTGACCAAAATGCCGATACGATAAATACTGCCAACCATCTGGCTCAGCTGCTAAGGTGGCAGTGGTCAGCGCTTAGCCATTAGCCTGAGCTTAGTGTATTCATAACAAAATTGAACATTAAAAAACATGGCAAATTGAATACAAATAAATAAACACTATCCGAAAAGCTTCTCCACCAGGCATCCCACACACGCACTAACATTAGGTCTACTGCCGTCAATAGCCTGGTGAATTGGCTCCGTTTTAGCTCCAACTGCGACGCCTCAGATCTGGACAGATGTGCACATTACGGCTAGCATTAGCCTCCTCGTCGCATCCCTCGCTTGCTCACTGTTTTGTCTCCTTGAGGCGGACCATCCTAACATCCAAATTAATACAAGGAGGGCAGAAAAAAGAGCTCAGCAAAAGAGGAGAGGAGCAGCAGCGGTGTGACAGAGAGAGAGAGAGAGAGAGAGAGAGAGAGAGAGAGAGAGAGAGAGAGAGAGAGAGAGAGAGAGAGAGAGAGAGAGAGAGAGAGAGGGAGGGAGAGAGAGAGAGAGAGAAAGCCAGAGGAACTGGGGGAGTATTTTTCCAATTCGCCAGATGTGAGTCATTTCATCTTGTGATTCAAATGAGTTTTGTGTTGTGTGAACAGATGTCCCTACCCCGCCTCCTTTATCAACATTAGCTGATTGGGTTTTAGCATGCAGCTCGCGCACACAGGCCCCTCTCTCTCCCTCCCTCCCTCTCTCTCTCTCTCTCCCCCTCTCTCTCTCCCTCTCTTTCTCTCTCTCTTCTCAGGTGAAGCTATGCTAATATGCACCGCTACAGCTGTGAGTGAGAGAGAGGGAGAAGGAGAGAGAGAGAGAGAGAAGAGAGAAATATGAGGGGAGTGGGTTGTATCCATGCAGAAACCAAACACAAGCCTTTCACCTTGAAGGACGCCCACATCCACACACATGCAGCTCCACACACAGATGCATATTGGCACCAAATATCACACATGCACGTACATACACGCAACTACACATAATACAGATGCATGACAGCAAATATCACACATCCTTCCAGAGCTACACATACAGTGTAGAAGCATATCGGTATCTCACGGTAGGCCTGCATCCATACATGTAGCTACACATAGATGCATAATGGCAAATGTCAACATCTTAACATGCAGCTACTATACACATGTGTGACAGCAAATATGCATTACACATACCAACCTATGTGCAGCTACACATACAGAGAGGTGTAGATGCATAACGGTAAGCATGCAGCTATATAGGCCTATACAGATGCACAGAGGTGAACAGCAGTGACATATAAAGTAGACTGGAAGAGTGGAGCAGAAGTACATATATCGACAAACTGACTCTTCTAATACCAAACAGCACACATAAACAAAGCTACGAGTACACGTCACACAAATATCACATATTGTGTTACGTTACTGTCAAAATAACTGCCAGCTGCTCATCCGGAGATTACTCATCTGATTGTGAAGCATAATGTGCATGTTCTGTATGTGTTTTGGTTGTTTGTACGGAAGTGTATTTTGAGGTATGACAAATATGTCTATTGTGTTGAATGTGTGTGCATTTGTGCAGGCTGTTGATGCTTTGTGTGCATTGTTTATGTGTATACTACATGTGTTCATTTGATGACTTGCATACTGTATGTGCGCTTGTGCTTGCTCGTGTGTGTGTGTGTGTGTGTGTGTGTGTGTGTGTGTGTGTGTGTGTGTGTGTGTGTGTGTGTGTGTGTGTGTGTGTGTGTGTGTGTGCGTGTGTGTGTGTGTGTGTTTGGCTTGTGTCTGTGTTTGGCTTGTGTCTGTGTGTTTGCCTTTTGTGCGCGCACTGTGTGTGTGTGTGTGTGTGTGTGTGTGTGTGTGTGTGTGTGTGTGTGTGTGTGCGTGCGCGTGCGTGCGTGCGTGCGTGCCAGCGTGCCAGCGTGCGTGTGTGCGCGTGCGTGTGTGTGTGCGTGTAAATACTGCAGTAAAGTTCTGCAGTAACTTTAAGCAGGTAAACATCCTCTCTGTGTGCTGTGTGTCTGTGGGGCTTTGCAGCAGCAGCAGCAGCAGCAGCACGCTGAGAAGAGAACACCTGCCCCTACACCAGCTGCTGTACAATGGAGCTACTGCAGCTAATGGAGGCCAGGGACATGAAATGTTGTTTATGTGCAGGAGAGAGAGAGAGAGAGAGAGAGAGAGAGAGAGAGAGAGAGAGAGAGAGAGAGGGAGAGAGAGAGAGAGAGAGAGAGAGAGAGACAGAGAGAGAGAGAGAGAGAGAGAGAGAGAGAGAGTGGAGAAGTGAAAAAGGCAGAGAGAGAGAGAGAGAGAGAGAGAAATAGACAGAGGCAGAGAAAGAGGTGGAGAAAGGTATCTTCATTCAATCCAGAGTCTATATTAGGGGGTCTGTATGCCTCAGTCTTTCACTCTATGTGTGTGTGTGTGTGTGTGTGTGTGTGTGTGTGTGTGCGTGTGCGTGTGCGTGCGCTTGCGTGCGTGCGCTTGCGTGCGTGCGTGCATATTCGTCAGTGTGTTTATGCCTATAGTTTATTGTGGGTGGGTGTTGGTGTTGTGTTTAGATGTGTGGGTGAATTGTGTGTGGTTGTGTGTGGTTTTGTATGAGAGTGTTTTTTTCATGTTTGTGTGTGCATGTGTGTGAGAGTTGTCTATCTATTGTACTATATGTGAATGTGTGCTGTGCATGTATTGTTGATGTGTGTGTGCGTGTGCATGTGTACTTTGTGTTTGAGTGCATACATATGTTTGTGCTAGAGTGTGTGTGCGCTTGTATATACACATGTCTGATGTTTGTGTGTGTGTGTGTGTGTGTATGTGTGTGTGTGTGTGTGTGTGTGTGTGTGTGTGTGTGTGTGTGTGTGTGTGTGTGTGTGTGTGTGTGTGTGTGTGTGTGTGTGTGTGTGTGTATGCATGGTGTGTGTGTGTGTGTGTGCATTTCAATGTGAGTGCTCGCTTTTCACCTTCGTTTTTCAGCCAGATGACAATGGCAGCTGAGGGCGGCGGGTGCGTTTGTTTATGCAGCCACCACAACAACGGAGCTCTTTCTGCCACCGCACCTGTTCTCTCCTCTCTTCTCCTCTCTCCTCCTCTCCTCTCCTCCTCTCCTCTCCTCTCCTCCTCTCCCGCCTGCCCACCCGCCTGCCTGCCCGCCCGTGACATCAGCCACACACACTGCACAAAGGACACCTCTGGCCCCCGGAGCACCACACGGCATAAGATGGAGAGAGAGAGAGAGCAAGAGAGAGAGAGAGAGACAGACAGACAGACAGAGAGAGAGAGAGAGAGAGAGCAAGAGAGAGAGAGAGAGACAGACAGACAGACAGAGAGAGAGAGGGTGAGATGAAGAGAGAGAGACAGAGAGAGAGAGAAAAAGAGAGAGACAGAGAAGGGGATGGAGAGAGGGTGAGATCGAGAGAGAGAGAGAAAGATGAAGAGAGAGAGAGAGAGAGATGGAGAAAGCTAAAAGGGGGGAGAGGGGGATGGAGACAGAGGGTAGGGGGTGAGATGGAGAGAGAGAGAGAGAGAGAGCGAGAGAGAGAGAGAGAGATGGAGAGGAAAGCAGCAGAAGAAAAAAAGACAGGAAAAGGGATGCAGAGGAGGGAGCAAAGCAGATGTTCGGAAAGAGGGTGGCCACAGTGGCAGGCACAGGAGGGTTGAGGAAACAGAGGCAGAAACATAGACAGCGGGAGAAAAAAGGGACTTTGGAGTAGCTGAAAGTGAGAGGCACTGTGGGTGGAGAAGAAAAAGAGTATAGAAAAGCAGATGGATGAAAGAAATGTAGATGGTAAAGGGATAATTAGCACCTCATATTTGGGAGGAACCGATGCCGATTGTTGGAGTAGGTGTGCAGCCCCTTTTCAAAATGGTAAGAAAGCACAGGAAATTGCAGACGAACAAAAGGCTTAAGAGAGGTGTGGAAAATAAATAATGGCAAAGGAGGGGACAGACAGAGAGAGAGAAAAAAGATTATTAAAGACAGAGCAGAGAAAATAGACATCCAAACAATGCAGACAAAATGGAAGACAAAATGAAGGAATATTGAAATGAAGCAAATTGGTGATGTCTATTGTTTAGTCAGTCTAGACAAGGTACCGGGCACATCACACAAATATAGACTTGAGAAAATATGTCTGACATTGCCTGTACGAATATTACGAAAAAAAATGTAAAGGCAACCATTTTTTTCTATTATATTTTGTATACTGATTCCTTTTGATTAGACAGACAGACAGACAGACAGACAGACAGACAGACAGACAGACAGACAGACAGACAGACAGACAGACAGACCGACAGACAGACAGACAGACAGCTGTAGTACATAGATACATACAGTAGGCTACATGGATGCCTACTAGGCCTACATACAGTACATAGATACACATACATGTACATACCCGTACAAACAAACATACAGATGAATACATTGAATGTAAACAAGTAGTGAAAAAAGGGAAAAAGAAGAAAGTCGTGCCTTTGGTGGGGACACACAAAAGACAAGTGTCTGTTAGGGAGACGTGGCCCGCCGAGAGGCAAAGGGAACAACAGGGACACAAAGACACAGAAAGAGAGAGATGAAGAGAGAGTGAGAAAAAGAAAAACAGAAAAAAATGGAAAGGGAGGGGGGCAGACGGAGAGAGAGAGAGAGAGAGAGAGAGAGAGAGAGAGAGAGAGAGAGAGAGAGAGAGAGAGAGAGAGAGAGAGAGAGAGCGGTGTCCATGTGGGTGTTTGGTCCCTGGCCGTGCCGTCGCGCTTCCCTGTGAGTTTATCGGATGCGCCCGGCTTCGGAGCTCATTAAAAAACAGCCATTATCCCGACATTTGCACGCATCACATGCAAAACTAATTTACTTGTAAGAAATTAAAAGTTCATTTTAATTGAGCTCGCACTGCAGTATGCAAATGAGGGGTACATAATGTACACTGATGCGGAGACAACACACACACACATACACACACACTGCAAGCACATTTAACCCTCTCATGTCCACGCCAGCTGCATGGCTGTGTGTGTGTGTGTGTGTGTGTGTGTGTGTGTGTGTGTGTGTGTGTGTGTGTGTGTGTGTGTGTGTGTGTGTGTGTGTGTGTGTGTGTGTGTGTGTGTGCGCGTGCGTGCGTGTGTGTGTGTGTGTGTGTGTGTGTTTGTGTGCGTGCATGTGTGCACGTGTGCGTGCGTGTGTACGTGTGTTTGCATGCATGTCTGTTTGTGTCTATGTCTGTCAGCGCATGTTTGTGTATGCGGGCCACATGCTGGAGTATTCCTATATCCTAGAGCAAAGTTCACATTTCTTTTTTTAAGAAAAACACATCAGCATCATTTGTTGTTCAAAACCTCATTCAGCAAATTTCCTTCTTTTTCTCCCCAGACAAATTTACAAAGAAAAAAATGACCCATGCAGAGGAGATACCCCAGGCACATGATTGAGCACCATGCTAATTTCCATCGCCTTTCATGGCAACCAGAAAAGAAAATCTGTCAGAGATTTGAATCATAAGATAAACAAAGAAAATAACAGCGTTGTGCCATGTCTTCTTCTGAAACACTAGTGTTTTGTTATATCTGTCAATCTTCCTCTTCAGACAGTCATTGTTTGGTTTATTGTGTGAGTGTGTGTACTTGTGTGCTAGTGTGGTTGTGGTTTTAGTGTGTGTGTGTGTGTGTGTGTGTGTGTGTGTGTGTGTGTGTGTGTGTGTGTGTGTGTGTGTGTGTGTGTGTGTGTGTGTGTGTGTGTGTGTGTGTGTGTGTGTGTGTGAGTGGGGGAGGGGGGGGGCATGCCTGTGTGTGTGCGTGCGTGCGTGCGTGCGTGCGTGCGTGCGTACGTGCGTACGTGCGTGTGCGTGTGTATGTGTGTGTGGTGAAAGAAGACAAGGGGTTGATGTGGCACCGCTGCTGGATTTATGATTCATTATGGTGACATTTGTTTATTAATGTGCTCTCACATCGGAAAATCCCTTCCCAAAACAGCCCCGTGTTGTACACCACAAAACAAATCAAAGGCATAAATCTCACTACTTGTTCCTGAAACATCAAGGATTTACCTGTCTGTCTACAATACGGTACCTGGGTGTATACGTGTGCATGTCTGTGAGTCTGTATTCATTGGGGACCATTTCTGTGCAGTCTTGACATTTTTATTTGACTTAGTGCCTTTGACTGGGGATCGGATAGCAGGGAACGTCTTTACGTAGCATGCATGCGCTGAAAGCTAAAACATCTCTCTCGTCTCGTCAAAACATTTCCCTTTTTCGAAATACAGTAATGAGGATGCGCTCTGTTTTACAACTGTCATTTCAGGAATGTCTTTGGTTTGCTCTGATTCTTTACAACAACTACAAAATCTTGTTTGTTTCCCTGGTTAAAAAAAATATGCAAAGAGAAAAAAGGAAGACACATGCAGGCTCTCTCATCAGTCCCTATGGTTTCCTATAAGCAGCTTTGTTCCTGTGTCGCTGTGATATGTCAACTTCACGCACTGCATAAGCTCAGAGTTGAATAAAACCTGTATACTGCCATTGTTACAGCAAGTTTTAAAATGCTCTAAGGCAATAAAATACAAACTGGAAATAAAGATTACAAAGAATGGAAGGAAAGAAAGAACAGAAAACAGTCACGCCAATGTTAAAGAATTAAAATAATTACATCTAATTCTCTACCAGAAAATTAATAGAAAATTAATAGTGAAATAATTAAGCTGAACAGCGCTTCAAGCACAGATATTTACATAGGACAAAGCATACTTGGTACATTTTGCTAATCATTCAGGACATATGCTGTAGTTTTACTGTTAGCTCGGAGTTTGAGTACTATTCAAAATGTATAGTATTGGGTCAGGAAGATAGCTACCCAATTTGGATTTTGGAGATAGCTACCAAATTTTGAAAAGTGTATTAACATAGCAAAATACAGAAAAATACAGTCATACTCATAACTGGGTTTTGAGCATGACGCATAACAAGAACAAAATACAGAGAAACTACTTTTGGAGTTGCTTGATGTACTGTACTCATTGATTCCTCCTCCAAAATACGAGATTATTATGCATTTAGTTGCAAGTGAAATGCAAAATGTATAATATTGAATATTAAAATATTTATAATTACAAAGCACTTTAAGATTTTTAGATTTTTTATTTTTTAGATAGATAGATAGATAGATAGATAGATAGATAGATAGATAGATAGATAGATAGATAGATAGATAGATAGATAGATAGATAGATAGATAGATAGATAGATAGATAGATAGATAGATAGATAGATATGACCAAAAGGCATAATGAGTATTGTTTTTCCCTTCCTAAGTACTCTGCAGCATTAGATTAGGGTTAATAAAGTGTAAGCACCAGCCCCCCTCTTGTCAGGCATGAGTGAGCCGCAGGCAGGGCAGGGCATGGGGCAGTAGAGTGGGGCTCAGCTGAGCTGATCTGATCTGATTTGAGCTGTCCACTCCACTGGCCATCAGGGCTGGATGAACTAGCCCCAGCGGTGTGCACTGGAGCAGGGCTTACTGGAGCAGCCAGGGGACTCCAGCGTCCAGAGTCCCCTGTGGGGCCCGACCAGGACGATCTATACGCATTCCCCCATGGCGAGTGGGGGGGTCAGAGGTGGCCCACCGCGCGCTCCATCTGTGGTGGTAAATAAGATGGAGGTGCGCTTTAATCTCTCCGTGTCCTGCTCCTCCGAGCCGGTCGGATGCTCCGTGTAGGAGTGGGGAGTGGGGAGAGGTGGAGGTGGAGGTGGAGGTGTGAGCGTGTGTGTGGTGGGGTGGAACCTCTTGCCATTCACTACTGGAGGTCATGACCCCTCCTGACCCGCCAATGCTCAATAATGCTACTCAGTAACATCTGAGTTACCTGGGGCATGGCTGCACACATTCAGTGGAGAGGAACACACACACACACACACACACACAAATACAAATACTCAATAGCAACACATACACACAGATGTGCGCATACTGTGCACGCACACACGCAGGCACACAGGCACGAAGGCATGCACGCACACGCACACTCATACACACACACACACACACACACACACACACACACACACACACACACACACACACACACACACACACACACACACACACACACACACACACACACACACACACACACACACACACACACACACACGAAAAGACATGCACACATATGCGCAGATCCATGCACACACATACTTACACATACGCACACATTCACCCAGATGCGATCACCCATTACTCATTCACACACAACAGGGCATTTCACTTCTTGTGTCTTAAGCTTTTGAGCAATCACAAACTAATCTCCCCCTCACAGTCAGGGGATGTCATACATCACAAACAAGTCTTGTAATTCTGTTAAAGAATGTGGCGTCTCAGTAAACAAATTTGCCATTAATTGGACACGAATTAAACCACTGATGGCGGCGTCACTTCAAAAGCGCACACTGGCCCCGAGTCTTTCATCGAGTAACACACTGTCACTTTGAAGAATCTCCTTTGAATCTCTTTTTTTCTTACCTTCCTTTGGTAGATTTTTTTTTTCTGCTGTCTTCATCATGCCAGGCATGTCTCGTCTCTACTTTGTGTGTGTGTGTGTGTGTGTGTGTGTGTGTGTGTGTGTGTGTGTGTGTGTGTGTGTGTGTGTGTGTGTGTGTGTGTGTGTGTGTGTGTGTGTGTGTGTGTGTGTGTGTGTGTGTGTGTGTGTGTGTGTGTCTGATGGTTTCATGTTGTTTACCTTGCATGACTGCTGAAGGCTTTTTTTTGGATCGAAAGGATCATCCAAAATAATTACATTGGCATCTTGTAAAAAGAACTTCCTTTTGCAAACACAAGCATGTCAACGGATATTTCCTTCTTATTGTAAAATATTGTAGACCAAAGTGACAGTAATATTTGCCTCATACATTACATTTAACTGACGTTTTTTTTTCCAAAGCGACCTGCAGTTATTTTTTGTACTGAGAGCATTGGTTACAGTCCCTGGAGCAATGTGGGGTTAGGTACCTTGCTCAAGGGCAACACAGCCATGGAGTGAGTTAGGGCAGTGTTTCTCAAACTTTTCCTGCCATTTCCCCCTTCAGAGGAAGGGTATCTGTCTGCGCCCCCCCTCGGGCAAAATGGTTACGAAAATACAAATGAATAGGCCTTAGTAAAGTTTATTAAAGCCTAATATACACATATATAGCCTAGCTATGATGTTCTATAAATATTAGTGAATAAATTATTGAATATATTGTGAATATAAAGTGAATGTG
>NC_085878.1:14823239-14828239 GCF_034702125.1 Engraulis encrasicolus
CCCTCTCTCTCTCACTCACTCTTTGCCCCTCTCTCTCTCTTCCTCACTCTCATCACCCCTTCCTTCCCTCCCTCCCTCTATCCCCCTCTCTCTCCCACTCCCTTTGCCCCTCTCTCTCTCTCTCTCTCTCTCTCTCTCTCTCTCTCTCTCTCTCTCTCTCACTCCATCCCTCCACCTCCTCCTCCTCCTCCTCCTCTCTTTTCTCCCCGAAGGCTTCTCTCTAATGTGCAGCTTCAGAGACACGCCGCAAATTAATACCATTTGTTCTGCAGAGCATGCCGTCTTCTTAACGCTCGGCGCGTATCTTACATATATATAATTTTTCAAATGTTTGTCTTCTCAGGCCGTGGAAATAAAAAAAGAGAAATGTGTTTGAAAAAGTCTCCCTTGAAATGAGCCGACGTGGCCGCCACCACTTAGCCTGCGGTTTTCACGGGATCACAGATACGCCGTCTGATGTCCTCTCTCCATAGCGCGCTGGTGTTGCATACTGCACCTGCACACACGCACGCACGCACACACACACACACACACACACACACACACACACACACACACACACACACACACACACACACACACACACACACACACACACACACACACACACACAAACACAGACAGACAGACACACACACCCCCCACACACACACACACACACACACACACACACACACACACACACACACACACACACACACACACACACACACACACACACACACACACACACACACACACACACACACACTCTGATTGTATTGAGTGTGTGCCCACACCATATAGCCTACACAATGCCACTAATTTCTTTAAAACCTTTGTGTTTTTCAATCTGAAATCTGAATTTCCAATGTGAGGACGTATGCTAGCAAAATGTAATGATGCATAAATTGGCATTGAAAACAATGTTTTGTGCTTGTCTGATCATGAAAGGACTCACGTACAATTCTCTCCATCTACCTTGATTTGGATAGAGAGCATGAGGGAGACAAAACATCAAGAGAAGGTGAAACAGTATAATATTCTGTTTTTCAGTGTCATTGATTTTGCCTCTCGTTTACTTTTCTTCTTGTTTTATTTTTCGGCAGCTTTTGTTCATTTTGGGAAAATGCCGGAAGATAATTTAAATGAAGCTCTCTGTCGATTGATGTTGCGGAGTGCGGTGCTCAAACAAAGCCTCATTTAACTTTTTGGGTGAAAAAAACCTCCCCGAAAAGGTACAATTGTGTGTTTTGTTTGTCTCTGTTTTCGACAAAGTTGCTGTAAATACATACAAATGAATTCAATGGTTTTCACCTTGTGCACTTTTACCAGCGTAGCATGAAAAGCCTGCCTTGCCTTTATACACAAACAGTGCTCGGAGGAAGCCCGCGACTTATTAATGCATCCAGTGCCTGCAAAAAAAATATCAATGCGCTTGAATATGCATGAGGATGTGCGTAACATACTACATCAGGTCTCTCACAGCAATAACATGATTTTCCACACACTGGCACAAACTGAAAACCTTAGGTACATGTGCACCATTACTGTTATACACATAACTGTGAGGAAAATGCCTCAACAGAATACAAAAAATGTGGCTTGCAAAAATGCTAGGCATGTTACAATGTCTTGCGTATGCTTGTCAATAGCCACATGGCGGAGTGCAAATTATATTCTGCAGTGCTAATCCAACACTTGGAGTTGATTTGACAATTTCTGAGTGTATTTTGGTCCTAAAGGATTCTCTAAGGGAATTAACACTGCCTTTTTATTGTGACCATGGGTGGAACATGGGTGGTAGTAGGAGCGTGGCCACCCTACACATGACTAACCTGATCTGTCTCAGAGGAGCCATTGTTCAATAAGGTATTACCGTATGCTTTATCTGCATGGCCCTATAGACAGCCATGCAGACTCTCTACAGACACCTCAAACAGCTTCATTATCGTTGTGTGTGTTGAGGTCGGTTGTAAAGATAGAACATCGCCACCCTGTATTGTCTATACACATGTATTTGTGTATTTACTGGATGTAAGCTGACTGACACCTTAATTTCCTTCAGGTAAGTACTCTACTCTCTAGAAGATGCTCCAATCACATGAAGAGATATTGCTCATATAGCCTATTTGTTGTTTACAAGGCTCATTTGGATGGCCCTACACTGTAGTGTAGATAGACATACAGTTACATATATGCAGAGAATATGACACTTCTATTTGCATTGTGTGTCTTGGGGATGTTTATAAGTCATGAAACAGCATGGCATGTGGGTAGTGTTGGTTTGCTTTACGACCTCATCATAACTGGACATCATAACAAACACGGTTTGTTCGGATCTGTATTTCTATATAGAATATCGATATTTACCCAAAGAAATACTTCAGAAGTATACCACTGTCTGAATGAGCTTGAAAAACAACAGGATACACTCTAAATCAGGGCAGTGCTATTGTTGTGTGGCAGATGTTAAGCTAGATGTTTTGTTAGCTTTTCTAGCTGTGAAATTCCCAGCAGGCGCACCTGCATTTCCTGTTGTGACGAGTGGCTTTACATTTAAAACAAATTCAAATTCTGACGCACAAACACACGAAAAAGCAAGAGACCGGGTAAACAAAGCAATTACTGAGATGTTCCGATGGTAGACACATCACTTCCAACACAGCTGCTTGTTCGCACTTCTTCTGTAGGCTAGTGTGCAGACACCTGAATAGCCCTGAGCTAGTTTCTCAGGTGTTTTATTTGAACCTCATTTTGCTTATAGCAATTATAGAAAAACAATGGTTGAAAATAAACTTATTTTAATGAGAGCATCAATGACTACAGCCAAGCTTATAGAGAAATGGCATGGTTTGACTAATTCAATTGTGTCTGTATGGCACTTTTCTGATTACTTGTAATAGAGTCCTATTTAGCCAGTCTGTACTTTAATACCACTGTGCCTTGGGTGAATAGAAACTGAGGCCAGATGAGGTGAAACTCAATTATTCAATTTGCCACTGCTATTCGTCAATCCTCAGATGCCACTGCAGTACCTCCTATATGCTGGACGTGAAAGACTTAAGATCTCTGTAAGGGCCTGGCACTTTACTTCATTAGCCTCTGCCAGCTCTGATGCTTCTATAGGTATTTACGTGTATATAGCAAAGGGATAGCTTGATTTTGTCAAAATATGGTTATTATGCGTTGCCCTCCCCATCAGTGGTGTAGTCTACGTAGAACGCGGGTATACGGAGTATACCCACTTCTAAATTTCAGGGATCTCAGTACACCCACTTAAAATTGATTGATCCATTGTTTTGAATAGTACAAATATATTCAGTATACCCACTTCAAAAAATGTTCACATATACAGTATACCCACTTCAAAAAAGTAGACTACACCACTGCTCCCCATCAAGTTAGGGGATTGTCAACTATTTCTCTCTTTTTCTTTATTTTCACACCCAGAGCACAAAATGCAGAAAGCTTTGGGTTGAAGGAGGCTTCTCACATCTTTATTTAGCCTTGGTACTGGCTACAGTAGATCTCTGGTACTGGTGCTACATAGATATAGGACATGCCAGCACAATCAGTAGTAATCGGTGGAATGACTCGAGTCACACTCGTTTTCATATTCTCCTGCTGCAAAATGGGCAGCTTGGAAGCCATGATTACTGTGCATAACACCGTTGCACATTTGCCAGTCTCACCCAAGCCCAGTGTGCGACTATCGTCGTCGGTGCCAAAACTAAAAAATGAGACAAGCAGGACCCGCTATTCCCCATGCGTTGGAGGACTAATCACGTATTAGTTAGTAATTAGCTGGTAATTGTGTGCGAGTGCAAACGATGCGAGGGGGAGGGCTTACACGGCGATGTGGACCATAGAGCAGTCAGGTGCGCCTCAGGTGGAGTATTAACACAGGTGGAGGGAGGGAGAGAGAGAGAAGCTGGGGACTGAGTGGAGGAGGAGGATGGAGGAGGAGGAGGAGGAAGCAGAAGAAGAAGAAGAAGAAGAAGAAGAAGAAGAAGAAGAAGAAGAAGAAGAAGAAGAAGAAGAAGAAGAAGAAGAAGAAGAAGAAGAAGAAGAAGAAGAAGAAGAAATAGAAAACAGACAAAAAGACTTCACATAGTCCTTTCTGTAAACAGACAAATATAAACAAAGATGCTTGAAACCTATTAACGCAGCAAAGAATACACCAATGTGGGAACAGGGGGAGGATGAAGAGGAGAGAATAATGATGAGGAAGGAGAGAGGGAGCCAGGGAACAGGGGAGTGTGTGAATGTGTGAATGAGTGAAGGAAGGAAGGAAGGAAGGAAGGAAGGAAGGATGGAAGGAAGGAAGGAAGGAAGAGTAGGCTACAGTATGCATGTGTGCGGTGTGATGTGGTGAAGAGGAGAATAATGATGAGGAAGGAGAGAGGGAGCGAGGGAACAGTGTGAATGTGTGAATGAGTGAAGGAGGGAAGGAAGGAAGAGTATTCTACAGTATGCATGTGAGCGGCGTGGTGCGGTGCGGTGCGGTGGAAGTGATGAAGGAGAGGCACAGTCAGCTCTTGGAAAGCTGCCGCCACATCTGCTCCGACATGATGTCACCAGCGCCGCTGTCAGCTGTCTACTTGGACCGCTGTCAAGTCGCTGCCTCTGTGATTCCCTTTCTCACAGTGTGTGTGTGTGTGTGTGTGTGTGTGTGTGTGTGTGTGTGTGTGTGTGTGTGTGTGTGTGTGTGTGTGTGTGTGTGTGTGTGTGTGTTTATGTATGTGAGTCACACACTCGCATGTCTGTTTGTGTCAGTGTGGCTGTGTCAATGTCTGTGTGTGTGTGTGTATGTGTGTTTATGCATACGGCTGTTTGATTCCGCATCTGTGTTTGTGTTCTCTGCCTTTTGCGCGTTTCCCGTTTCCCAAGAGGAGCCTTAGTATAAATGGCTTCTTTGGGTCCAGCACTGAGTGGAGTGCACACAGACACACACACAGACACACACACACACACACACACACACACACACACACACACACACACACACACACACACAC
>NC_085878.1:14833239-14840739 GCF_034702125.1 Engraulis encrasicolus
CCTCTCCCTTCCTCCACACTCACTCTCTGTATTGTTTCATATTGATTTGTGTTTGATTTCCGATCGATCAATAGAAATTAGCGTTCCTTCGTCTACACCTGCTGGGACAGAAGGGATCTACTGTTTATTGAGATGACTCTCTCTCTCTCTCTCTCTCTCTCTCTCTCTCTCTCTCTCTCTCTCTCTCTCTCTCTCTCTCTCTCTCTCTCTCTCTCTTTTCTTGTTTTCTTTTTACCCTGTACTGTCCTGCCATCTGATCTCCTGAAGAAGAAATCATATTAAAATCTATTCAGGTGGAGAAGTCCTTGAGGGATTTTTTGGACGCCGTCATGACCAAGAGCATGCACACTTTGGATTGAATCGGCACATTCAACCTCCCTCCCCCTTCCCCTCCTTTCCTCTTAAACAACCGCCCTTTTTTATTGTTCATATTGATTTCTGATTGATCAATACAAATGAGCGGTCCTCCATCTACACCTGATGCGATAGAGGGCATCAGCTGTTTACTATACCTTTTCTTCTTTGCTTTGTACTGTCCCTCAGCCTGATGTTCTGAAGGGGAAAAAATCATATTAAAAACTATTTAAGTGGCAAAATCCTTGAGGGTTTTTTGGTCATTGTCGTGACCTACGATTGAATGGGCGCCTCACCTGAGCTCTGAATAACAGGCACCTTTGATGTGGCGTATGGAGACTCTCTGTTGAACTCCCTGCCCCCCCAACACTACACTTTCTCTTTTTCTTTTTTCTTTTTCTCTTCCACCACATCCATGCAGACTTTTCAACCTTCATCAATTTCTCCCTGTCTCTCTCTGCACCTCTCTTGCTCTCTTTTCGCTCTCTTTCGCTTCCTCTTTTTCTTTCTTCTTTGCTCCAGCTCCACCCCCTTTCCCCCTTTTCCCCTTTCTCTCTCTCTCTCTCTCTCTCTCTCTCTCTCTCTCTCTCTCTCTCTCTCTCTCCCTCTCTCTCTCTCTCTCTCCACAGTGGCTGTAATGTGCTGAGGGATGGAGCACAGGTGTGCGGCGTGTGATGGAGTCCCAGCGGTGTGAATGAGCCTCCCCGGTCACCTCTTCATCAAGTCCACTAGCTAGGCCCTGACTGCACGCCTGCCTTCTTCCCTCCCTACCTCCCTCCCTCCCTCCTTACTTGCCTGCCAGCCTTCCTCTCTCCCTCTCTCCCTCCCTACCTTCTCTTCTCCCTCCCTACCTTCTCTTCTCTTCTCTTCTCTTCTCTTCTCTTCTCTTCTCTTCTCTTCTCTTCTCTTCTCCCTCCCTACCTTCTCTTCTCCCTCCCTACCTTCTCTTCTCTTCTCTTCTCTTCTCTTCTCTTCTCTTCTCTTCTCTTCTCTTCTCTTCTCCCTCCCTACCTTCTCTTCTCTTCTCTTCTCTTCTCTTCTCTTCTCTTCTCTTCTCTTCTCTTCTCCCCCTTTCTCCTTTCCTCTGCCTTGGCTGACCTCCCTCCTACAAACACCCACCCACCCACCCACCCACACTCACAGATGTGTACACACACACACACACGCACGCACGCACGCACGCACGCACGCACGCACGCACGCACGCACGCGCGCGCACACGCGCGCACGCACGCACGCGCGCACGCACACACACACACACACACACACACACACACACACACACACACACACACACACCACAGACACACAGACACACACACAGACACACAGACACACACAAATGAAAATAGCATTTGCATACACACACCTACCGTGCACACGCGCACACACACACACACACACACACACACACACACACACACACACACACACACACACACACACACACACACACACACACACACACACACACACACACACACACACGGTTGCATGCACGTGCAACACACACACACACACAACACATCATGAATATTAATGAGAATTAATTAATGTCCATGACTGTTGTCATTACAGTTTTTTCTACTCCGTTGCTTACACACTAATGACACAAAATGCCACAAAATTCATAACGCACAAAGCACGTCCTCAGAATTCACAGAAATCAAACGTAATGCCACCTATTTTGCCGTTTAAAGATATAATATGGACAGAAGCTTGTTTGCAGGTTTTCTTTGGATTAGGTATATACTTGATTGTACAGAGAATGGGGAAAGAATCACATAGTAAGAATATCACATGAGAATTCAAATATTTCTGTAGTTATGTTCTTTGTTGATGTACTGCAGGTTAGCATTGTCATTTTTGCCAGCCCTCATTAACCAAACATGGCCGTGCAAACATGGCCGCCATTACTGGTACGCTTGTTGGTTTAGAGCAGGAAGAGAGAGAGAGAGAGAGAGAGAGAGAGAGAGAGAGAGAGAGAGAGAGAGAGAGAGAGAGAGAGAGAGAAGGGGGGGGTTCTCCAAAAATAAGACCCCTTGCCGGCATGTACAATAACTCTGACTTACAATAATGTTTATTTGAGCTTTGTTTTTTTTCTTGTAGTCATGGGAGAAGAGAGCTTTTGTGGGGCTATCTAGCAATATGTTTTGCTTTGAAAAATGCTTCTTATTAAATAAATACGAAGACAACTGGGAGTGCTTTGGATAAAATGTGTTCCCTTCACTCTCTCTTTGACAATATTTGTCAGAAGTTGGCATTTGCAGAGGGCATTATTCTTCGAACCCCTTCTTATGTCAAGTGCTGTTGATTGTTACTGGGGTCGGGAGGGGACTTAATTTATGTGTCCTTTTTAATTGTGACCTATTAAATGTAGCACTTTCCATCCAGGCTCTTCTGCTGCTACTTCAAAGGCCATTCGGTTTGGGCTCTTGTTTGTCCCCTCTCCTCCCTCAAGTAAAATGCAGATTTCTGAGCCAAGGACATCATGTGAAAACACCTGTGTGGTCCTTTTGGCAAGTCGGCCAGGTGTCTCCTTGTGGGCCTTGCTGGATGTAGTATAAACACTTGGTTTTAGACTGTTAGACCTCTACATAACTTGAAAAAATTATCATTGGAAGAGGGTGGGAGAGAGAGAGAGGAGGGGGGGGGGGAGAAGAGAGAAAGCTGGGGGAGCAGCACACACATCAGGAGGGACTTCATTCGTGAAGGCCGTGGTAGCCAGGTTGCAGTACCTATCTTTGCGGGAGGGGGGGGTCTCGTCTACACCCCCCCCAAATTTCCACGAGGCACCATCTTCAGCTTGGGGCGCGTATCCATCAGGCCGTAGCCCACTGCGATCCCTCCGTGAACCGCCAGGCTTCGTGGGTCAACGTCCATAGGACTCACATCGCTTACCGTTTCATCCTCCGCTGGTTTCACCCAGATATGGCCTTGCCGCATCCCTATCTCCTTTTACTGTAGTTTGCAAATGATAGTTTTTACATGTTAAATTATGGATAAAAATGTGCATCATATGTATACATACATTCATATTACATTACTCCTCATAATGAAGTCAAGTTTCGTGCTGTACTGTTTATTTTCTACAGTTACAATTTGAATTATAGTGTCAATTCAAATTCAGTTTTTGAATTTCGATGCAATTCTGAACAATTTGTGCCCGCTCATGTCGCTCTGCAACCACCCTCCATAACAGATAAGATGTGTGCAATGAAAATGTCCTTTCTGCGAGAGTCACTGTTTTTTTTACAAAGCAATTACTGGTCCCTGGGATCACTTCCCTTTTGTACATTTTGGAGGGCCGCCTGCCCACACAAGAAGTCAATTACCAGCGGCATTTGAAGGCATGTTGACCCTTAAAAAGGAAGCCAGGTCTCACTCCAAATTTGATCTTTTCCCACTCTTCAAAAAGCACATGTGCACTTTCAAAAAAGATGTGTTTCTCCAAATTAAATTAGTTGCGAGGTGCATACATTTGCATGCAGTAAATAAACATTTTTCGCCCCTAAATGCTGTGATTTATGTATTTTGACATCCATTTCCCATTTAATCAAGTCTTGAGGTGCCTCATGGGTTGATAGTCAGGGGGATACATTTTTTTGTCCATTCTATGTTTTGAAAAGAGGCAATCAGTGTTCGAATTATCCACCGGGCTTCGGGGGGGTCGGACTTTTTGCGGACCAAATGATGACGTCCCCCCCCCCCCAAAAAAAAAAAAAAAAAAAAGGGCGAGATACCTTTTTTCTTGGAGTGGTAATATACTGTACAAAATGTAATACAACAACAGAACTTTTATGTGACGTGATGTGCAAAACAACAACAACAATAGGCTATGCTATTTGCAAACTGCCTGCTAGAGCTCATCATATGAATCAAGTGAACACGTTTGCGGGAAGATCACATCAAAGCACGCGTCTCAGTAGCCTAGGTATTTCCAGATTGAGCTGTTTTGGATGAACATCTGCGAGTAAAAGTGGATATTGGACAGGGTTTTCATGTAGATTTGTGGCCATAGAAATAGGCCTAAGTAGAAAATAGTTTAGACTGGCAATGGTTTAGATGTAATGCCACCAAGCGGAGTTTGAGAATGTTTGGAGTGGAAATCATCTGTCACTGGTAACACTGCCTATGCGCTGCGCGCAGTGAACTCTATTCGGCAACACCGTCAGGTTCCACAATCCAGAGCGAGCACGACACCGGAGAAAACTGATGCTCTGATTCAACCACCTAGTAGCCAAAGTTTCTCTCATACACACGTGTTGCTGCAACAAAAACGTCTCCAATTTACAGTTGGCAACAACAAGCACAGACGCACAACCAACTCACTCAATGCTGAACAAAAAAAACCGAGCCAACTTCAAAACAGCTATATGTGGCTTTCCAAAAGCAAACTAGCAACTAACATTATGTAGTGAGTGACCACGGAAACACAACCAAGAACTTTGTGTCAAACAGAAAAGTGAACCCAATGACATACAGAATCAAGCTGTAAATGATCAGAATTACAACTCCCAAATTCCACATAGAGCTAGCTTGTAGGCTAATGTGTGCGCTTTTCTTGAGATTGAAAAGTGCTATCAGATGCTAGTAGTCATCGAAAATACTGCTAGATGCTACATGACATGGCCTCTAACACAGTCAAAATAATAATTACTCATATATTTGTCACGGCGGACAAAATGTAAAAATTACATTTTCCTACCTTTCTGCTGCTATCCATTTGCCTCGCTAGACTAGCTTGCTTGCTATCCATTTGCTTCTCTAGACAGCTTGCTTGACACAGCTATCCTTCTTGGTTTGTGGAGTCTCACTATTCATTTGCGCATTCTTACTTAGTAAAATTATAATATTCCAATTATGCTTTAAATACACGATGAGCCTCGTCCTTTATTTTCTGTCATCAAGTACGCTACGTGTAGATTATTAGAGCAGTCCACCTCTTTCACTGAGACCCCTTGTGCATGTTGACTTTGATGGAATTCTGATGTGGGCTATCGTTTTTTTTCTCTCGTGGGGGAAAGGGAATTGGCGGTCACCTGTCTTGAGTGTTAGTAAGTTCGGTTCTTTAAAGTTGAAATCATATATATTTATATATCATGTATATTTCTTTCACAAATCACGGGGATCCTTCACCTTGACTCCCCTCGCTCGCAGCTGTAACACATGACTTCACCGTGCACCAGAACCAACCCTGCCTATCAGTGGGTGCTGCCGAATGTTTTGACAACTCAAACTGCGAGGATGTGAAACGTCCGCTGGTGGTACAGTCCATTGAAGGGGTGTTCCAAAAACTCATGTTATTTGGTTATTCATAGTACACGTTCAAAATTACTAAGTAACAAGTCATTTTTAACATCTGATTTTTAACAATACCTCAATGTTTCCAGTACCCCCCAAAAGTGTAATTTAGTCCCATTTGGGGGGTATCAAGTCCCAATCCGGGGGGTCAAACCCCCCCGTTACCCCCCATAATTCGAACACTGGAGGCAATATTGGAGTTTCCTTGTGAAACAGTGAAACAGAGTTAGCATGGGGGTATTGATGACTATGATGATTCATTATGTCAAATATGGCTTCACAGTGAGGTACTAGGTCAAATGAATGAAAGGCTACGCGCTTTTGAAACATTTCCATCTGGTCATTAAATGCTAAAAACCTGTGCAGTTTTAATCCATTTCACAGAACATGCCTGACACTTGGCATAACTCTTTCCCCAGCTAGATGGGTAGATTGGTAGGCTAGAGGTTTTGAGTTTATGTCTATACATATACTTATGGTATGTTTTCAAGATAATATTAACTTTATAAAATCGTATTGCTTTTTACATGTACAAGCTAATTTTTTTTAATGTTTCCATAAAATGGCTCACAAAAGTCATAAAAACATTTATTTCATCCTGACAACCACTCTAGACCTTTGGTTCCCTTCTGACTACAAAATAGGTTGTCAACTTGTAACCTGACAGAGCAGCAAATGTCTTAGCGGGAGCAACACTTTTCAGAATTACCCCCCTGACTATGAGGAACATTTTCAGTTCATTTCCCAATTATAGTGGAATAGATGGATGACACGATCAAAAGGAAAATGACGGATAAAAACAGAACAATTATGTGCTTCTCCACATCCTGTTCAGAATACCTTATTATCCATATTGCTGTACCTCTGTGTTGATGACGCACACCTCAGCTTTGCTCATTGACACAGCACAGTCATCTTTACAATGACTTCCTACTGTCCAATTATATTCTTCCTTTACTTTCTGCAAGTATATGGGTATAATACATCCCTTCCTGTTTGTCTGGGTTTAAAATGCTAACAATGGTGGCGTACGCTAATACAGCAGCAAGATCTACATACAGTACATCAACTGTAGTTTATTGAGCACCAAAGAAGAATTCAAGTTACTTTGTAATATGCAAGCAAGCCAACCTGCAAATTCACGCATGTACGTGTGCGCGCACGGTACACACGCACACACGAACGCACACACGCATGCACACACAAATATATGAGGAATGTTTTCATGGCCGGAGAGATTAGAATGTTCTTTATAACCACACTGGAGATGCATACACGTACACTGACACACATCAGGCTACACAAGTGATGCTTTACATCTGACCTTGCCATTGTGATAAGAAACAGAGGAGGAGGAGGAGGAGGAGGAGGAGGAGGAGGAGGAGGTTTTTTCTGTGTGTGTGTGTGTGTGTGTGTGTGTGTGTGTGTGTGTGTGTGTGTGTGTGTGTGTGTGTGTGTGTGTGTGTGTGTGTGTGTGTGTGTGTGTGTGTGTGTGTGTGTGTGTGTGTGTGTGTGTGTGTGTGCATGAATATGTGTGCGTGCCTGAATGCATGTATATATGTATGTATGCATGTGTGCCGAGTGCCTTTGTCACCTTTCGGAGACAAGTGCCTCTGACTCCTCTCCATAAGAATGTGGCCCGAGCGTCCCCTCCGCGGTGACACACATCGCTCTCTCTCCTGTCAAGGTCACCATGCCGTTGCAGTGCATGTGTGGAGCGGTGCAGGCAAACAAATGCAACATTCAGCTATTCCATTTTTACAATGCATCATTGTCCCTGTGTAAAGAAAATTGCATTCCCCCTAGGTCATGGGGTGTCCTCCAGGATCTGTATGCATGCGT
>NC_085878.1:14845739-14848239 GCF_034702125.1 Engraulis encrasicolus
TAAAACTCCATCTTCAGTGTTCTCCACAAGCATAAAACAAGTGTGCGATTTTCACATTAACTGTTGTGAATAAATGGGGCGACATTGAGACGTGAGATTTCAAACGACTGAGGTACGTTTCTTTATTTAGAAAACGTACAAAAATAGGTGACAGGAAAAGGTGCTATTATCTTAGACATCTAAGATAAAGATCTGGTCTTGTAGAAAAAAAAAATGTCTGGCCAGCCTTTCAAAAAGCCTCTAGTTGTCATGTCTTGGTTCCTCCAGACCAGGAACAACAACACTAAGCCATTAGAGTCCTCCTGTCTGCCTTGTGGGAGCTGGAGCTGGAGCTGGCTCAAAGGGCTCTCCATATAGCCAAGGGTCCGACACGTCCACTGGGACCCGCTGGAGATAACCATCTCTCCCCTACACTTCATCCTGTCTCGCTCCGTCTGCCTCCATCTTTGTCTCTGATCGCTGAGTGTTCCTCTCCTTGTCCTATCACCCCCAACCTCTCTCAAACATACAGACAGAAACACACACACACACACACACACACACACACACACACACACACACACACACACACACACACACACACACACACACACACACACACACACACACACACCGTATGTACGCAGGTGCACACACACACATACATGTACGCATACACGCATGCACACACACACAAACACACATATAGCCAACATGTGCACACACACCACACACACACACACACACACACACACACACACACACACACACACACACACACACACACACACACACACACACACACACACACACACACACACACACACACACACACACAGTTCTCTCTACATCCTTATCATCCTCCTCCTCCCCCTTCCCTCTCTCTCTCTCTCTCTCCTTCATCCGCCACTCTGTCTCTTTCTGCTCTTACATCCTTCTTTATCTCCCACTATTCCCTTCATCCTTCTCATCCTTCTCCATCTTCCCCCTGTTTCTCTCTCCCCCTCCTACAACCTCACGATCTCTCCTCCACCATCTCCACCTTCTCTTCTCCTCCTCTCTCTCCTCCTCCATCCTCCAATCTCTCCTCCTCCATCCCCATCTTCTCTTCTCCTCCTCTCTCTCCTCCTCCATCCTCCTCCCTGTCTCTCTCTCTCCTCCACCTCCATCCTCCTCCCCGTATCTCTCTCTCTCTCTCTCTCCATCCTCTGTCCCCCTCCCCAGGGACCGGTGTGAAGGGGGATGCTGATGTTGGCCCCAGCTGCTCCCCCCCACCCCCCACCCCCCCACTAACACATTCCACAGCAGCCTAATGACAGCGGGGACCTAGGGGTCTCCCTGACCCCGGCCCTAACCCCCCTCATGACCCCCCAGGGGCCTGCCTGGGGATGGGAGTGGTGAGGGGTGACGGAGGGGAGTGAGGGGGCGATGCAGAAGAAGTGAGGGGGCGAGTGAGTGCGGATGAGTAGGAGAGAGGAGGAGAGAGTGGGTGGGAGTGATGCAGTGTGGAGGGGGTGCAGAAGGGAGGGGGCGAGCGAGTGCAGAGGAGTAGGAGGAGGAGGAGGAAAAGGAGAGAGAGAGGAGGAGGGGAAATGGAGGAGGAGCAGAGCTGTGACACTGATAAGGCAGGACACTCCAGGTGGCGGGACAGCGCAGGGAATTGGAAGTCATGAATATATTAACGCCGCAGAAGTAATGAATTCAAATTAAATTATACTTGACTACACCATGACCGGCTCTACGCCGCATGTTTTTGCAAGGGGGGAAAACAATGACACCTCTCAGATTCATATTTGATTTTTTTCTAATAAAAATAATAATGATAACAAAAAAAGTACAGATCGAGATCAACTATTAGTCATTAAGTAATGAATCGAATGAACACCAACTGTATTGTCTGCTAATAGGGCTATTTGAAATAATTATCTCGGAGCGTGATGCTAAAAAAACATCCAATTTTCTAAATAATTAGCTACATTTTAGAGGATCAAATGACTTGCTGATACATTATCACTTGCTGAATAGCTACAACTTACAAACCAAGAAAATATGATTAAAAATACGGAGATACGGCGCTTTTCCACTTATTTATCATCTTAGCTCCTTTCATTTCATCTGCATTGAAAGCAGCCTACAGAAGGTGAGAGGGCAGACAGCTGTGTGACTCCCACACCACACCACACCACACCACACCACACCACACCACACCACACCACACCAGACCAGAGCTCCAGCTTGGACTATATACAGACCCAGGAGAGCACTGTAGGAGTTGAGCTGCCCTCTGACCATTACGACCCCCTTCTGGGTCTCTCTGGAACTGAAATGTACCCTTCAACCATTGGGACCCTCCTCTGGGTCTTGAGGCCTGAAGGTTGCCCTCAAACCATTGGGGCCCTCCTTCGGTCTCTGGACCTGAAGGAGGACTCGGAGAGGAGCTTAGGAGGACTGGAGGCACAGCTGATCTCTCATGACTCTAGTGGAAAGGTGAGGAGAAGAGAAGATAAGAGAAAAGAAGAGA
>NC_085878.1:14850739-14853239 GCF_034702125.1 Engraulis encrasicolus
CTCTCTCTCTCTCTCTCTCTCTCTCTCTCTCTCTCTCTCTCTACTCCTCTGCTTTCTACCCTCCACCTCAGCGTTCACTCATCCCTCTTTTCTGCTTTTCTAATCCTCCCTGGTGTCTAGCGTGCTCTCCTTCTGTCATCCTCTCTCTCACTTCCCTGCACCCCCCCCCCACACAGACACACACCTTTTTTCTCCTCTCCACCATCCTCCCCTTCTCGTCACTCTCCTCACGTCCCCCACACTCCCCTCCACTCGCCTCTCCTCCTCAACTGTTTCCTCCCCCTCATCTCCCTTCTCTGCCCTTTTCTCTTCTCCTCCCATCCACCTCCCCTCTCCTTCCCTCCTCTCAACTTCCCCTCCTCTCTTCCTCTCCTCTCCTCCACCTCCTCCCCTGCACTCCACTCTTCTCGTCTCCTACCCTCTCCCATCCTCTCCTCCCCTCTCCTTCTTTTTTCTCCTTCCCTCTACCCTCCTCTCCTCTCCTCTCGTCTCCTACCCCCTCTGCTCTCCTCTCCTCCCTCCTATCCTCTCATCCCCTTCCCCCTCCTCCCTCCTCTCCTCCTCTCGTCTCCCTCTCCCTCCTCCTCTCCTCTCCTCTCCTCCTCGGTGTGTGTGTGTGTTATCTTTTTCAACAGCTCGTACCCCCTGCCTCCTGCTCCATAGCATTACAAGGATTAGGCTTCTCTCGCCCAGCTAGTGCACTCACATACATTATAAGCACACACATGTGAGTGTGGACACACACACACACACACACACACACACACACACACACACACACACACACACACACACACACACACACACACACACACACACACACACACACACACACACACACACACACACACACACAGACACACACAAATAAATACACAAATAGACACGTGCAAGAGGAACTGGGCCGTATTTTTGTGCTGCCATGGTGTCGTTCACACAGCGATCCTGGATTTAATTTCCAACCAACAAACTCTATTCTCTCATTCGTTTTCTCTCTCTCTCTCTCTCTCTCTCTCTCTCTCTCTCTCTCTCTCTCTCTCTCTCTCTCTCTCTCTCTCTCTCTATCTCCATCTCTCTGTCTGTCTGTCTGTCTGTCTGTCTGTCTGTCTGTCTGTCTGTCTCTCTCTCTCTCTCTCTCTGGACCATAAGGAGTGCCCTTTGCCTCCCTATCCATTCTTTCTTTGCATCATCAGTGTACGTATGGACACCCAGGTTGTTTGTGTGTGGTAACAGTGGTTGTTGTGTCTGGGGTGGGCAATCTAGACACTATGTGCACAAATTTAAAAACATACCTCTTATCAACAAACATATTTCCTTTCCAGTAATGTAAAAATATTTCTTTGAAATTCTGGATAAGTGAACTCTAGATGAAAGATCACATAATTTGAATGACTTTGAAGCTTTTCTGATATATATATATTTTTAAACTGCAATTCCCAAAACCTGTGGAGCATAAAATTGAAAATAATTTGTTTTCATCAACATCTCTTTCCTCCCTCAGATTTGTCACACTATTTATGGAAGGGCCTAACTGGAAGTAGGAAATATGGAGACACACTGGACTCCACCTCCTTTTACCAAATCTACGATGGAAAACTCACAAGATCTTGCTTTAACACCTCATTAAATGGAGGTTCATTTACAAGTATTAACAGCGTGCGATATACCACTGGCGCGCACTATTTTTTTTCTCCGACCCCCATTGTCAAGGTAAACGTGCTCAGCATTGTGGGTAATTTGGAGGTGCCATTTGGGAGCTTGCGTGTCCTTTGTAGGTGTATAATATAAGTGGGTTTGCGTGGGAGTGTATGTTTATGTGTATGTGTGTGGAAGAGAGAGGGGGTGCATGTGTGCGTGGGTGTGCATGTGTGTGGGGGGGTGTTTGGGGGGTGCTTGTGCAGATTAGAAGGTGCGAGACAGCAGATGGATATGTCTAAAAAAGCCCCCAAATTATGGGGGGGTGTTGCGGTGTTGATGGACTGTCTGCATGTTCTGGTGTATTTGGTATAGCGGGGTGGCTGTTATGTCTGGGGGAGGGGGGGGGGTTGTGGCAAATCACTTGCAAAGCAAATAAATCTTTTCACTTCTCCATTGGAACACGTGTAAGGCGCAAATTAAATTAGATTTATATTATTTCGGTGTATGGTGTTGAACTCCCAATGACAACCAAGTGTCAATATCTCGATAGACGGCTTTCTAATCTTTTGCAACTGCGGGTAATTTGTTTTCGGCACCGTATTCAAGTACACTTTTATAAACCCCATTTGGAAAAATAACATGGCGTGTACTAGCACCACACATCAAACAACATGGAGTGTTCCACTGTATTACTTTTAAAGTTAATAATTTGTCCTAGCATGCGCCACTACCATGAGCATGCACCATTCCTCCACTACAAAATAACTGTCATTCACACATGACCACACAGACGAAGCTTTAGCTTCCGCTTAAAAAAAAAAGAAGACAGATTTTTAGCCTGTGTAGTGGGAGGGGCCCCCCC
>NC_085878.1:14865739-14903239 GCF_034702125.1 Engraulis encrasicolus
CTAGCCATTCAGGTATTCCACTAGCCACAGATTTTATATTGTTTTTTCTTTCTTAATAATGATGGTGTGCGTCTAACCTCAGAAGATGAGGTGCTAAAGCAAGATTAGAGTATAGCTTTCTACATGGAAGTATATCAAGCAAATAGAAACTAAGTTACTGAGCTTTTTCTTGAACTTAAATACAAACAGTTGATACACAAGGGGCAAACAATAGAATATAGGCTATGATGCGTATACCAAGGAATAAGCTGCCAGCCAAATTGGCTAGTGACACTGAAAGTATCACTAGCCAAAGGCAAGTTTTACCAGCATTTGGCTGGTTGGCTGGTGCCAGTTTCAAGCCCTGATTCACACACACACACACACACACACACACACACACACACACACACACACACACACACACACACACACACACACACACACACACAGACAGACAGACAGAATATTTACGAGGCAGACATTCTTCCAGACAAAATGGACCCAGAACATGTACACAACAGCACACAGAAACATACACACAAGCACACGCACATGCATGCACAAATGCATGAACTCTCACACACACACACAATTACTATACACGTATGAGTCACACACATAATCCCCCCCTCCCACACACACCGACACACACACTTACTATATGAGTCACACACATAGCTCCCCACACATACACACACACACACACATACAAACACACACACACACACACACATACACACACACACACACACACACATACAAACACACACACACACACACAGACAAACACATACTTCCACATGCCCTCTGCTGCTCCTGGCTTCGCCTGAGCTTTAATTGGTTCACACACACAGCCCCACTCTTCTCCACTCCCTCTACCCTACTTGAGTCTAATAAATGGCTGTTGACTGTTGCATCCGAGTGAGGAGCATCCATCTCCGTCAGGAGTGTTTACGCCGAGACGCTCGTCTCATCTCGCCACGAACGACCGCACTGTAAATTAAAATATCGCAATTGGAAACCTCGGGCAGCCATTAGAAAGACGAGGAGGAGGGGTGATGTAGGGATGTGGTGTGTGTGTGTGTGTGTGGGGGGGGGGGTGAAGGAGGTGGACGTGGGTGAGCAGAGGGGCTGGGATGCGGGTGCGCAGGGCTGTAAGGAAGGGCTGGATCACTTGTCCTGGGCCCAGGGAGAGATGGGGCCCCAGAATTGGGTCCTATTTACATTTTATGTACATTTGTGTACGTTTGTACGTTTACATTTTATGTGGTTTAGGGCCCTTTCAAATTACTTTGTCCTGGGCCTGGCCAAAAGCTGTCAGTGGCCCTGGGGATAAGTGACCACAGCGCTGAATAGATGCTTAATGGAATGATTCAGTTATGGCCGAGCCCCCAACGGAGGACGAGAGTGAACCTCTTCGTCGGCCTCACCACAAACTCCTCATAAAAGCAGTTGCCGATCAATAGAAGGGTTGCCTGCAGTGGGGTGGTCAGAGTTAACACTCAGGGTAGAGGAAAATTGGACAGAGGAAAATAAAGAGAAAGAGAGACAAGGAGGGAGTTTGTATGGGTGAGGAGAGAGAGAGAGAGAGAGAGAGAGAGAGAGAGAGAGAGAGAGACAGACAGACAGACAGACAGACAGAGACAGAGACAGAGACAGAGAGAGAGAGAGAGAGAGAGAGAAGACTGGGAATTCATATGGGTGAGAAAGTTTCTTCTGGACAGTTCTGTGGCATACTGTATCTAATATTGATGATGTGAACTCTGCAAGTTGTAGTCCAGATATATGAAAAAAGGAGAGGAAACACTTCAGCACTCGTGTTCTGCTTGTTACCCCAATGTTGTGATCGCCAGTAGAAAGTTGTGGAGGGAGATATGGCATCAGGGCCAGAGGTGAAAAAGTTCCACAGAGTTGCAGAAGAATGCACAGCACGCAATGAAGAAAAACATTCAAAAAACTTTTTCACATTCCTATTTTTTATTATTTCATTTTCCACTGCCATTTCAATCATATAAAAATACAGCACGCATGCACTTACGCTCCCAACATTCAGTGAAAAGATTTCCTCTATGAGTCCGCCCACACCATGCTTTCAAGTGAATAAACAGTGTGCATGTCAAACTCTAAGCTCTAAAAGGCACAAGCTCTGAACTCGCCCTCGTAAGTAGACATATTTTTTGATGTACTGTTTAATTGGATTTTTTCGTGCAGTAGTTTGCATCAGATCCAGCATAAGCCCACAGATCAAACCTGACCCTGAGAGAGACAGAGAGAGAGAGAGAGAGAGAGAGAGAGAGAGAGAGAGAGAGAGAGAGAGAGAGAGAGAGAGAGAGAGAGAGAGAGAGAGAGAGAGAGAGAGAGAGAGAGACTGCAGGCTAGTGTGGTATACCGTGGCAGGGGTCAAGGCAACAGGGGAATGCCCACAGCAAGAGTGAATCATGGACTTAATTATCTACCGTATACTCCTTTAAGACAAGCGGTGTGCAGAGGGAAGCACATAGGGATTAGAGGATGTGTGTGTGTGTGTATGTGTGTGTGTGTGTGTGTGTGTGTGTGTGTGTGTGTGTGTGTGTGTGTGTGTGTGTGTGTGTGTGTGTGTGTGTGTGTGTGCACATGTGCGTGCATCTGTGTGTGTGTGTGTGCATGAAATTGAGGCACTCTTCATTTTCTGAAATCATCTGTATTGGTCTTTGGGTCCCATCTGTACACACACGCAAGCATTCACACACACTCATTCACTGACTCGTTCTTAACTCTCATTCTCAATGAAATCTCCCCAATATTACAACAAATATTTACGCAGGCATGGAACAATATAACATCCCTGAACAAGAACACTGCACTTACAATAGCTATTCTTTTCTGCACTGATGTACACTCACGAGCCCCAGCCATACCCTCTCTTCCCCACCTCTGACTTTATCCAGCCCCCATACCGCGAATCCATTTCACATCCCTGTACATTCCCACTGCACTTGTGAATGAATATATGGTTTTCAACACCAATGTATATACATTGCACATCCAGGGCTCTAAATCAACACCCGCCATCCATCCAAATGCTGGTTAAAACTCAGTTTGACTGGTAGAAAAGAAAGGTATTACCCATTTTAACCCATTAGTGACTGTTTGTTTGGCTAGTAAGGTCAACACCAGCTAGCCGTTTTTGCTAGTGAAGAAAAATTGGTCAATTGGTCTGTGTCTCGCCCAATTGGAAAGCAAAAAGTGGCAACCGAGTCGCGATGTGTCGAGTTGTAGGCCTGCCAGAAAAGCGGCAGTGGAAAGTAGCCTATGGAGTCCTGTTCATCCCTCTGGCAGCGCAAACCCACCCCCACAACCACCCCGACCCCTACCCCTACCCTTCACCCCCCCACCTCCCACACTTTCTCCATCCCCATGTACATATGTACCCTATTGTCACATCTGCTGGCAGCCCAAGCCGTCCCTTTTGTCCCTGCCGCCATGTCACCTATACGAGGGGCCCACAGGACAGCAGACGTCCCTCACTAACCCCCCCCCCCCCCCTCCGCCACCAGCCCTCCATCCCCCATCGTTGTAGCTATGGGGAATAGTAGGGGGTTATGAGGGGTGAGGGTGAGGGTGGGGGGTTTGAGTCGGGATAACGTCTCCCTGCCAAGGCACCTGCTTCACACATGCTCCGCATGCTGCCTTTGATGGCTCCACAGCACGTAAACTGAACCCCCCCTTTCTACCAACTCCCCCTCACCCCCCCATCTCCAGCCGCTAAAAATAGACACCCCCTGCCATATGACTCCGGCTCTCTGGAGGATAAAGAACTCATCATGCGGACTGAATAATTAACGCCATGAGGCAGCCAGCGTGCGGTGCGTAGTGGTGCAGGAGATGACACAGCAGCAAGCGGGCCTTTTGTTACAGTCGGGTGGCCGACCGTGTGTGCTGCCGAGCTCAAGGTGAGTCACCGAGGACACGTAGAGGAGAGAGGCTGAGGTGAAGGACAGGTGTGTGGAGACACGGATGAGGAGAGAGAGGTGTGGAGAACCTGACACAGACAGATGGTTGAGGAGGGGGTGTCATTTTTGGTGTCATTTTTTGGGGTGGGATTCAGGATTCAGGTTGAATTCATATTGGCCTCTTGTCACTTTTGTTTTGGTTTGTTTTGGCTGTTTGTTAAAAAAAAAACACTTGAACACAGTGCTACACACACCTGATCAGGGGCGGAGTGGGAAGAGTATTCCCACCGGGAGAATTTTTCCCTTAGCGGCCCTTTTTACCCCTCCACCAACACAAAAAAAAAAAAAACCAACAACAACGCGAACAACATGGTTCCCTAACCAAAAAGACAAAAACCACGAAATCTGCAGTCGTAGGTCTACTACATGTGGACATTAGTGTTGTCAAAATATCAACCTGAAGTGGAGAATTATAGTCTACACTTGATGAAATAGGCCTACACAGCCATCATCACAGTCCAAAGCATTCACCATAGAACATTGCAGGTTAGGCTACATCACGCTACTGTTCCATGAAAATGTGCACTCCACTGTCATTTTGACAGTTTGTAGGCCTATTGAAATATCGTTTAAGGAAGACAGGATGAGCACGGGCACAAAGTTTTGAGTGTGGGGATTTTTAGAAGAGTAGGCTATAGCTTACAAAAAGTCTGTCTACATTGTGCAATAAACCCACCATGCAGCAACTAAGCCAAACCTAGGCTACTTCAAAGCACAACCATAAGTCAACAAAATTAATAACCAAACGGTGTAGGCCTACCTTAAAACGCTGTCTTCGTCGCAGCAAATGTCTTTGTTTCTTGCAATTACATTTTAATCCACAGTTTAGGCTACACACCCAGCACTGCTCACATCAGAATCTTGTGTGGTAATTATTTTGTTCCATTTCTTCAGACATCACATAGGCTACATCCTAAATGTGCCACATATACATATATGTATGATATAACATTATTTCGACTGTAAGGAGATATAGGCCTACCGCTAGTTCTAACAAACCAATGCCATCAAAACATGTACAACGTGTTTTCCTGCTTAGCTGCAGTTCACCTCCTTACCACTTGGTGGAGTCTGTTCGTAACCCAAGTCAATAACCACAGAACAAGTGAATCTGGAGTGGCAGACTGTAAACTGTAACAGTCATGTGGAAATCGGAAAATAAATCACAACTTACTAATATTTCCATTCCTTGGTAACCAATCTAAATATCAGAGGTTCTTGAAATACTGAAAACGAAACTATGTTACTAAGATCTAGTAAACTTCCGCGATCTACGGTGTATGAACATTATCAGTAGAGAAGGGGTGTGGCCAATTTACTGTTTGACACCGTCACTGAGGTATTGCGGTCGGGTAGACGGTATATATAGTGGTGAGTCACTACCTCATGTATGAATTTAATTGAAGAAAATTAATCTTTGCTATATCTCTCAACACTTTGGGGCCGGCTGAGAACGTATTGTGGTTAAACACTTTGGGGCCAGCTGAGAACATAATGCGGCCGCTGCTATATATTTCGCGGCCGCGGCCCACCGGGACAAGTCCCCGATCTCCCGATGGCCACTCCGCGCCTGCACCTGAATCCTGAGTACCACCCCAAAAAATGACAGCCCCTCGACCATCGCTCTGTGTCATTTTTTGGGATTCAGAATTCAGGTTGGATTCAAATTGGCCTCTGTCAATTTTGTTTTGATGGTTTGTTTGATTGTTTTGAATCAAAATCAAAAGTCTAAAGCGAGTGCAATCCAAATTTGACATGTACGTATGTTGTGTACGAAAGAATGACACACACACACACACACACACACACACACACACACACACACACACACACACACACACAGCTGTACCAGGTCATGAGCATGGGTGAGAAGATCACTGTAACCAGTCTGTCTGTCCCCCGCCCCATCCCCCGTCGCAGGCATCTACAACACCTGCTGTCTGCACAAAGCCAAGGATATCCCTCACCCCTCCCATGAACTCAACTCCTCTCCTTAATACCACCAGGCAGGGGGCAGTGTGGCTACAGAAGGAGGAGAAAAGGAGGTGGGCTCATATGCATCCTTCTGCTTATATTCATCTTTGGTGCTCAACTGATTGAGCAATCTTAACACATAGGCCCAAACTGGTACATGTGGTATTAGGTTTCAGCTATACAGTTAGAATACTGTGATTCTGAACGTCACCAGACAAACAATTTTGAAATGATTTTGTGGTAACTTTGTCATATCCAGATCCAGATCCAGAGCCAGATCGACAAAACAGGAAATAATCTCATGTACAAGCCATTTGCCTGAAAACTATATATTACAATTATACTTACACTTAACTAATTGACATTGCACACACTTATACATAAAGATTCAAATAAGATATTTATACCAATGTGATTGTATATCTTAACTTAACCTAACTTTTAACTTATCTGTCTGTCTGTGTTTTTTCTCTCTTTCTCTCTCTCTCTCTCTCTCTCTCTCTCTCTCTCTCTCTCGCCCTCTTCATCATCCTGAAAATTTGTAAATACTGATCACATTCGCCGGGTGTAACAAACAACAGACCCCCCCACCACTCCACTCCATCCGAGACCACCCCCTGCACCGCCCCCCCCCCCCCCCCAGCTCCCTGCTTTGCCACGTGTTCCCCTTGCCCCCTAACAGTCCACTTAATGGGCAGAACCCCCTGCTGCCCACAGACCTCCCCTGTCAAAACCACTGACCTTGTTAACCTGGCCCATCAAAGCTGCGTTTAAAGGCCCATTCTCAGAGCCCCTTCTCAAAGACAACATGGACACTCTGGCTTTTACTGTCGGGCACTAACAAGAAAGCCCTTCCTCTCCTACCCCAATGAATGATTTATGTGTTTTTACAAGTGCCTCAAATACTCTTCCTCTCTCAGACAACAGGGGGGGAAAATGTTTGTGAATAACAATGGATCATGTGGCAATGTTGGGAATTCGGATAATGCTAAAAATAAAACATCCATTTTAATATTATAGTATTTCTTTTTTTTTCTAATCCGGCGAGAGGGATGAAATTCATAATAAACCCTGTGACTGCAGCATCCATCCACTAATTGGCTAGCCCTGACAGGGTCTTGTCTCTGGGAGAGAGAGGCATCCTTAGTCGTTCTGCAAACTTTGTGGCTTTTAAAAAACGCACCTAATTAACCACACATGGGAGGAGAGGCAGGAATACATTTTAATATTGATTTTCATCAATCTCGCTCTCTCTCTCCCTCTTTTTCTCTCTCTCTCCATGCATCCCTCCCTTATCCTTCATCCCACTCTCCAACATCCACTCTTCCACTACCTCTCTCCAGGGAGAATTGTGAGTGTGTGTGTGTGTGTGTGTGTGTGTGTGTGTGTGTGTGTGTGTGTGTGTGTGTGTGTGTGTGTGTGTGTCTTACTGTGTATGTGTGTGTGTGTGTGTGTGTGTGTGTGTTGGGGGGGGTGCGTGCGCGCGTGTGTCTATAGTATATGAGTGTCTGTTTGTGTGTGTGTGTGTGTGTGCGTGTTGGTGTCTGTGTTTGTGTCTGTGTGTCCGTGCATGTGTGTATTTGTGTGCGCGTTTGTGTGTGTGTGTTTTTGAGTGGTGTGTGAGTATGATTATGAATATTTTAAAGGCGTATTTAACGCGGCGGTTCGGAGCTCCGGGCTGAGCCTAGCCCTAGCGCTAGCGAGAGGGGATTTGTGCCCACTCTACAGCTAATGACCCTGGGCCCTTCCAGCAAAGCGTCTTCATATTTTAAAGGAAGTCGATAGCGGCCTGCCGCCCCGTCAGCAGCATTAAGATTCATGTGGACTCCACGGGACCTGACGAAAAAATTAATAACACGCGTGCCTAACAATCCTTCCCCACGATTTAGCGCTCACGCACACACGCACACACGCACACACACACCACCACTGCCGCAGCCAGAGTCCCCACTTGCTTGAGATGCAAAGTGGCAATGAAAACACAGTGAAGATGGATTCTGATCACGAACGCGAACCCCAATCACCCCCACACTCTTCCACACACACACACACACACACACACACACACACACACACACACACACACACACACACACACACACACACACACACACACACACACACACACACACACAAGCCTCCTCCAGTACAGTCTCTCTCTCTCTCTCTCTCTCTCTCTCTCTCTCTCTCTCTCTCTCTCTCTCTCTCTCTCTCTCTCTCTCACACACACACCACACACACACACACACACACACACACACACACACACACACACACACACACACACACACACACACACACACACACACACACCTTCACTCCACCTGCTCACAAACACATCTTTTCAGTGTATAAACACATTAAACCAATTGAAAAAGTAAAAATTGTGTTGAGGACTCTTCTTGAACAAAGTTGAAGTGACTTTCTTCAATCAATTCGCGACTTTCTAAGCCATGACAAAGCTGCTTTCATTAAACTTCGGCTTTTTTCGCACACCTCAGCTGGCAGGTGCGTCGGAGATGGCACCATGGGTCACTCAGCAATAGTTTAGAGAAACTCCCGCACACTGATCATTTCGCTGTTCTTTCTTTAATAAACAACGTTTCAGTACTAGACCTTCATCAGGCAAAGCGGCAGTGGAAAGTAGCCTATGGAGTCCTGTTCATCCCTCTGGCAGCGCAAACCCACCCCCACAACCACCCCGACCCCTACCCCTACCCTTCACAGCCACCCCCCCCCCCCTCACACTTTCTCCATCCCCATGTACATATGTACCCTATTGTCACATCTGCTGGCAGCCCAAGGCGTCCCTTTTGTCCCTGCCGCCATGTCACCTATACGAGGGGCCCACAGGTCCCTCAGTAACCCCCCCATCCCTGATGAAGGTCTAGTACCGAAACGTCGTTTATTAAAGAAAGAACAGCAAAATGGTCAGTGTGCGGGAGTTTCTTTAAACTAAAGCTGCTTTCATACCATTATTATGGCCGCCAGAACAAAATACATATTTTCTAGAGCATCATTGTGAAAGCAATCATTCTACACAAACAAAAAAATACAAAATGTCGTCATGTGCATGTCAATTGTTTGAGTTTTGTTTTAAAGGCTGGTAAATGATGGCATATTTCTATAAACATCACAAGCAAGAGGCTGGAAATGATTTAATTATTCTGCTTCCCTCTCTCTCCTCACCTCTCTTCTTTCATTTAATCTCTCTCATTCTCTGCCCCCCTCTTTTCTCATATTTCATCTTTCCCTCTTACCTCTCCCTCTCACTCCATCATCATCATCCTCCTCTCTCTCTCTCTCTCTCTCTCTCTCTCTCTCTCTCTCTCTCTCTCTCTCTCTCTCTCTCTCTCTCTCTCTCTGCCCCCACTCCCCCCCTCATTGCCACATGCAGTCAGAGCTCTTCAGCAAAGCTGGGATGGCCTCCCAGAGAGGCTAGACAGCATATGGTGTCGTCTGCCTGTGAACACACCACCAGAGCAGCGTGACTGTCGCACAAAGAAAGAGCAAAGGAGAGGAGAGGAAAAGAAAGGGAAAAACAGACAGAGAATGACAGAAAGACAGGCATATACGTATATTCGTAAAAATGGACTGAGAGAAGGAAGAGAGGGAGGAGGAGAAATGCTGGGAACAATCATTTTACAGCAGGAAGCGGATTTTGGAGGGTAATTTATTTCAACTCATGACCAATCTCCTGTTTTAACGACACTTATACATGGACACATGGTCCAACGCAACAAGGCACCCCCCCGCCCCCAACACACACACACACACACACACACACACACACACACACACACACACACACACACACACACACACACACACACACACACACACGCACACACACACAGAGACCAACACCCCCCCACCCACCCCCACCCATGGCACGCGAAGCTCTTTAATTCACAATAAACACAAGGAACTCTCCACCAAACAAAAGGCAGGCTGGTTGTGAGCACTATTCAAACCTAATTGGGAGCGCGGCGTATCATGTGGTCTGGCCTGGTGTGTCAGAGCTTGACATCTGCCGGCTCTTCATGTCCTGCAGACTTGCATTGTTTATTATTACGGAGCATGAACTGGAAGCGGGGGAGAGGAAAGGCACATGAAACAAGCCAGTCAGGCACGTCTGCTCCTTTGTTACATTTATTTTTTGGCCTTTCTTGTGTACTGCCTCCATGCAGGACTGGGCTCAACTCAGCCAAGCTATAGCTGGGAAAAGAAGGGGGAAAACACTTGATTGTCTGTCTCGTGCAATTATTTCAATTGCTTTTGGGGGAAAGTTGAAAGGGAAACGGGTGAGATCAATAACTCATTAGACGGAGACTGAGCTGGCGAGTGCAGTACGACCCGGGGAATGTGATGGCCGGCCGGAAAGAGAGAGAGAGAGAGAGAGAGAGAGATAGAGACAGAGAGAGAGAGAGAGAGAGAGAGAGAGAGACAGAGAGAGAGAGAGAGAGAGAGAGAGAGAGAGGAAGCCAGGCCTGTTTGAGGTTCTGGCAGCCAAACGTCCACAGACGCTACTGTAGATTTCTCTCTCTCTTTGACACACACAGACACCCCCCTCCCCTCACACACACACACACACATACACGCACGCACGCACGCATGCACACACACACACAGCCGAGCCGCACTTCATCAGCATTCAGTGCGCCACAAAGGCCTAACTTTCTGACTGCAACCGTCAGCGCTTTGAGGGATCTCAGTTTAAGCAGCCATGCCAGCTCTGTTTCTCTCAGTTTGGACACCCTGTTTATGTGGCTCTCAAGCAGCAGCAGCAGCAGCAGCGGCCGAAGCAGCAGAGGCTGAACACTGTGCCAGACCCAACTGCAAGCATCGATCTAATCCACAACTGCGGCCTGCAAGCCAGGACCACTCCTGCCAATCCTCAAAAATCCCACACCAAACACCCCCTTAAAACACACACACACACACACACACACACACACACACCCTGCCGCTACCCTCCAAGCTCTGCCTCACCGTGCCAACCCTGAACCCCATAACCCACTCCACCACCACCACCACCACCCACCCTTCCCCATCCCCAGCTCTTCCAGCTCTGCACCACCACCATGCGCTGCCATCCTGGCGCCCCATCTGGGCATATCACATTCTGACAGGTCCCTAGTGGCACGGGTGGTGGTGGTGGTGGTGAGGGGGATGTGGGGGGCACCACAGCCTGGTGGTGGAACTGACACCACGCTCGTGACAGCCTGCCAGCCTGCCAGCCAGGCAGAGGCCATTTGTACAGATTCCCGTGCCACGGCCTTGGCTAGTGAGATGCACTGCTACTCTGACACTGCCAGCCTTCTGTTGGCACAACAGTCTCGAGTGACGCTCGCTGTAGCTGGCATTGCTGTACATGCACCCGGCAAGAATGCCATCCCAGCAAGAATGGCATCCAGGCCAAGTGGATTGATCGAGGCATTAAATGCAAAAACTTTACACTACACGTGCTGATACAATATATGTAGGCCTACAAAGACACAAACACACACACACTAGCTCACTCTCCCTTACACACACACACACAGACACACACATCAACTTGACCACGCAGTATCCCAGTTTCAGTTCAACAGCCACACAAAGAGTAAAGTACCTAATAAAAAAAGCAGACTTTTGTGTAAGTGTGTGCTTATACGGAGGGAGGGTGACAGTGAGGGGGAGCACTCATGGTGACAGTGGGAGAGTTGTCCCCCAACCCCCCCTATCCGTCTCTGCTTTCTGGCAGTGTGATTCCTGTGGGCCAAGCGCCTGTGACATCTGCTGCGCGAAGCGAAGCGGTGGCAGCGAGGGTGCCCAGTGGGGTCCAGCAGGGCAGCACAGGCAGTGCCGAGCCGAGTGCGGGGCGCTAGCCTAGCGCAGTGTCATATCTGCAGTGTGTGGTTTCACAGTCCCGCCTGGTGATGATCGCTTATCCCCCTGCCACCGCACATATGCTCGGGACACGGGAACAGTTGGACGTGGCCGTGGGCTAAACTGGGTCAGACTCGCACAGATGGAGCCCAAAACTCCCAGAGGGTCACTATCAGCTGAATAACAACAACAACAACAACAGCAATAACGACAAAAAACACCCACCTTCACACATACACATAATGCACATGCATCCACACACACATGCATCCACACACAATCACACACATTCACGCACACACACGTGCGCACATATGCACACACACACACACACACACAAACACCACCCACCCAGATATAAAAAGACAGCTGAGTCCATCTGACTGATAAGGAGAATCTCGACATATACCAAGTAAATCTCGAAGCCAGGAAACTATCAAAACAAATTTACAACAAAAACATAGACAAAAGAAAAGAAGACAAGAGGCTCATTTAAAACGGGATCAATATGTGCACAATGCATCCCGAACCCCTCTCCTCTCCTTTTAATGTCTACATCTCTAGAAGCAGTGATGGTTGACAGGCTTTTGTTAGTCTTTCTCTGTATCTGTCTCTGTCAGAGACATCACACATCATCTTGATTTCATCTTCATCTTTAACTTTCATTTATCACAAACAATGCATAGTGTCTGGCTGGCAGGCAAGGAATTCCAAGCCATGGTTCATTAGAAAAAAAAAACCCATAGTTGTGAATGTGATGCATCGCAGTGACCGAGGAAGAGCTTCATTGCAAAATGACGCATATCCATTTTGGAACATTTTTGGATATTGACATTTTTGTATTAGGCATTCCATTGAATTGCATTGCAAAAGGCATTACAGTATATAGAGGTTAAAAAAGCATGTTCTCACAATATTTGAATGGCGAGAATTCACACATAGATGATAGGACTTCTGAACAGTCATTTCCAAAAATGAAATGCAAAAGTCAAAAATGGTCGATACATCATTTTGCAACGAAACCCTTCATTTCCTCTCTCCTTTTGTTGGCTCCTTCAAAACATCACAGCAGAAGTGATGAGTGGAGGAAGGAGGGGTGAGGGCAGGTGGTAGGGGTTTGTGGTGGTGGTGTGTGTGTGTGTGTGTGTGTGTGTGTGTGTGTGTGTGTGTGTGTGTGTGTGTGTGTGTGTGTGTGTGTGTGTGTGTGTGTGTCTGTGTCTGTGTCTGTGTCTCTGTGTGTGTGTTGGTTTGGAGGGGGGGGGGGCTGTATCTCTTGCTGAGGGAGACTACTTTGTAATCACCTCAGGACGTGGAAACGCTGACGTTTGGAAAAAATCGGCAGGCTTTGGGAATAACCCCAGCAAGGTAGCATGTGGGACTCTCCTGGTAGACATTTTAATTAACGGTGCAAAATAAACCACACATGTTTTCGCACAGATGGAGAGAATAACTCATTATTGAGCTTCTCTGCAAGCCTCTACGAGGTGCTGAGCGTGTGTGATCCAGCCGGATCCAAGAGGCAAGTGAGTCCTTTCGCCAAGACAGAACAGTGAACTTTGAATTTCTGATTACACACGACTACATCATCGGTATATATTGTTGCCAAATATCACTCTCGCTCTGTCTCTCTCTCATTCTCTCTCTCCCGTTCATGCAATATCTCACTCTTTCTTTCACACTCTGTCACTCCCTCTCTGTATCACACTCACTCTCGTGCCCAGTTGGTCCTCAGAGATATGACACATGATACTCCCTCATAATAAACATCCAAGTCCAAGAATAATACAAAGCTTGTCCACACTCCCGTGGATCTGCACGTCCTTTATCCGACTTCAGTGAAACAAAAGCCAAGTTTCAGCACAATAGCATTCAACATCCCATTAATCAGGGCTTAGAGAGAATGGCAACGGGTTAAGTAGGCATCCCAGCAGATCTTGGGGTTTATCCCAACCGCAAAGATACCTCTCAAACTAGCCCCTCCTTTTCCACATGCACGTGTGTGTGTATGTGTGTGTGTGTGTGTGTGTGTGTGTGTGTGTGTGTGTGTGTGTGTGGCGAGGAGTCTGGAGTGAGTTTACAGGACTGTATCTCTTGGAAAGGAGTCAAGTTTGCAGCTGCAGCGCCGAATAATTCATCGGTCCCCTCTGTGCCCGCGAGGAGCCACAGGTAGTTGATGAAGTGGCAGTGCCAAGCATCCCAACTGGCGAAGACAAAGCGCAGCTGCTGAGAGTCAGCCGGCCAGATGCCGCCGCCGACGTGCCATGTGTTCCAAGCAGGGCAAGAGGGGGAGAGCGGCAACGCGTGCCAAGACATCCTCATCTGGTGCCAACCTGACACATGTTCTGGCAACTCCCCACGATTTCCAGCCTCTCGAATCGGCTCTCGTCGAGAGAAAGACAAGAAGAGAGGGACGGAGAGAGGGAGAGACGGAAAGAGAGAGAGCGAAAAAAGGGGGCGTCTCTACAGTCTCTTCCTTTCAGCCCTCCCACCGACGACTCCTTCCTGAGATTCTCTCTTTGGTGTCTCTGCCTGACGATGATTGGAGAGCTTTGGCGCCCGCTGCCGGACACATTGGCTGGCATGCCCGCTTTGCTAAAGCGCACTGGATGCTAGCTTGTTGGCTGGCAGCCTGATTGCCAACGCGCCAAGCGTATGTTTACCAGGTCTCCCCACCCGCTGGGCTCCCTTCAGCGTGCCCCCTTTGTTGGTCCTCATTGATAATTGTGGGGTTAGCATTCCGTATTTTCCGCTTGCCCCGCGCCAAATGTGGTGGGGCTGATGTTCAAAGCCAAAAAGCTGCAGATGCTAATCTGATTGATGAAGGTTTTGTTTCGTCCTTTCGCGTGTTTCCAATCCTTTTTCCTTTCCCGAAGAATGTGCCACGAAATTCCGCGTTTGGGTACCCAAAAAATGCCAGTCCGGGGATTTCCAATCCTCAGAGATTTCAGGGTTTGAAGTATTCCCAAATAGAGGCATAAGCTCATCTGGTGAGATCCTCTCTTCCCCGTGTGCTTCCTTCCTGTGCGTATGGAGGGGGATTGGGTTTTTGACGATACTACTGCGCAAACTGGAGGGGAGATCCGCAGACAAAGCTTCCAGTTTTGCAGGAACATGCCATCCTCGTTTGCGATGTAGGGGTTTAGGGAAGTGAAAACTTTTTGAACGAGTGCCATGTCTGAACAATTCTTATCTGAGGCCCGCGAGTGCCAGCTGGTGGCTGAGAGCGCCCATACTGAGACGTGCCAACACCAGTTGGCAGGCTGGCACCTTGGCACAGCCAATCCAAAGGAAGGAGCTCTCTCTCTCCTGGTGTGAGAATACACACACACACACACACACACACACACACACACACACACACACACACACACACACACACACACACACACACTTTTTCCCTTTCTTTCTTCCTCCCTTCCTTCCGATTTTTTTTCTCTACCACACCACACTCCCACAGCTCACATACATTCAAACTTGGCAGGAATTACTCTGAAGTGACACATCCGTCACAAGGGAAAACATGACATGATCATGAACTGTGAGAATGACAACTGTATAACACATTTTTGACACAAGAATATAATTGTGTGCACTTACTACTCTAGAGATATTAAATGCATGCCTTTCCACACTTGTTTTTCTTGTCTTATTGAGTGGAAGGTTTTAGTTTTTGGTGTAGAAACAAGAACCTAAGAAACGGTAACAGAAACACAAAAAAGATATACTCTGGGTGCTGATGCCAATTTCTGAAAAACATGAATTATACTCCCACAATTGAACAATAAATGTATTCTAAGCTCGCACACTTCACTTGCCCTTTTCTGCCCCCTGCTATCGTCTATGTGCAATGTTTGTCCAAGAGACAAAGTTCAAAATTCATCTGTAAACTTAATAGGCTTTAATAGGGTTTTTTTGGTCCTATAGGCCTACATTCAAATAATGCAACTATAGGCCACAATTGGTTACACACATTTGTTCATTAACTGTGAATTTAAAACAATATAATAGCATTACATATACAAGTACCTTTACAACACATGATAACACTGTGCCACAATACCACCAAATTTCACCCTCGATTAAAATTTAGATTCTAGAGTTCCCTCTCTCTAGTGAAGCATCAGCACTGTTTTTTTGTGCATAGTGGTACTTTGTTCGGTGTGGAACGTTCAACGGTGTGCTTGTTTCCACACGGAAGGAAAATACGTACCGTACACAACATGACTTGTAGGGTAAGGTGAACGTTCTCTGACCATAATGATGTTTCCCTTAACTATTAAATTATTCCGCACACGTGTAAAACCATACTCCGTTCATTAGCAGACTACAACACAAACGACAATGTTGATATGCCTGAGCAAATCTGTGAAGACCGGGGGGTAGCCGGCAAGCTCGCTAGCATGCTATATGTTGTTAGCAAAACTTGCTGACTGTCAAGCTCAAGCAGTAGGCTACAGGGTGCTATTGTAACTATTTTAATAACCACTTACTCTCACCTTTGAATAGCCGATCTATCTGTGGGCCTAGGCTACCGCTGTGTGTCTTCTTTGGCTTCTGCTCTTTTTTGTTTCATTAAACAAACGTCTCAGACATGACTTGGTAACATCCTGAAACTGCACAACAACACTGCTGTTTTTTTTTCTTGTCCAAAACGGTCTCACCTTGTATTATGAACGTACATTGCACATAGTTCTACACAGTGGTGACATTACACTGCATTAGTGGGGTTTTCCCACAGTACTACCTACTGACATCACACACACTCTTTACCAAAAATACCAGCCATTACCCTCAAGTAGGCGTTTCAGAGTTCCACGCTTCAACCGCAACAGACTTAAACATGCTTTCATACATCAATCTATTCATTTGTTAAATCAGTCATAAGACTGCATAGAGTTATCACTCCATGTGGTAGGACCTTCAAGTTATGTGGGTTGTATCATATAATGTATGCATGTATGTCTGTATAGGCCTGTGTCCTCTGTTTTTTGTTTTGTTTTGTTTTGTCTTGTTTTTGTTTTTTGCCAGTTGTGCAATAGTCTTGTGATGTGATGTCATGTGTGTGTCCTGTCTTAAGCGAGTGTTGCTCAGGGACGCAAAAATAATTTTGGTGAAAACTGACAATAAAGTATAATCGTATCGTAACACTGTAATTAAAACTGCCTTACAACATAATGACAGGGTAAATCAAACAAGCAAATGTGCTCTAAATGCCAATTGCTTAGAGCTAGTGCTTTTATCCAGGTTACACTTTTGACCACTCATTTCTAAATAGGTGAATCACATGATTAGTTCAGATAGGCATTATTATATTGGTGTATGACCACCAGGCTATTGGATATTTAAAGGCCATGGAGTTTGTTGATGTTGTGGCAACTTCTGAAATATTTTCATATAATTTTATTTAACCACAATATAACATTATAACCATGGACAGCCTTGCAATGTCTAAACATTTCCCAGAATATTTTTAAAGTATGTGAAGCAAAAATAAAGACATACTGGAAAAATATAGAAATATGAACACTCAGTGATGTTTTTTTTTCTTTCAGATTCTTAAAGGATGTTGAGCTGACAAATTTTCTACCTAGCCCACCCCAACTGGCCCCTCACTATGCTGCCATTGCTTATAACTCCACTCATGGGCTGTCAGCACTGCTTGTTGAGAAGAGGAACCCTGCACCGATGGATGCAGGGTAATTTAGTATGCTGGAGGGCATTTGGGACCGCTGGAGTCAAACAAGCCTCTGCTAGCCAAGGTCGTAAAGTTACCCCTGTATTCTCCACTGCATTGGGATTCAGCAACAGGACTGCCATAGTGGACAACAGTGGTAGCCACACTTACAGAGACCTCTATGCCAGCAGTCAGGGTTTGGCACACCGCATTGCTCAAACCTTGGGCTGTGGATCTGGAGACGTGGGTGGGCAGCGGATATCGTTTCTCTGTGCCAATGATGCATCTTATACAGTGTCACAGTGGGCATCCTGGATGTGTGGGGGCACGGCCGTACCCCTGTACCGCAAGCACCCACCCTCGGAGCTGGAGTATATCATCACCAACTCCCAGAGTTCCCTGCTGGTAGCAGGGTATCCATACGTCGACACACTTGAGCCACTGGCTGATAAACTGGGTCTCCCGTGCCTCAGATTGCCGGTTACCTCCAGTTTGACCACTCAGGAGATTGTGGCAGACACAGACGGACTCCCAGTCCTGCCTGAGAATGACTGGGCACAGAGACCAGCCATGATCATCTACACCAGTGGGACCACAGGAAGGCCCAAAGGAGTCCTGCACACGCACAGCAACATACAGGCCATGGTAAGCTTTTTTGCTGAACATTTTTAGTCAAGGTGAGTGAAGAGTTATCCAGTACTGGAGACATGTAAGTGTTATACTTTGAAAGGTCATGTTGCGCTGTTTCATATGGGTAATTTCACATGAACTCAGACACTTTGGGGCCCGTGTGACACATCTTTTTTAATATAACCAAGTCAGTGTTTCCTACAGAAATTTTGGAAACTGGGGGGGCAGCGGGTTTTTTTGTGGGGGGGGGGGGGGGGGGGGGGGGGGGTTGTTGGGTCTTTTCACGGGCCTTTTTTTGGGGGGGGGGTAATTCATGCAGTGTAAATCCAAAATGGCAAAACAATGAGTACAGTATGACATTGGCGCATGGAGAAACTATAGGCCTACGCCTACATTTCAGCCATTTATATTTGGAGAAATAAGGCTACATAATAGACATGCAGGGGTCTATGTAATGAAAAAAATAATAAAACAAAATAGGAGCAGAGATAAGAATTTAAGATTGCTGTGAAATTGTTAACGCATAAACAAAAAGGGTCTAAGAGGGTAGGCTATGCCTTTTCCCCACACACACATATAGGCGTACACATTCTACATGAGGGGTGCTGGTCACAGGGCCAGTTTTTCAAAATTCCTCACATTTAAAAGGGCTGAACAACATATTACACATTTATGTCTATATTCACATTCATTACACATTCATTTCTATATGCAGCCCGATGTCTCCTCTGCCTTGTCAATGAAGGCCTGTCACCTAACTCATTACAACTGTAAAACAAAGCCTGGGGAGTGTTAGTAAACTCATTCCAACTGTCCCTTCTCGGAAGGTTTTTTTTTTTTATTGCTCCCAAACCCAAGTTAACTACAACAACTTGACAAGGCTTTTGATCCCTCTCTCTTTCAAGCACTTGTGGTTTTCTCTATAGGATGTATTTACTCCAGGAGGAAAATGCGAAGGAAATCGTAATTTAAATCGCTTTTAACAAACACGGAAATCGTAAAAAAAAAAAAAAAATATTAAAAAAAAAAAAAAAAAAAAAATTTTTTTTTTTTTTTTTTTTTTTTTTTTACATTTTCGGAAACTATGGCGGCCAAATTTAAACTATGGCGGGCCGCCATAGTTTCCTCAATGTATGGGAAACACTGCAAGTGTGCCTTTTTAGTGACAAGGTAGAAGAACCCCGGAACTGCATGATTCTGGCATCAATATGAAGGAAGAAACAGACTATGAAAGAGGGTAGGACACTGTACGCATGATTATATCAGCCAATTTAAGTCACAGAGATGGTTTTGATGTTGTTTGAAAGCTCTTTTCTGGCTCTAAAAAATATACAAACAGCATAAGGGTGGTTGATGTGATGCCTTGTTTTTTGTAACATTGGTTAAAAACCTACAAAGCTGTTATTTGTCCTTCAAAAAAAACATATGCCAATGAAAGAAAATGTGGTAAATTATGTTTCATATTAGTCTTAAATGAGAAGAAACATTTTTGTTAAGATTTATGTAAAGGTACGTATATGTCAAATATCCTGCGGTGTGACTGTAACATTAATGAAACCTGGAATATAATATATATATATAAATTAACCAACAACATTTTGAATAATGTATGAAGCATTTGGCATTATTGCATAAATATTAACTTTATATTAAGATATGTGAAAGTGAAAAAAAACCTCAAGACAGTAATATTAACTACAAGTTCAATTTCGTAACACACGTCCTGTGGGTGACATGTATGTCAATGTTTGTGAACGGGCAGCTGCAAGGCCAACTACAAGGGTCTTAAAGACTGGATCCTAACCAGTCAGTACCTCAGTTATTGGAGAGTGCTGTGGAAGTTTAAGGTGACTATTAGCCTCTTAATATGTCTTCATATTGCAATGTTTCTGTCACGCAATGCTTAGGTTCATTTTATGGTGTCGTGTGACTGCTCTTATAGAAGGAAAAAAAGGTTTTTATAAATGAAAATGCATATTAAGATTAAACACAATATCATTATCAAGTTAGCATTAGCTCAGATGTCAGTAGTGCAGTGAATTTCCTTTGGTGTAACTTCATTTTCCTGCGGTGTGACATGCCTATGAAATGTGTTGATGCAGGACACATTTTCCCAAAAATGGCAAAAATTAGGTGAAATTCCACGGACCACTAAGTGCTTTATTTTTTTCTTTTTTTTCCAATTTTTTCAGGAATTGTAATAACTCATTTTTAAAAAATTGTGTTACGCCCTTAAACGTCAACCACCCATAAACAAAAGCTAAGTTATAACTTGGCCAATACATATCCTGCAATGTCATGAACAACATCTGAAATTGTGGTCATTTCAGAGATAATTTGACTTAAAGGTTGAAATGAGTTGTAATAAAGTAGTAATAGAGTTCTGTTAGAGATGAGTACCTCACCTGACGCCTCACGCCAGCAAAAGGCTAATGGCAGTGCTAATTTGGGCAGAGTGTCAGGTGGAGTTAGCCCGACAGGTCAGACCATTCATTTTGAATTACTTCGTAATCCACAAATCGTCTGACTACGCTTCTCTGGGGAGGGTTTTCAGCTGGTGTTCAGACAACCGGCAGTGTTGGCAGATGTAAAATGTTGAACTTTCGTATCAAAATTATCGTTTTGGGGGCTTTTGCGAGGACATTATTGTGCACAAACCAAATGGTTAAGTTACTTTAAGTCAACTGAAGGAAAACTGAAATTATCATACAACATGTGTTTTTGATCGTACAGAGGACAAAATAATAGTACAAATTATTATCTTTCATCTGGCAACTGGTGTTACCGACCAATAAGCGAACACACTTGAGAGCACAATAACATACGTCAACTGTCAGCCATTGGTCAGAGCTCATTTCAAACCAGAGCCGAGCTCACTTCTCCCGCCCTAGTGCTCCAGGGAACAGAGGATCCAGACCTAAAGTGAGTTACGAAGTAATTGATGTGGTCTGGTAAAACCAGACTAAGGTGGAGTAACAGTCAGGTGTGGTAGTCTCCTCTAGCACTATTCTATTACTATGTTACTACAACTCATTCAGCCCCTAAATGACTCCAGAATCAAACACCATCATTTCAGCTGTTGTTCATGACATTGCAGGCTAGGTTTGGACAAGAATGCGTTTTAAAATATAGCTTTTTTCATGTTCAAATATGAGAATAAATGATGTGACGAAGGCTCTCCAAATAAAAAATGTCTTTATTAATATTACAAGTCCTATATGGACATTAAAAACAAGGCCCACATGTAGTGGCATGAGTGCCTTCTTCATGCTGCTACGCGTGGGCCTTTTTAAAAATATGTACAGTCCATGTAGAACTTGTCATATTAATAAAGGCATTTTAATTTGGAGTGCCTTAGTCAGAGAATTCTTTCTCATTTTTTAACCTGAAAGTACTCAGGGTTCCAGTGGGGTCTAAAAAAGTCTAAAAAAGTCTCAAATACAGAAAATGAAAGTTTAGGCCTAATTTTCATCCTAGGTCTAAAAAATGTTACCGCCGTTCATTTCCGCAGAAATTTAAATTAGAGGTGTCCCGATCCAGGTTTTTGCACTTCCGATCCGATACCGATATTTTATTTCACTTCCGATCCGATACCGATACCGGCCGATACCGATACCGGCCTATCGGAGTATTTAAATTGAAAGTTATTTAGCCTACTTACTTTCTTGTCACACTCATGTTGAAAAGGGGTTTACTCTTGATAACAACTAGCCAGCTGAATTAGGTGAATTTGAGTAATACACAATGGTTAATACTGAGAAACCTGTTAAATACAAATTAGGCAAAATAATAGTCAATTAACTACACAAACAAAAATGCCACCAGTGCTCTACTCTTGAACCAGATTCGAAGGAAACCATTGAAAATCCATCATAGTGTCCTACCCTCACATGTAAACCTTTGCTAGTCTGTTTCTCCCTTAATATTGGTGTCAGATTCACAAAAAGGCAGTTCTGTGGTGCTACCTTGCTACTAAACAGGCACAGCACGTATGATTGGAATCCGTGTCGGTCGGGTCCCAAAGTGTCTGATTTCACGTGAAATGACCCATAAGACTTACTTGTCTCTTGTCAGCTGCTCTAGGCAAAGCGACTTCACTTGCTTCCCTTCTCGCTTCTCTTGACACAGCTGTTTCCATAGGTAAACAAAATTGGATAAGGCATGTAGCTGGTTTAGCGCTAAATTTGCTGTCTGCAATTATTCTGATTGCATTGAAGCCATGCTCTACTTTTACAAGTCGCTAGATTTCAAAGAGCCACTTTGTTACGTTTCCGTATGCATTTCAGTGACAGCGCCAGGGCCGTTCTTGATAGAGCGCGCATCGCAGCGAACATAAGATTTTCTGCCTCATTTCATTACCCTGCGCAGCTCTAAGCGTTCGTGCACCAATCTATTTCAGTGTAGGCCTACCCCAACGGTAGGCTACTGCTCCAACAGCAACGATTATTTTAACCTCTTTGGCCAAATGGACCAGTTTGTCTCTTAAGATTCAATAGTGGGAAGCATCTTAAAAATCCCGACATCCAGAGGAACTTTATTTCTCGCTGTCCCATTTATAGACCATACAATTTAAGTTTATGAATAGACAACATGTGCTTTACAACAGATATCACCTCCACTAAGTCCCCTGAAGTTTTTTTGGTTTTTTTGTTTTACAAAACTTTTTCACTTTTCATCTGAAACTGCATAACGTTAAAATTATGTCAAGGGCCGAAAGATGGCCTTATAGGTTCCCCAACCCTGTTCAAATGTTATGTAGGCTATTTGATTTTATGCTAATTTAGAAATAGCCTATTTATCTTGCCTTTATTCCTTCATTGCACTTCAACGTGAATTTCTGCTGTTCTTGCTTTGTAAAAATGCTACATTTTTTGATTACTGAGCATGGACAGGGTGTTAACAAGTAATGATAATGCAATGGAAGAAATGTGAGTAGAAATTAATACAAATATGACCGGATTTATAAATGTATATATAGTTAATCTAAATATAAAATGGGACACATAGGCTAAATAAATTTATATAGTTTCTTCCATATTGCCTGGGTTTGGTCTAAAATTTTGCTCACAATGATCTTAAAAGGTCTGAAAAAGGTCTAAAATTTGACCCACTGAATCCTGCAAGAACCCTGAGTACTATACCTTGGACTAAAGAGCACCCAAACCCAAGAAGTCAACAAACAATCTGGATAAGAGCGCGCCATACTCTACAAACCTACTTTATAGCTTTAGTTTTTTCATATTCAATTTTTAGCATTTTACTATCTCATAACTCATACTCTAGTAAGTTTTGTGTTTCTTGATTATGTAATTTGTAGAGCCAGAAAGGAGTTTTTGAATGACATCAAAACCATCTCTTTGTGTCTTAAAGGGACACTGTCCAGGAAATGGTCAAAAAAGGTACTGCAACTATGCTGCTCATTGAAACTGGGCTTCCTATTGCCAAATTTGATCTTTACATGAAAGTTTACTAAGTAATAAACAAATATTTTCTAGTATGGTCCAAGTATAGTCATTTTTGCAGCTAAAAATGGCTATTTCTGGAAATTCAAAATGGCGGACCATGGAGAAGATCCCCCTTTTCATGTATGGAAAGTGCAATTTTTCCAGTCATAATGAATACTTAGAATTTGATGCTGGTGGTAAGTATTCATGAAAAAGGTAACATTAGTGAATGGGCAGCATGAATTCTGGAAATTAACAACTACAAATCTCACACAGTGTCATTTTAACTTCACCGACATAATCAAGGATGAGTGTATTAGTGTCCTGTCCTACCCTCCTAATTAAAGTCTGTTTCTCCCTTTTTATTAGCGCCAGATTCATGCAAATGTGCATTCTACCTTGCCACTAAAACCCACACTGAATTATGATAAAATCTGGGACGGTCATGTGAAATGACCCATTACCTCAAATTACTCCAAAGCTTGGTATTTTTTGTAAAATGAACTTCACAAATTACATTCACATCACCTTAAATCCTTATCTCTTGGGGGGGAGGCGGGTTTTACAAAGTGTTGGGGGAAACCCTGGTAGGAGTCCGGCTATCATCATCAATAATTCTGTCATCTCATGATAATGCAGTACGCCAAAAAGTACTAAATTGCATTATAGGAAGTAAATCAAGCAGTTCATTGAAATGTACGGCCAAATTTTCCCATTTCACATTAGACCCATGGGGTCTACAAAACTGAAAAGGCCATATGAGAATGGTGCCTTGTTTTGCACTACCATGTGCTGACTTTGAAATAGCTCAACCGTGCATTTGATGTAATTTAATGACTGGGGAGGAGGATGATGATGATGCTAATTATTTTTTCTGTGCTGTATATTAATGTGCACTAATGTACTGGAGGAAGTGTGCTGTGGTCAGTGGGGTGCCATGGTAGTGCGGGGGGTTAGCTGGAGGGAAGGGCTCTGTAGTCTCTCTGCCCTCTGGGCTGAGTGCTAGGCTGCCCCTCACCGCACGCTACGGTGGGGAAGCGTGCTACAGTGTCATTTTGCTTTTGTTCCACATGAGCTCTTCAAAAAATCACCCAAATTATTTCATTATCTCTGCTACTTCAGGCAGTTAGGGGCTTTTTTCTTTTATTTTCTTTCTTTCTTTCTTTCTTTCTTTCTTTCTTTCTTTCTTTCTTTCTTTCTTTCTTTCTTTCTTTCTTTCTTTCTTTCTTTCCTCTGTTTATCCTTAAAGGGACACTGTGTGAGATTTTTAGTTATTCATTTTCAGAATTCATGCTGCCCATTCACTAATGTTACCTTTTTCATGAATACTGACCACCACCATCAAATTCTAAGTATTCGGGTGGGAGACGTGACGCCTTGTTTTTTCGTAACATTGGTTAAAAACCTACAAAACTGTTATTTTCCTTTAAAAAACAAATGTCAATGAAAGAAGATGTGGTACATTATGTTTCATATTAGTCTTAGATGAGAAGAAACATTTTTGTTAAGATTTATGTAAAGGTTTATATGTCAAATATCCTGCGGTGTGACTGTAACATTAATGAAACCTGGAATATAATATATACAGTCCCAGGAAAAAGTTTGTACACCCTTTGAAATTTCTTACATTTCTGTCAAAATTGATCATAAAACATGGTCTGATCTTCCCGGAAATCTCAAGAAGGAACAATCAGAGTCTGCTTTAATTAATTCCACCCAAACATTTACATGTTATCATATTTGTATTGGTCATAAGGCCATAACATTCACAGGAGAGCAGGGCATAAGTAAGTACACCCTTGCATTAAGTAGGTTTTAACCCTCAGTTAGTGGCAATATCCTCAACCAGACTTGTCCTGTAGTTGCACATAAGATTAACAAAACAATCTGCTTGTATCTTGTCTCCCTCTTCTTTAGAGAACGGTCTCTCGTTAGCAAGGTTTGTGGGATGTCTGGAGTGCATAGCTTTCTTGACTTCATGCCATATAATCTCAATTGTTTTTTGTCAGGGCTTTGACTGGGCTATTCCAGAATGTGTATTTCATTATTATGAAGCCATTCTAAAGTCGATTTGCTTCTAAAGTATGGGTTGTTGTCACATTTCAGGACCCATACTCTTGTGTGCTTCAACTGTGTGACAGACTTCCTCACGTTTTTTCTGTAAAATATCACAATAAACTTGAGTTCATTGTTCCACTGATAATAGCAAACTGTCAAGGGCCTGAGGCAGCAAGGTAGCCGCATATAATGATGCTCCCGCCACCATACTCAGAAGAGGAGATGTAACCAAGAATAGCTAAAAATGGGATTAATTCTGCCAATCTAAAATTAATGGGATTTCTGTCCAAAAAAATATTGCTGCACCTTTGAGGTTTGCGAAAAAGCATTTATATGCTTCATAGAATTACTGCAAAATATTCTGTAGACCAACGTTGAAACCAAAGTTGAATTGTTCAGGGGAACACACAATGTCATGTTTGGAGGAGAACTGGAGAACCACACCTTCACCAAAACATCATCTCCACCTTCGAGTATGGTGGCGGGAGCATCATTATATGCGGCTACCTTGCTACCTCAGGCCCTTTTCAGTTTGCTATTATCAGTGGAACAATGAACTCAGAAGTTTATCGAGATATTTTACAGAAAAAAAGTGAGGTAGTCTGTCACACAGTTGAAGCACACAAGAGGATGGGTGCTGAAATGTGACAACAACCCATACTTTTGAAGCAAATCTACTTTAGAATGGCTTCATAATAATGAAATACACATTCTGGAATAGCCCAGTCAAAGCCCTGACAAAAAACAATTGAGATTATATGGCATGAAGTCAAGAAAGCTATGCAGTCCAGACATCCCACAAACCTTGCTGACGAGAGGCAGTTTTCTAAAGAAGAGGGAGACAAGATACATCCAGATTGTTTTGTTAATCTGATCTGCAACTACAGGAAACATCTGGTTGAGGTTATTGCGACTAACTTAGGGTTAAAACCTATTGAATGCAAGGGTATACTTACTTATGCCTTGCTGTCCTGTGAATGTTTACATCTTATGGCCAAAGAAAATATGAAAACTTGTAAATGTTTGGGTTGAATTAGTTAAAGCAGACTCTGGTTGTTCCTTCTTTTGATTTCCGGGAAGATCAGACCATGTTTTATGACCAATTTTAACAGAAAGGTAAGAAATTTCAAAGGGTGTACAAACTTTTTCTTGGGACTGTATATAAATTAACCAACAACATTTTGAATAATGTATGAAGCATAAATATTAACTTTATATTAAGATATGTGAATGTGATAAAAACTCAAGACAGTAATATTAACTACAAGTTCAATTTCGTAACACAAATTGCGTCCTGTGGGGTGACATGTATGTCAATGTTTGTGAATGGGCAGCTGCAAGGCCAACTACAAGGGTCTTAAAGACTGGCTCTTAACCAGTCAGTACCTCAGTTATTGGAGAGTGCTGTGGAAGTTTAAGGTGACTCTTAACCTCTTAATATGTCTTCATATTGCAATCTTTCTGTCACCCAATTCTAAGGTTCATTTTATGGTGTCCTGTGGCGTGACTGCTCTTATAGGAGGGGAAAAAAGGTTTTTATAAATGAAAACACATATTAAGATTAAACACAATATCATTATCAAGTTAGCATGAGCTCAGATGTCAGTCATGTATACAAAAGGATGGCCATAATAAAATGGCCATAATGCAGTGAATTCCCTGTGGTGTGACTTCATTTTCCTGCGGTGTGACATGCCTATGCAATGTGTTGATGCAGCACACATTTTCCCAAAAATGGCAAAAATAAGGTGAAATTCCACAGACCACTAAGTGCTTTATTTTTTTCTATTTTTTTTCCAATTTTTATCCATCATTTTTTTCAGGAATTTGAAAAACTTTTTTTTTTTTTTTTGCGTTACGCCCTTAAACGTCAACCACCCATTCATTATGACTGGAAAAATTGCACTTTTCATACATGAAAAGGGGGATATTCTCCATGGTCCGCCATTCTCAATTTCCAAAAATAGCCATTTTTAGCTGCAAAAATTACTGTACTTGGTTCTTACTAGAAAATATTTGTTTATTACTTTCTAAACTTTCATGTAAAGATCAAATTTGGCAATAGGCAGCCCAGTTTCAATGAGCAGCATAGTTGCAGTACCTTTTTGACCATTTCCTGCACAGTGTACCTTTTAATTTTTCTTCTGTCATGCCCTAGTCATTCATTTAGTCATTTGTTCATTTGTTTCACATTCATTTGTTTGCCCAGTCATCCATTCATTTATTTCAGTTCACCTTTCCTCCTGTTGTTGTCTATCCTTTGCCTGTATTTGCACTGGCATGTTTGTTTGACTTTCTGTATTCCTCTGTCCACCTGTCTGTCTGTTGTCTGTCTAAGTGTGTGTCAGTCTTTCCCTCTGTCAAGTCTCTTCTTTCTTTCTTTCTTTCTTTCTTTCTTTCTTTCTTTCTTTCTTTCTTTCTTTCTTTCTTTCTTTCTTTCTTTCTTTCTTTCTTTCTTTCTTTCTTTCTTTCTTTCTTTCTTTCATCCCTCTGCAACTCCCAAAAAAAGCTTGACCTGCATGCCCATCAGAGTGTAAAATTAGATCACTCTCAATTAAGGGGGAGCTCCGCTTCAAAAAAAAAAAAGCCTGCCATGCCCAGGCTGGGAGGGCTGCCCGTTGACGGCAGAAGGCCTGACTTCTGGCACCCGTCGCTCTCATCACACCCAGCTGCTTGAGGAGCCGCATATCCCCGCTGGAAGGCGTTAAGTCAGCTTAGCTGGCAACACGCTCCCACAGTTGAGGCCACTGACTCACTCGCTCGCTCACAGCCGACTGATCCTATCCTGTCACGCCGCAAACAAAACAGAGCAAACGCAAAGCAGCCTCGTCGCCCGCCCCAGTGACCTTTTTACCCATTTAAAGATAATTGTCACCATAAACGGCTTTACTGTGTGTGTGTGTGCTTAGATGAATGTGTCACTTTGATATGGAGAGAACTATACAGTGACGGAGAGAGAGAAAGCGAGGGCTACAAAGGAAAACTGTACAGTCATTTTGATTAAAAATACACGTTAAAAAAAATACACATTAAAAATACATATTGTTTTGCATTTAAAAGATAGATGTGTGGCTGGCGTAGCTGTACTACACACACTCATACACACACACACACACACGCGCGCACACACACACGCACACACACACACACACACACACACACACACACACACACACACACACACACACACACACACACACACATACACACACATATACACACACATATACACACACACACACACACACACACACACACACACATACACACACACACACACACACACACAGTGAGTGTGCATGAAACAATTTCGCAATGCATTGTCCTGCCTGACCTATTTATATTAATGAGAGTGGCGGGACAGATTGGGAATGGTTGATAATGTGTAGCATATTGTTCCTTGACAGGCCTGTCTCTATTTGTCAGCGGTCTGTCACAGACGTGGACAAGGAGTGGGGTGGGGGGAGAAAGCGGGAATAGATAGCTCCCAGCCAGCACAGGCGGATGGGCGGATGGGCAGGCAGGGAGGCAGGCAGGCAGGCAGCACGGGCAATTGGGTGTAAATCATTTTGAACAAAGGGCCCCGCTGACCTCAATGGGGGAGGCGAGTGCATGGAGGAGCAATTCTTGCTAAACGTCTGACAGGCAGTCATCAGCCCAGCAGCACATGATGGAGAGATGGCCCTGTCCACTGGCTCACTCTCCTCACACACTGACACACCGCAACGCACGGCACACCACTGCACAGCGCAGCGGCACAGTGCACACAGCAGCACACAGCACAGCGGTTTGTTTGTTTCCCTCATCCTCACTCTCAAGAGCCCATAGAAGCCCCGTTATTGGAGCTGGCGTGTGTGTGTGTCGTGTGTGTGTGTGTGTGTGTGTGTGTGTGTGTGTGTGTGTGTGTGTGTGTGTGTGTGTGTGTGTGCGCGCGCTCGTGTGCGTGTGCGCTTGTTGTGTTGTTTGCGTTGTGTTGTGGGTGTTGATTCTAGGTCACGCACCATTAGCTCGTAGCAGATCTCATACAGTACCTGTCTAATTGGCGCCATGGGATGTGGATGCTGCTGGATTGCTCTGTTGTGACTACTTTCCCCACTCTTCCTCTTCCTCTTCTTCTTCTTCTTCTTTTCCCCTGCTCCTATCTCATTCCCTTTCCCTTTTCGGTCCGTGCTCTAAAACCATTCTCAGGCCAGCCAGAACAGTGCCACAGCCAGTTCACACAATGCGAACCAACGTGCTTACTGGTGAAAGACTTGCGCTCATACAACATTGTTTTATTGTGGTGTGTGTGTGTGTGTGTGTGTGTGTGTGTGTGTGTGTGTGTGTGTGTGTGTGTGTGTGTGACTCGGATGAACTAGCCAACACCCACATTGTCATCAAGGTTTGCTCAGAAAAAGCACATTACAGCAGCACTCTTATTGTTGGTGTGATATACAATCTATGGTGTGAGCACATCAGTCTGTCCAAGATTAGGTTTGGTAACTGGTGCGTGCACGGGTCTATGGTGGCCTGAAAACAATGTAACAATCTATAACACTCTATAACACTTCACTATAAACATAACACTTGTCCATGCTTGTGGCCATAGGTCCAGGGCCTGGTCACAGAATGGGGGTGGTCAAAAGATGACGTCATCCTCCACACCCTTCCGCTCCACCACGTCCATGGCATCGTCAACAAGCTGCTGTGTCCACTCTCGGTGGGGGCTACCTGCGTCATGCTACCCGACTTCGACCCTCAAAAGGTACGTATGGCCAATGTACCTGCGGTGAAGTTTTTTTTTTTCTTAACTGATTTTTTTTCTTTTTGAATACAGGAGGAAAGTAAACAGTATCAAGTCATAAACCATTTCACACCCCCTCCATCATATACCCACCAAACCAGGGCTCCAGAGTGCGACCAATTTGGTCGCATATGCGCCCATTTTTTTCAATGGTGCGCCTAAAAAATATTTTTAGGCGCACTGGTGCGACCAGTCATCAGTAGAACAAAATCAATTACTAAACAACCGTTTTAATGGACATAAAATTGATAGTCATTCTACAGTAGTGTCCCACCATCATCACACAATAAAACGTGTCGATGCGGTCATTCCTTCAACTCCGCTGAACTACCGGTAGCTTCTCCCCCTTCCTCGTTCACAGGCAGCCCGACGTTTCAGAATAGAATGTTCGACTTCGCTCAACCATCCGAGTTCACATGTGCCAGCGAGTTTTGTGTTCTCAACCAGGCGAGTTTTGCAACGGACGAGAGAGTAACAATCACGGTAAAAACAGCAAAATGACTTGAGGACATTTTAAACACGAGAGAATCACAATCACGGGGAAAAACTAAATGGCTTGAGCGGATATTAAACATAGCCACACAAAAACGCAGACGGGTGCGCGGATAATTGCCCATTTCAGCCGCGTGCAGACCTGGCCAAACAACAGGTGACGCGCTAGTCTGTCGGGACTTCTGTGAGAGTTTTTTGATAGCGACTAGGGCAGGCTACATAGGCTACTGCCTATCAGTCGGCAAGGCATCGTTCATGTACCTCGAGACAGCACGAGAGAGAGAGAGAGCGAGCGAGCGCACTAGTGCTGTCGTGTCTGTTCGTAGCGCTTGCTAAGATAGTGGTATATCATTATGCAGAGGGAGAGCGCTCAAAAACGAGAAAATAGACAACCCAATTCATCTCAGATTCCACTGTAAACATAGGCTAGGCTATTTGTGTCTAATGATTTTAAAAATCATGACATTTTTAGCAGGGTTTGTTTAACAAAATATCTATCTATCCATCCATCTATCTATCTATCTATCTATCTGCAGAAAAGGCTGGTATGTTGATCTTACTAGTCAAACACATGCTGACTAAAAGGCTACTAATTTGGTCTTTTCTACCAGCCAAACTGAAATTTCACCAGCATTTGGCCAGTTGACTGGCTGGTGTTAATGCAGAGCCCTGCTTGTAGCCAAGATGTGTTAGTTAGGTAGCCTACTGTCATGTCTTTTATAAGGAGCACATTTGGAAGACTAGCCTATAGCACATGGAAGTCTTTTAAAATAATAATAATAATAATAATATAATATAATATTTTTTAAAGCTCAGGTGCGTGTGTGTACGGGGTGGTGAAAACATTTGGGTGCACCTAAATTTTGTGCTGGTGCACCTAAAAAAAATGTTTAGGCGCACCAGTGCAACCAGTGCAAAAAGTTAGTCTGGAGCCCTGCACCAAACCCTGACTAACACACTTTCACATCTCAAATTTTAAAAACAAAACAAAGAAGAGAAGGAAAAGACCAGTAAAAAACACATTAAACACACAAGTTTTTTTTACAAGTTCACCCTTTCACCCAGAGCTCAAAATCAATGGTTTCCTGGGGTCTGCAGAAGGTGCTGTATTGCCTGGGACAATAATGCAGGACAGTAAAAAAGTGCTCATTATTAAGTGTGAAGAATAGTGGTAGAGGCAGCTTTGAATAACAGAGGGTTTAAGTATGGATTATTCCTTTGTCTGCCTTTTTGCCTGAGCTGAATGAAGTAAGCGCCACCATTTTCCAGTTGTTGCGCACCAGCTGTCAGAAATTGGGAAAGTAACTCTGTTAAAAAGTAACTGCTCATCCTTGTACAATATAAATGACCATATGACGCAACTTTACAGTACTTCATTACAGGAGCGAATTTAAGGCATTTTATTGTCAATTCTCACTTTCATAAAAATATGGACATGTGCGTACACATGACTGTATACTTCTACACAATTATACACGCACACATGTGAAAAGATCCCGATGGGAACATCATTATTCAAATCTACATCCCTGTGGAGAAACAAATCAACAAATATAGATCCCCATGACATAAATAATGCGAAACAACTTTAGATAAATACATTACTCATCCTTTCATGCATTTCCACAGAATTAAAAAAAACAACACAGGCTCAAAACTTCTCAGAGGAGGATTTCACTGGTGTTTTTTTATCTTTGCTGGTTTATCAAATGTAGATTCATATCTTTATATCTACAGCACGGGCAATGTGGATTCTGTCGGTTTGCGTCTTTCTCTGCTCATGAAAAGGACCAGGGTTGACATGCAAAAGAGTTTTCAAATATTTTATCTTTTTTGTTTTCAAGACTATTGTTCCTTTATTCCATTAAGACTATTGGCACAGTTCCATTAAATCCACCCATGCCCCTTTTGTCACTGGTGCATGCTTGTGTCAGTGCTGCTGTTTTCTTAAGCAACGACATTTCCGTCAGTGTGTGTGTGTGCGTGTGCGTATGCGTGCGTCTGTCTGTCTGTGTGTGTGTGTGTGTGTGTGTGTGTGTGTGTGTGTGTGTGTGTGTGTGTGTGTGTGTGTGTGTGTGTGTGTGTGTGTGTGTGTGTGTGTGTGTGTGTGTGTGTGGCCGCTACTACACTGAGCGGTAGTCATTAAGCAGGAGCGTGTAAACAGTGGAGAGCGAGTGGAGAGCGAGTGGAGCCTGGCTGGCCAAGCAGGCTGGCTGTGCTTGACGGTGTGTAATGGACTCCTAACTCCCCACGCCAGGCTCCACTGACCCATGCTCCCACTACTACACTCCCACCTCACCTCACCCTCCCCATCTCCACTCCCCATCTCCCCTCTCTCCCCTCCCCTGCCCGCCCCACTGGGACCTCCATCCCCAGACCTGCTCAATGAAGTTGCAATGGAGGTGCTGTACGACACACGTTTGTGTGTGTGTGCGTGCGTGTGTGCGTGCATGCGTGCGTGTGTGCGTCCGCAACAGGGCAGGGAGGAGAGGAGTGTGTGTGTGTGTGTGTGTGTGTGTGTGTGTGTGTGTGTGTGTGTGTGTGTGTGTGTGTGTGTGTGTGTGTGTGTGTGTGTGTGTGTGTGTGTGTGTGTGTGTTCAACCTTATCGGTTACTTGTCAGAGAGCCGCACTAATTGTGGCCGTACTGCTGCTGGGCTGCCAGAGCTGTGGGCGTCAATAGCAGCACCCGCAGCTGACAGGCCTGGGCTCCCACACTGAGGGCCAGAGATGAGGCGTGTGTGCGTGCGTGCGTGCGTGCGTGCATGCGTGTGTCCGTGCGTGCGTGCTTGTGTATCTATGTTTGTGTGTGTGTATCTATGGCTGTTTGTGTGTGTGTGTGTGTGTGCACGTGCGTGTGTGTGTGTGTGTGTGTGTGTGTGTGTGTGTGTGTGTGTGTGTGTGTGTGTGTGTGTGTGTGTGTGTGTGTGTGTGTGTGTGTGTGTGTGTGTGTCTGTGTCTGATCGCATGTTCAGACACACACGCACGCACGCACGCACGCACGCACGCACGCACGCACGCACGCACGCACGCACGCACACACACACACACACACGTACCCAGAGCCTCCTCCTTCCCTTCCTTTCCTCTCCCTTCCCCCTGGAGGACTGTCAGAGTAAGCGCTAGAGTCTGTGTGATGGATTGCCCAGCGCGGCTTTGTATCTGACCACGCCAACTCTGGCTAAGGGCTTTAGAACCAGATCAATCGATGGCCTGACATTGAAGAATGATACTCCCACTGTATTGTGGAGTGGAGGAGGGTGGCGTGGTGTGGGGTGGTGCGGTGAGGGTGGGTCGGAACAAGTGTGCGTGTGCGTGTGCGTGTGCGTGTGTGTGTGTGTGGAGGAGAGAGAGAGAGAGAGAGAGAGAGAGAGAGAGAGAGAGAGAGAGAGAGAGAGAGAGAGAGAGAGAGAGAGAGAGAGAGAGAGAGAGAGAGAGAGAGAGAGAGAGAGAGAGAGAGAGAGAGTTTGGGTGTGTGTATGTGTGTGTGTATGTGTGTGTGTGTGGGGGGGGTGAGTGTGTGTATGTGTGTTGATGTTTGAGTGTGTGTGTTTAGGTGAGGTTAGATGGGTTTTAAAGGGTCTAGGAGAATTTAATGGGAGTCAAGGTTGTGATTGACAGGTAAGGACTAGAGAGGCCACAGCAATAGAAGGCATTCCACTACAACAGAAAAAAGGAGCTCTCTTTCACCGTCTCTCCACTCTTTCTCTGTTGTGACCTTGAAATCTCTGTCTTTCTTTCCCTCCCTTTCACTCTCTCATTCTCTCACGCTCTCTTTCTGAGAGAGAAGAAAAAAACAACTTTTGTTTTCGAACAGATCAAAAGGAATTTGGGCATTGCTTTATCCTATGTGGGTCTTATCTGTTTTCTTCTTCTTTTTTTCCTCCTCTTTTTTTTTTCATATATATTTCCAAGGACTTTTGCCGTGAAAAGAATTTTTAACAAAGCCGAAGAAAATCAATAATTGAGGCAGCACCAATAGACGTCAAACCATACGAGAGGAGCACAATGCAGCTCGGGGAGGAGAATAAAAAAAAGATATGTATTAAAATATTGATGCCGCCCCTGTGACTTCTTCTTTCATAGCTTCAAGGCTTTTAGATCATTTTGATGAGATTTCTTTTTTTTCTTTTTTTTCCCTGTCATCTGTATTTGCGGTAACTGCTCTCCCTAGCTACACTGATGAGGGAGCGTTGGTGTTTATGTGTTGAATGGCTCGTTGATTCGTCAGTTCACCTGGGCGATGTTGTATTGATAACGGCTCACGGTTGCCCCTGCTCCGTCCCCTTCCTCCTTAGCAGCACACAGAAGGCTCAACCACTGGTGTGTGGAACAAGGAGAAGGTGCTTCCAGAGAAAGCTGGTTAATATGGGAAAAAAACTAAATCATATACTTTCACATATCATTTTATGTCGATTTTTATCTTCAGCTGATACTGAGAGTTTGAAAATGGGTAGATTGAATGCACCCATACAGCTCAATTTATTTTCCGTTATTTGCAACATGTCATTTTGACAGTAGCCAAGCCATGGTCACACAACTGACATTGCGAAACCTTTTTAGTCCAAAATAGTCTGATCTACAATGTGGCCAATTATGTTCATTACTGTTAGTACATCCAAAGCAGAGTTGATTATCATGGAATGAATCATCGTCTTGATTTGTAAATGATTGATTGTACCGCCCCACTTGTGATTCTAGGGGATATTAAGAAAGTGGCTTGTTCTCACTTTCATTCTCCATTTCTCTGTCTGTTCACTTTCATTTCTTTTTCGCATAACTTGTTTCTCTGGCACTGTGATTTCTCGTCATTACTTTCATGTGATGTGTATTAAATATGTTTGCACTGTGGCATCATCTCTGAGCTATGGCATCATCGGTACACTTCACCTTGTCGAACAGAGTTTAATTTGCCAGAGTCTAGAGAGTCTACAACCTGTCTTCATGTGTTATTGTTGTAATACAGTAATGTTAATAATCAGTATTCCTCAGTTCAGTCCAGGAGTGCAGTGAGAGGCTGCATTTCTCCCCAGTCACCCATCGCTTGGCTGCTGTTGAACAGACAGCGTAGCCACTGGAGCACGGGAAAGGAGCAGCAACACAGACAGGGTATGAGATTGGGGGGGTGAGGTGGATGATGGGGTACAGTGTGTGTGTGTGTGGGGGGGGGGTGCTTCACCATTGGGGTTGAGGTGGGGAATGGGAGTGAAGGACATGGAGTGGCCTGGGGGAAGGGGGTGCTCTGTCCACCATGAGGGGGTGTAGAATGTGGGTACGGGACTGTTGTGGGGCGGTCTTGGGGGGGTAGAGTGGTGCCGCTGTTCTCCACCTGAGTCCTCCTCCACCTCCCCCCAGTCTCCAGCCCTGCAGGTTAGATGGCTGCTCTTGCCTCTTTGACAGACATAAATTGCCTTTCCCTTTCCTATTGAGCGGGCACCCTCTCGTCCGAAGCACTCCATTGCCTTTTGATGGACACGGGCCCTGAAAGCAACGTGCAGTAACATTAAATAACACACTTGTCGTCGCGGCTACTCTTTACTTTTTTCTTTTTTCTCTCTCTCTTCCTCCTGCGCTATCCTTCAATCTGTCCTTTTTAATCTTTTCACCTCCTGCTCATGGCCATATTCCATTTAGTTATTTTCTTTTTAAACCTTTACATATACAGTATATCTTGCCATGAATGTCATTAATCAGTTTTCTATGAAGGCAGAACTGCCTGAGCTACACGTCTTGGTATTCCTACTCTATTAACTGCAGAAAACTATTATTTTCTGCGTGTGTTAGGGTGAGGAAACCTGAACGAAGTCTGACAGGCCTGGATGGAATCTGACATGCCGGGCCCGACTCGGACAAATATTTAGCATATGTGTTTGGGCTCGGGTTGTGCTCATACATACATACATACAGTATCAGTGCGACATTTTGAAAATTGTAAGCAGCCAGATGGCATGTTCCACATCGTGCCAACATTCCTTTTTGTGATAAAAATAAGTACCGGAAGGTTAATTGAAGAGGACTGAAGTGAAAATGTCAGTCACCTATTCTCACATGAGATTTGTCTCGTGGGCGTAAAGAAGCCATTGGAGCCAGGGACAGCCATTGGAAATGATGGGGAAATCCACTGTGTGGAGATAATCAAAATGGTTTTTCAGGTCGATGGTGAACCTGTTGGATATGAAGGGCTACAGTGCAAGAGTTGCTGGAATATTTGAAAAGAATAACCCTTGACCCTCAGTCGGAGACAGTAAAATCAGGACAAACAGAGCTATTTCTCATTGATTAGACCCAGGGAAGACTGAAATACCCAAGACTGGAATACTCAGCATATGTTTAAGACTTTCTTATTTTGCTTAAGAAGGTGATTGACCATTGACGCACCTGCGTCTTCCTCAGTTTTGGAAATATCTTGAAATATGAAAGAAAACAAGAAACTCCCAGAAATAGTCTGTACATCTTTTTGATTTTCATTAAAATATCTGGTCTTGTTCAACAGAATTTTTTGTCCAAACGTTTTTGTTTGGCTCAGGGGCAGTCCTAGGGGTGAGCCAGCCAGGCAGTCACCCTGTCCGCCCGCGACTACATTGTGAAAATCTTCAAATACC
>NC_085878.1:14908239-14915739 GCF_034702125.1 Engraulis encrasicolus
CGTAGGTGTCCTGAGCTCCAAAGCCTTCCAAACTCACACCTGCAGCAATACTAGAGTATTGCTAGAGTATAGCATGACTAGAGTAGAATAGTAGATCGGAGTGTGCCTCTCCAGGTCTCCCAGAGGGGTGGGCTGGGCTGGGCTGCATTCTGTACATCAGGTTCTGTGCTGATGTACACCTGGACGATAGAAGGAATGCCCCACACGTTTGTAGTTACAAGTAATTGCTAATCCAGTGACTTCATCCAGAGAGTTATCTAGACAGCAGCCTCACTATATGAGGAAGTACTCATGGTCACATTTCTGCTTGTATGCTGCTGTCTGTTGACATTATATATTTTTATCTGCTCTCTCTTTTATTTGTTCCATAATGTAGGCATGAACCTTGGATTTGGTTGATTAGGAAAAAGTAGAGTACACATATCATGGTGTCCTAACGTGTCTAAAAGTATTGTATTGTTAATGTCATTGTCGGTATGAAGATGTAGCTCATGGGTCTGTCATGCCATTGGTGGCTTAGAGGAATTTTGGCTGCACCACATTTTTAAAACCCACGTCAACTAGAGTGTTATTTCAACATAATACATTTTACTCATCGTGCACATTTCGTTAAGCAGCTGGTGCAGGTTCAGAATTTTGGACTGAACAATGACAGAAAATTGTCAAGAGTGTTTTTTTATGCCTCTCTCTGAAGGAGAGGTGTCATTGCTGCAGACTTTGCCAGATTCGTCCTTCACAGTGGCAGACTTGTGCTTAGTGAACTCTGAATGGCTTGGATAGCATGTAAGCAAGTGAAAATAATTGATCAAAAAATGACTAGACTTCGCCCCTTAGGAGGCTAGCTAAGCAATTCAGCCTTTGAAGTTTAGCTTCTCAAAAAAGAATTAACTTGCCTTTTTAGTTCTCTGCTGCATAAATACAGCTTCCAGGTTTATTTTTTTTATTTCTGCTGTGCATTTGAACAAGAATGCAGGTCATCTAATTGATATTCTGATGTAAGTGTAAGCGTAATTATAGTATTGTGGCTGTTTTTAAACCATTGCAGACACAACCATTTTCAGTTGGGAAATTGTCAAAACGATTTTTGAAATTTACATCCCATGAATGTTAACGAGTTGGGGGAAAAAAATACATTTTATGCTCAAGTACACTTTGTTCTTTCGTGTCTTGACAAAGCTCATTGCTTATTTTACTCTGAGCTTTCAGACTTCGACTTTTATTTGTTTCGTTAATTGAGGAGTTCTCCCCTTGTGTTTTGGTGAAATGCATTGATGTGTGTGTGTGTGTGTGTGTGCGTGCGTGCGTGCGTGCGTGCCTGTGTGCGTACGTGCGTGCGCGTGAGTGTGACATTTACGTTTGTCTCTTCTGTCATAACAATGCGATGGCGCGGTGTGTGCTGAGCTCCAAACGTCGCCTGGGCTCTGACATGAGCGCTGTTATGGCGCAGGGTGTTTGTGTCTTTTTTTTTCTTTTCTTTTTCATTTCTTCCTTTCTTTTGAGCCAGTGAGGTTCCCAAGGGGCAGTAGAGTGACTCGTGCGGCCGACTGCCATTTGAGCAGCGCGTGTCACAGCCCCAAAAGCGTCCCTTCGCTGCTACTGCCACCACCACTGTCCCCCCTAAAGCCCCTCTGCTGACACTGAACTCAACATAGGGACTAAGACAGGGGGAAAGGGAAGTGTGTGTGTGTGTGTGTGTGTGTGTGTGTGTGTGTGTGTGTGTGTGTGTGTGTGTGTGTGTGTGTGTGTGTGTGTGTGTGTGTGTGTGTGTGTGTGTGTGTGTGTGTGTGTGTGTGTGTGTGTGTTTGCGTCAGGGGTGGAACTTAAACATTTTCCCCACCAGTCACTGTGGCAGGTAGATTCTAAAATCTACCAGTCACTCACAATTTTTAGCAGTTCCATTTTTACCAGTTCATATTCAACCGTTCCAAACATTGTAATGCCAAGTAAGATCATTTTCTGATCAATACTTTTGTTTCTGAGGTCATACAGTTATTGTGATGCCACTAACTCTTTTCATTACCAATTTGCTTAAACTTTTGATGTTGGATGATGAGTATAATTCAACATTAACCCGGGTGCCTGTAGAAAAATTTGGGTTGACATATTTCACCCGCCAAAGGCCAAATTCACCCGTCATTGGCAGGTGGAAGGGGTGCTTATTTCCATCCCTGGTGTGCGTGCACGCTCGTTTCTGTGTGCTTCTCTGTGTTTGTCTCTCTGTCTGTCTGTGTTTGTGTGTGTCTGCAAGAGATAGAGAAAAGCATGGTGTGTGTGCATGCCTGTGTGTTTGTGTGTGTGCATGTATCTGCGCGTGTGTATTTTTCCAGGTAATGCTACCGTGCATGTTTGCATTCCTGTCATTAGCCTGTTTGTTTCTATATATAACATTTTAACGTGAGATACGGTGTCTGCTGCTAATTTCAACTGCAGTATGCCCGAGCCCTGTAGTGTCTTTGTTGACAAATACACACACACACAAGTACGTGAGCAGAGTTCTTTAGTTTTTTTTATTAGTGCAGGCTGGAAGCGGATGGGAAAAACAACAAAAAGACAACAGGTTTGCGCTCCAATTCTCAGAGGTGGTGATTAAGAGAAACGTGGAGCTGCTGTATACATACTGTAGACTTTTTCTTAGTGCGCTTTCCCAACCGAGGCAGGCGGTGGAGAGGCGTCTTGCTGCTGCTGCTGCTGCTGCTGCATCTGCCTCTCTGGTTTTTAAAAAGTAGGTTAAATCCAATCAATATTGCTTGCCTCACTTCGTTCCTCTCCTCCGTTCTTCACCACCCCAAAACTTTTTGGAGCATATGAAAGACTAAGACTCTCGCGCAAAGCAAGCCCACACACGTACACTCACAAAGTATACACAAACGTGCGCGCGCACGCACACACACACACACACACACACACACACACACACACACACACACACACACACACACACACACACACACACACACACACACACACACACACACACACACACACACACACACACACACACACACTAATGCACACACTTTAAAGCTAGGTAATCCAACAATAAATAGAAATGGGGGATTTTTTTCTGCCATGGTGTTATTGTTTCAGTATATTGCATTGTTTGAGAAGTACAGAAATAGGGAAGGAAAATAGATTTTAAGTGTGCTGTCTCCTGTACATCAACCTCTTTAAGTCAGTGAGGATAGTGGGTTTTTTTCCCAGCTCTAGTGCCCTTTCTGTTTCTTGTTTATTTCCATTGCACTGTTCTGTCTGTCTTGCCTGCCTGCCTCTGCCTTTTCTCACTACTGTATTTCTCTCTGTGTTTTTCCTCCCTTCTTTCTTTCTTTCTCTCTCTTTTTCTCTCTCTATCTCTTTCTCTCTTTGCCGCTCTCTTTCTTTCTATCCCACTGTTTCTGCCTCTCTCTCTCTCCCCACCCCTCTCTCTCTCTCTCTCTCTCTCTCTCTCTCTCTCTCTCTCTCTCTCTCTCTCTCTCCCCCCCAACCCTCATCCGTTCTCCCTCTCACCCTCCATGGCAGAAGACACATGTCCTCTCTCTCTCTGTCTCTCTCAGTGGCATGACTGGAGGCCTCCTCACGCTCCTCTCTCCTCTCTCCTCTGTCACTCTTCTCCACTCCCCCTCAGGATACTGTGACCCCCACCATCCACCATCACGCTCATCCACCATCTATTCCTCCACTCACCCTCTCGCCTTTTCTCCCCCCCTCCCCTTTCCTTTCTCCCCCCTTTTCTGTCTGCCAGTCTGATTGTTTATCATTTACCCCCCACCACCGTTACTGTTGCGTGTGTGTGTGTGTGTGTGTGTGTGTGTGTGTGTGTGTGTGTGTGTGTGTGTGTGTGTGTGTGTGTGTGTGCGTGCGCGTGTGCGTGTGCGTGCGTGCGTGTGTGTGTGTGTGTGTACACTTGTGTGTCCCTCCTCGGGGTGTGTGTGAAGTAACTGTGAGTGACAGGGGCCTTGCGGTGTGGGGTGAAGGGGTGCGAAGGAGTGTGTGTGTGTGTGTGTGTGTGTGTGTGTGTGTGTGTGTGTGTGTGTGTGCGTGTGCGTGTGCGTGTGTGTGTGTGATTGTGGGATGTTTTAAAGGGGGGTGGTGTAGCAGTGGTAAGTGTGTTTGCATGTATTCATCACATTGTCACAATCAGCCAACGTTTGAGTGGCACTGTCCCTCTGTGCCATTAAGATGTGTTTTTATACAGCTGTTTGTGATGGTGTGTTTAGGAGTGGATTCTCTTTGTTTCAGGGCCCATAGCAATAGACGGCATTCAGACACGTTTATGATACACAGCCACATAATGACTGTAGTCGTATCTATAGCTCTTTTGTTTGATCCAGGAGTTGTTCGCTGCCTACGCAGATACAACATTGGCACAAAGCAACCACCCACCCGAAGCTCTATTGTAAACACACACACACACACACGCGCGTGTACACACACACACACACACACACACACACACACACACATGAGTACACACACACATGCACATTCTCATGCATGTGCGTTCACACGCACGCATATATAAGCACACACATACACACATGCACGCACACACACGTACACACGCACACGCACACGCACACACACACACACACAGGGCCTGACTGACACAGATTTGAATTAAACTTAAGAGTGCCTTTATAGTGGCACTAGAACTGCATTGGCATAATTCTGACATCAATATTAAAGGAGACACAGATTAAGAAAGTTTTAATTAAGATCCATGATTGTGACTTCATTAGTACTTTACTACAACTTGTATCACCCTGTAAGTCACACTATCTCTGAAATTATTCAAAAACAAAACATCATATTTTCAGGTGTTGAAATTTTGCAGGTTAGGTGTAGACAAGACATTGGCCATTTTAAAATATATATTTTTAGATATTCGATAAAAAATATTTTACATGTCATAATTCATACTAGGGGTGGGCGGTATGGCCAAAAATGTATACCTCGGTATAATTTTAGTCACGGTATATATCACGGTATATATCACGGTATTGTACATTTGTTTAAAATTGAAGCGTTGCAAAATGACAAAAAAAACACATTTTTTTTAACCTTTGCATTTGATTTTTGGAAATGACACAATGTCCTTTCATATATGTGTGAATTCTTGCCATTACATTTTTTAAAAACAAGCAAAAACTAGCCTATGTAAAATGCATTTTGCAATGCAATGCAATGCTACCCAATAGAACACTGTCAATTTCACCAAGTGTCGAAGGGGTTAAACTACGGTAGAGGGGGAAAGGGGAGGGGTGTCAAACTGAACACATTGAGAGTAAATACAACTGAACGTGGATTGTATTACTACGTCGTTCATTGCACCTTTTTTCTATTTCTGGAGTTGTTTATGGTAATTTTGAAATGTGTGCTTGCATCTGTGATTATGCCAAGCATAATGGTTTAAGCTGTCATTGTTAAATTTAAGAAAAACGAACTTTCACATGAGGCAGTTAGCAATGCATGGCAGAACTAATGCATTTGAATGGCAATGGCAGCTTTCACTGCACTAGCGGTTAGCGTGCTAACGTTAGCGAAATCGCTAATGCCACATTTTAAACAGTGAACAGTCATTTTAGTTGCTAACACCCAGTCAGATATCATGAATGATATTATCTCAACTGGAAACAGTAACATACAGCTGTTACGGCTGGCGCAATGTGTTAAATGTAAGGCAACCAATGTTAGCACATTAAGCACATTTATTTTTTCAGACACCAGTATACATGAATGACTTGGGCTGTTAGCTAGTTAGCTTGCATTTCGTGCCCAGTAAATTGTGGAGTCCAGAATCGAAATGTGCTGCCATCACATACCATTTCAAACAATAGTTCACTACACTAACCATACATTTTACACTTGAAGCTTATTCAAAGGAAGTGATTGTGCTGTTTCTCTACAACCACATTGCTACAACTTGAGGCAGTCAGTCGGGTGGATGTTCAAAACGTTGTCTATACTGCCATCTGCAGGATGCAATGCGCTATATCACGGTAGAACGGTATGGCCAAAATCCATACCTTGGTGGAAAAAATACCTTTTACGATAGTATACCGTCCATACCGCCCACCCCTAATTCATACTCTGAGTACTGTTGTATTCCATCATATTTGTGTCATTTGTAGAGCCAGAATAACGCTTTCAAACTACATCAAAAACCAACACTGTGTGACTTAAATTGACTGACATAATCAACGATGAATGTATACTGTCCTACCCTCTTTATTAAGTCTTTCTTAGTATTTTTCTTGCTTATTACTTGTGCCAGATTCATGAAAATGCTGTTGTGGCATTCTTCCAAGGCCGTTTTCACTTTAAAATGGCCCGTAAATAATTATACAAGCATACAAAGACGGACGTTCTGAGACACACACACACACACACACACACACACACACACACACACACACACACACACACACACACACACACACACACACACACACACACACACACACACACACACACACCCTTTTGGCACTTATATTAGCCTTCTAGGGTTGGCTGCCTCTGACACACACACACACACACACACACACACACACACACACACACACACACACACACACACACACACACACACACACACACACCGACACACACGCACATACACACACACACACATACACACACACACACACACACACAAACAACCTTGGGCGCTTGTATTGGCATTCTGGTACGGGCTGCACTGGGCACGGCGGCCTAAAAGCCATACCCAGCCATCAGCGCCACCCAGCAGAGCCCTGCCAGTCAAGGCACCAGAGGAGGCACGCCACGCGCTGCACCCACATCACCATGGTGATTTGCTGCCCTATGTGTGTGGATAAGTGTTTGTATTTGAAAGAGAGAGAGAAGTGAGCGTGTGTGCGTACGTGTGTGTGCTGTGTGCATGCGTGTGCATGCGTCTTAGGACTGCAAGAACGGAAGGACTATCCTCGGTCCTCATACTACTAGACCTGTCTGCAGCCTTTGACACAGTCAACCACAAGATCCTCCTGAGGATACTCAGAGCCATGGGAATCACAGGCGTTGTCCACTCATGGTTCAACTCCTACCTCTCTGGACGCACCTTCAGTGTGTCATGGCAAGGGAAGCTGTCTACCACTCACACCCTCTCCACAGGCGTACCCCAAGGATCAGTGCTGGGACCCCTTCTGTTTGCAATATACACCTCCTCCCTGGGACGTGTCATTCAAACACATGGGTTCTCCTACCACTGCTATGCTGATGACACCCAGATGTACCTGTCGTTCCGTCCAGAGGACACCACGGTTTCGGAACGCATCTCTGCCTGCCTCACCGACTTGTCAACATGGATGAAGGACCACCACCTACAGCTGAACCTGGCCAAGACAGAGCTCCTGGTGATCCCAGCTAAAGAGTCGCTCAGTCACAACATCAACCTCAAGATAGGCTCCACCATCGTGACCCCAAACAAAGTCGCCAAAAACCTCGGCGTCATGATTGATGATGAGCTGTCATGCTCCAACTACA
>NC_085878.1:14920739-14925739 GCF_034702125.1 Engraulis encrasicolus
TATGTGTGTGCCTTCTAGTAGATAGCCTACTTTTATGAGAAAATATTCCAGAAGAGGTGTTATTCCACATCCATGACCGAGGACATGCGAAGCTTGGCAATGACTTTGCACTATCTACTTTGCGCATCGAAAGTGCCCTTCAGATCAAAGACGGAAATATTTTGCTCTCATGTAGCTTATTTGTGCCCATCCACAACACTGTGCTTGGTGTTTCTGCACGGCTATGCCATTCCTCAGATAAGTTCATCTGTTCTTATAGCACGCATGCATGCATGGACCAGCGGCAGTTACTGGCAATTATATTTACCTGTAATTCTACTGTTATTTCACACCAAAAATCAAATACAGCTCATTGCTGTTTAATGTATCACAGTATATAACATTTTTTCAGCAGCAATTGAACTGTTAAATAACAGTACTCTACAGAACGTTCACAGTATTAGTATTGTTAAACTAAAAGTGCTCTACAATATTTATGCAGTAGTATGAGTAAAATAACAGTAAATTTCAGTTAAAAAGTTGAATTGTACTGTGTGATGACAGGCAAATACTGGGTCATAGTTGTATTCATGAATATGGCCATGGCAACTTCCCACCCCACCCATCATTCTCCATAACTGTGGTACCCTGGCCATGTTACCACCCCACCCTCCCATCGTTCACCATGACTGGAGTGCCTTGAGCATGATACTATGGCGCTATGCTGTATTGAGAAAATGGTTTGCGGTGGTCCTTTGAAAGTGTGGGCATGAATAAAATTTCAGAGTACGCAGTGCTATGTTACAATGATAGTGTGCAAGGTGGGCTTTTTACTGTATCTCTTGATGAGCCAATGATGAATATAGCATTGGTCAGTCTTTAAAAAAATTATTTTGCACCAAGTAGCACAGCAAACAAGCAGCACTACTAGCTAGCTCTCAAAGCAATGCATCATTTGCAGCAGGCACATTATATGCAACAATGCCACAAATGATGCCACATACAGCAAGCTTTCACAAAGAGGAAAGTGTGCAAGCATGTAAGCAAGCTTGTAGGCAAGCTTGTAGGCAAACAAGTGCTATGCAGTGCCATGCAGGCCAGCCAGCAGGCAGGCAAGCAACTGAAGTGTTGATAGTCCAGATTTATATACAGGTGCAAGAGCACCATGTGACCAGAGTCATCAGGCCCTTGGCAGGTGACGCCCGTAATTGAATAATGGCATAACAGCCCTACTCAGGTGAGGCCAGGCACTGATTAGCAGATTGGTTTAGATGGGGCTGCTTGTTGCAAGAGTGTTACAAGTTCTTAAAATGTTTCAGCCATTCACACTTTCATCACTATCAAAATGCATGTGCTACTCGCACTTTGCTGCATCAAGCACTTTTTTAAGTATTGTAGTTTCCTTAGAAATTGTTTCATCATGCTTGATAGTATCAGATAATCTTTAACCAGTCAGAATGACTTCAGTTCTTCAGGTGGTATTGAAGTTTGATGGTGATCACGGACAAGTGGAGGATGAATGGGTTTCAATGGTGCTGCCTAAAATAACTTGTTATTTTCTAGAGATGCACCGGATCCGGTTCCGGTTCCGGATCCGTCAGGATAATAGAGTTCTTCACAGGATCCGGGTCCGGCAGGATCTTAAGCAGTGGATCCGGTATCCCGCATGTTACCTAAAAATCAGGGTCTGGTGCATGTCTAGTCTAGGCTTTTCAGTCTTTCACAACCCCAATCACTGCATGGAGTGAAATCCCTTTGGTAGCGGCTATTGCAGGCAGTGTGGCAATAAGCCAATGAGTCTAAAAAATAGTTTGCGCCAACGTAATAAAAAGGGCCCACGTGTGCGAGTAGACTATATGTTTCAACCCTTTTGTAGGATCCGGTATCCGGTTCCGGATCTGGCAGGATCTTAAGCAGTGGATCTGGTATCCGGCAGGATCCTAAAAATCAGGATCCGGTGCATCTCTATTTTTTTCCACAACGGCGAATACTGCTATTGTGCAGTACTTACTGTTTATGCTCAACATGTGACTCAAAGTAATATTTTCACAGTAGTTGTCTGTTTTTTCGAAAAACAGTAGAATGCTGTTGCAGAATTGCCGTAAATAAACAGCTATTTGTTACAGTGTACATTATATTATATTATATTATATTATATTATATTATATTATATTATATTATATTATTTTATTTTATGTTATATTATGTTATATTATGTTATATTATCCTACATTACATTATTACAGCCTATTATATAATTCATTAAAGCTGCTATGATGGTTAAGAAAATTATGGCTAGTGAAAAGGCCCAATGGCTAGTGAGTCAGGAAAACCACTAGCCAAAATGGCTGGTAAGCGAAAAAGTTAGTGTAAAGCACTGGTGTGTGTGTGTCTGTGTCTGTGTGTGTGTGTGTGTGTGTGTGTGTGTGTGTGTGTGTGGTTGTTGGTGTTGATTGTTTTTGTTTTTGTCCATTTACCCCAAGCCATTGCTTCCTCTTCTTCTTTTGCCTTGCCCTCCCCCTCGCCCTCCTCCGCCTCCTCCTAATCACTGTCCTCTTGTTGTCTTGCCTCACCATTTTCTTCTCCGCTTTTGAAACAGGAGTCAATCTCAATTCCTGCAAAGTACAGCAGCAACTGGAGACACCCCAAATATTGCTGAAGGTCCTCCTAGATGGGGCTGCATGGAGAGCTAGACAGAAAGGCTGTGTGAGAGAGAAAGTGAATGTCTGTGTGTCTCAGACTGAGCTAGACAGCAAGTGTGTGTGTGCGTGTGTGAGTGAGAGAAAGTGTGTGTGTGTGTGTGTGTGTGTGTGTGTGTGTGTGTGTGTGTGTGTGTGTGTGTGTGTGTGTGTGTGTGTGTGTGTGTGTGTGTGTGTGTGTGTGTGTGTGTGTGCGCGCACGCGCGTGCGTGCATGTGAGTGCGTGAGCAAGGGCAGAGATAGAGCGCCAGGCAGAGGGGGAGCGAGTGAGTGTGAGATTGCCTGAGCTCAACTATAAATGGATTTTGGTGACTTTCTGATTGAGGGGAGAAAGTGCTTTTTATCATCCCATCCTTGTCAGCTTTTTGGTTTCTCCGGAAAAGGACACACGGCTGATAATCCAGCGCGCTGGCCTTCTGAAAGCACACACGAGGAGGACGAAAAAAAAGCACAAAGAAAAAGATAAAAAGAAGAAAAACAAAAAAAGAAAACATGAAAAAATGAGAGCGGGAGCGGACAAAAAAACTGCAAACAGGGGCCACGGGGCTGTCAGATAAAGGCCAAGTGCTGTGAGGGCCGCGAGCTGTCAGAGAGTGCAACTCGAGGCAGACGGTGACGTGTGGTGAGTGAGCGACCCCTCACTGCCATCTCCCTCTGTTCATCTCAGACAGACGTTATACTACACTATACTACACTATCTTGAAGTTAATAAAACAAAATACAATATGGATTGTGTGCATGTAGATGATTGAATGTAAAGTAACTTACAGTAGGATGTCTTTCTCTTCAGAAACACGTTATTCTTTTGATATTGAAGCTATTCCTTAGCATGTGTTTGCTGAGCAAGGAATCTAGGGGTGCTCACTCAATCCCTAATCATCATTTGCATCCAGGACACAAAATGAAATGGGAGGCTCCAGTGCTCCAAAATGGCAGTATAATAGGATCATTAAAATCGGTAGTGAGAGAATCAGATAGGTCACGGGTCTTAAGTCAATGAGGATAATAAAGCCATACCTATAAAGCATGCAGTGCCATCACCAGCAGTGTGGAGACTTCAAGATAGGAGTCTATCTGTGAAGTATGAAGAGGCCATAATATTGGCCACACCAAAAAAAAATATCCTGGGTGGTGGGTAATTGTATTTTCAATAGACAAAGCTTAGGTCAAAAATGTTGAAGCGAAAAGCGAATAGACTGAAGGAAGGAATATATGCAGGAGTAGAGTGCTTGGCACCATCTTTGAAGTAAAATAGGATTGTGCTCCATTGCTGATAGGGTGTGAAATCTCTTCAAGTTAATAGAATTTTTCACACGGAAGGACATAACTTCATTTTATTACAACTTAACTTCACTGCCAACTCAAACACAATGGTCGGCACTTCAGGGCAAGCAGCACTATCTTCCGAGAACAAGAAAAGGAACCAATCAAAGCATGCTAATATAAGGTTACAGTTTCTTGTAATGGGCAAGCAGACATACTCCACCTGAGTTGTTTATTGTGAAATGGGAATGCTGTGTAAATGTGCCATAAATCGTGACTATTTTTATTTGATGGAAATTGATTTTCGTTGAGAGTTTCTCATTTTTACAAGTGATCCAAAATGTTTTGGTGGTGTTGTAAACTGTATGTGCTTATCCATCTGCAGGAGATATGGCCAATAAAATATTGTTTAATTGAAAGCCACAAATATAAATGTTTCTCTGCCATATATGAATAATTCCAAGTTTTTGACTGATATTTGTGTGTGTGTGTGTGTGTGTGTGTGTGTGTGTGTGTGTGTGTGTGTGTGTGTGTGTGTGTGTGTGTGTGTGTGTGTACGTGTGTGTGTACGTGTGTGTGTACGTGTGTGTGTACGTGTGTACGTGTGTGTGTGTGTGTGCGCGTGTGCGCGTGTGCGCACAGGGGCAGTGGGAAACCCTCTTCCTGGTGTGGAGGTGCGCATCGTCATGACCAACGCCTCCAACACCACCATAACTGAGGGCAACAGTAAGGAGACCTGGGTAAGTGCCCACTGCACCCTTCACCTCTCTCTCACTCATGCCCTCTGTTCTTTGCCTCTGTCCAGCTGGGCAACACTATAGCATAGCCTGTGATAAATAGCTGCCCTGCAGTATCACATTAGTCACTTGTTGTCATGGAGCGTCATTACGTTACACGACATAACATATAACATTACAGTAAGAATGCAGTGAGATGTGTCGTGTAATGTAGTTGCATTTCAGTTTACACTATTTAACCATTTAAGCGTAATATTCTATTGCATCATCACTACAGTTATAAGAATAGCATTTTGTTTTTCTGCATTAGCCACTGTTGGCA
>NC_085878.1:14935739-14938239 GCF_034702125.1 Engraulis encrasicolus
TAAATGCATTGTTTAAAACAAATGAGATCACTCATGCGAAGTGCAAGCCACTCTCATGTACAATATTAATTACTTAATTTCACGAAAAAAAGAGATGGGGGGGGAGAGAAAAAGTTAAGGGAGATAAATAGCACACAAGAGTTGATTTTTTTCCCCCTTTTCTTCCACTGCTCTCACTCTCTCTCTTTCTCTCTCTTGTTCTCTCTCTCTCTCTCTCTTGTTTTTTTGATCTGTTATTCATCCTCATTAGTGCTTTGGTTAAAGTGTGGTGCGTGTGTTTTTTAATGCCGGCATTAATATTCATGTCGCTGTTGTGTTGTAACCAGTGTTCCTTGGGAGAGATGGCCCTGCCGAACAGACCTCATTAATGGAGCACAGATAAGCCTGACAGGGGAGGAGGGGGAGAGAGGAGGAGGAGAGGAGAGAGAGAGAGAGAGAGAGAGAGAGAGAGAGTCTGTGTGTGTGTGTGTGTGTGTGTGTGTGTGTGTGTGTGTGTGTGTGTGTGTGTGTGTGTGTCTGTGTGTGTGTGTGTGTGTGTGTGTGTGTGTGTGTGTGTGTGTGTGTGTGTGTCAGACAGAGAGAGAATGACTTGTGTGATTGCTAACATGTAATGCAGTATCGATCACTGAGTTGTGATGTGCTGCTGGATCTGAGAGAGAGATGGAAGACTGGCCGCCTTTCTCTTTTTTTCCATTAGATTGAAAGATGCTCTTTTACCGCAGCATACACACACTCACACACACACACACACACATACAGTACATACAGCTGACACAAAAACACACCAAACATACATGAACACACACACACACTCAATCATACACACCCCCCCAAATCACATACACACTTTAAATTCACACGCACGCACGCACATGCACATGCACATGCACATGCACACGCGCGCACACACACACACACACACACACACACACACACATAGACACAGACACACACACACACACACACACACACACACAGACACACACACACACACACACACAGACACAGACACACACACACACACACACACACACACACACACACACACACAGCCCCTCTGTCTGCCTTGTATGGGTGGTGACACCTACGTGAGCAGTGTTGGTTGGGTGTGTGTGTGTGTGTGTGTGTGTGTGGGGAGCTGTCAGTCCGGTGTGTGCTCGCTGAGGTGTAAGTGTGGCCGACGTGGAACATGGCTTCTGTCAAGCTGCCCTTTCCACAGCTGTCAGCTGCCTTGCAGCCCTTTCACACACGCATACAGTACGGTACACAGACGGACACAGGCACACTGACACACACACACACCCAACACAAGGGCATACGCATACAAACACACAAAACAGTACACATGCACATGCATGCATTATTTTGAAATCTTTACACTGAAGATCTCACCCCCCACCAACACGTTTAGTTATTTATTATTCTCAAGTCTTTTATGTGTTTATATAATATCTTACGGAAGTGTCTGTGTGTCTGTGTCTGAGTGCGTGCAGGTGCGTGTGCGTGTGTATATGCTAGCGCACATGTGTCTGTGTACTAAAGGTACAAAACAATTGCCCATGCTGGGACAAATATTGCAACTTGACTTGACTTACTATGCGGAAGTGGACACACCAAGGCAAATCTACACAAATATGGCTCATGGCAAGTGTGCCGCCGCGGTGGATGGGTGTAACTATGTGTGTTTGTTTCTGTGTCTGTGTAATTGTTTGACTGGCTCTGATAGCTCTGCTATGTTGTGTGCTAGGGCATGTGTGAAAGCCATCTAATTATGCATTGGGATGTGAGCCTTAATCCCACTATATCCCTCTATTTGTTTTCCATCCTTTACAAACATACTGTACGTGGTAGAACTGATGTTTTCTGCCGTGAGCTGAATAATGGCCATAACGAAGATGGTCTACCAAGATGGTTAGCATACAATTGTAGTATTACTGTGTGCAAGAGTACTTACTTTTTCATTTAGCATTTGCCTACATGAACCCATTACCAGGGCCGGATTAACGTACAGGCTAGGTATGGTTGCAGCCTAGGGCCCCCCCACCTGCCAGGGGTCCCCTGTTTGGCGAAAAGTGAACAAATGTAGAATTGTGACATTGAATTGTGAAGATGCAATAATGAACATTTCCTCTGTGGTGTGGAGCACAGTTAGTAGATGTTATTCTTAATTCCTAGCTCGTAATTATGACACTGTCTATGTAAATTTGCCGCCTGGGGGGGACATAAACCTGTAGCCTCGGGGCCCCAGACCATCTTAATACGTCCCTGCCCATTAGCTTCTGTTGTTTGATTTGAACACCTAGTCTGGCGTCTGACTTTCGTAATAATCCCCTTTCCTTCCTTAAAGCTTGTCAGGGTGGAGAAGTGAGTGCAAGCCTCCCCATAGATGTAGTGAGTTAATCGTGTCATAGCAAACAAACAAGGAGAGTTTTTGAAGTGCTTATGGCCCTAATAGGGTGAAGTCGTTCAAGATAGTACATGAATAGCGGTTGGACCCCAC
>NC_085878.1:14943239-14950739 GCF_034702125.1 Engraulis encrasicolus
TAAAATGCAAGCAAAACATCTATAAAAAAATATTTTGGATTTTTTTTTTTTTTTAGATTGATTTTGTGTGCTTTTGCGGGAATGAGTTTTTGTTGAGCAAGGAAATCAGTTTACAAAGACAAAATGGGAGGATAGATTTGAGTGTGTGTTTGTGTGGGTGTTGGAGAGAGTTTTTTTTTCTGGACTGGCATGCCATAGCTAGTATAACTTGCTAGCTCTGTGTGTGTGTGTGTGTGTGTGTGTGTGTGTGTGTGTGTGTCTGTCTGTCTGTCTGTCTGTCTGTCTGTCTGTCTGTCTGTCTGTCTGTGTGTTTATGTGTGATGTAGAGAGAGAGTTCTGTCAGGCCTGAGCACCAGTGAGCAGGCAAGCGGGCAGCGTGCCGAGGCGACCTGCAACACGAGCCGCACAGTGTCACTTGTCACCGGGCCTCAGTCACCGGCTAGTCACGACCTGCCGCCACCAGGCTGCCCTGCTCGCTTAGCCACCCCCCACCAACCCCTCACCCGCTAACACCAGGCCACAACCCCCCAACATCCACCACCACCACCACCACCCACCCCGACTACCCGCTAACACCGTGGCCCACACACCTCTCACCACCTCCCCTCCTCCACATCACACTACGCCACACCACACCGCACTTCACCTCCCCCTTACACTACACCACCCTGCCCCGCACCGCACTACACTACACCACACCGCACCGCACCACCTCCCCCCGTTCCATCTGCCACCCCACTCCCCGTAATGACCTACAAAGGACTCCCAACACCTCTCTTTCTCTCACTCTCTGTTTCATTCGCTCTATCTCTTTTTTCTCTCTCTCTCCTTCACACGCTCACTCTCTCGCTCTCTGTTCATACCTGCCTACTGACTCACTGTATATAACCAGTCTGCCCCCCTCTCTCCCTCTGTATCACACTCTCTCACTTTTTCTTTCTCTCTATCTTTCTGTCTCCCTCTCTCTATCTAGTTCTCTCTCCCCTATCCCACTCTGCCTCTCTCTCTCTCTCTCTCTCTCTCTCTCTCTCTCTCTCTCTCTCTCTCTCTCTCTCTCTCTCTCTCTCTCTTTCTCTCTCTCCACATTCATCTGTCTCCCCCTCGCTCGCCCCCTCCTCTCCTCTCCTCCCTCCATCCTCCTAACCATCATTGTCCTGCCCAGCTGAGCCCTCGCACTCAATAACACACAGCTCTCACCTGCTTCCCCCTTCCCTCTCCATCCATCTCTTCACATCTCTTCACATCTCTCTCTCTCTCTCTCTCTCTCTCTCTCTCTCTCTCTCTCTCTCTCTCTCTCTCTCTCTCTCTCTCTCTCTCTCTCTCTCTCTCTCTCTCTCTCTCTCTCATACATTCATTCTATCCATTATACAAGTTCTTTTTTCTTTCTCTCAACCTTACTGTGTCGTTTCATCTTTTTTTCCTCCTTTTCTCTGCACTGTATCACTCCATCTCTCTTCCTCTCTTGTCTTTCTGCAACGGAGGGCAGGCATCTCGTCCCACGTTGCCTCCTGGAGAAGGTGGGGAGAAGTTGCTGTAAGGGGTTAAGTCTGCGCTGCCAGGGGCCTGCAGAGAGGCCCTGGAGATACCCACACGTACAGCAGCATGTTGGGAGGTGAACCATCTCTGGTCTTCACCATGAGGTTTTAGCCTCTCTTGATGGAGGAGGGTTGTTCAGGGTGTTTCTTTACAACCCTCCAATTGAAAATCACATGGCCGATCTGCAACGGGGCTGTAGCTGTAAAACAGACACATGGCACAGCTGTGGATGGGGGGTCCTTGTCACCGTTGAGGACAGGCGGGTCTTAAAATGTGACATGATGGTTGGCGTACCTTTAAAATTCATTGGAGAACTGTGTGGTTGATGATGTGGTTTTGTGGAAAAAAAACTGTCTTTCTCACTCTCTTGCTTGGTCGTTCTCTCTCTCTCTCTCGCTCTCTCTCTCTCTCTCTCTCTCTCTCTCTCTCTCTCTCTCTCTCTCTCTCTCTCTCTCTCTCTCTCTCGCTCTGTCATTCGTTCTCTGTGTCCTCCACTCCACTTCAAGTCTCCTCAAGTGGACCAGGGACAGGAACGAAATTGGTGTGACTTGAGTCAAGGTCATACTCACACTAGGCACATTTTAGTCTACAAAAGTTTCTCCATTCATCCATTGTGTGTGTGTGTGTGTGCGTGCGTGTGTGCGTGCGTGCCTGCCTGCGTGCGTGTGTGTGTGTGTGCATACACGTGGGTCTTTGTGTGTGCTTCTTTTCAACGCTGTTTCTGCTGGAGCTATAGTTTCCTATTTGCCTGTGTGCGTGCGTGCGTGCTTGCGTGTGTGTGTGCGTGCGTTTTGTGTGTGCTGTGCGTCATTCCTCTCTGTCATACCTTTTTGTTTAAGCTTGTAATGTCACACCATAGATACCGCTTCTGTGGCTGTGTGTGTGTGTGTGTATGCTTATAAATGGCCGCCTGTTTGTGTGTGTGCGAGCTAGCACAGCAGACACGCTCCCCCAAACACACCTGATGTGTGTGTGTGTGTGTGTGTGTGTGTGTGTGTGTGTGTGTGTGTGTGTGTGTGTGTGTGTGTGTGTGTGTGTGTGTGTGTGTGTGTGTGTGTGTGTGTGGGGGAGGTAATTAAGGGAGCTCCAGCTGAGCAGCTTTCCGCTCCTTTGCCCAGGAGATGGAGGAAGAGGAGGAGGAGGAAGAAGAGGAGGAGGATGGAGGAGGAGGAGAGGGAGGCTGGATGCAGGCTATTATTAGCCACCTGGGGAGGGGAGGGGAGGGGAATGGAGGATGGAGGGATGGAGGGATGGAGAGGGATGGAGAAGGGCAGGGAGGGAGGGAGGGAGTCCAGGCTGGACGCCTCCAGGAGAGGAGAGGAGAAGATAGGAAGGGTGGAGGTCTAGGCTGGACGCATGCCGGAGAGGGGAGGGTGCAGGGGGACTGGGGGAGGAAGGCGGCCCAGGCTGGCCGCATCTGTCCAGGGAGAGCTGCGGGGCCCTCCACTCTGCTCGGCTAAAAGCCCCGGACACGGCCATTGACCTGCTGATTGAGCCCTCACCGTTCCCTCAATCAGACCGACTGGGCGCTGCTGCTGCTGGAGCACACTCCTCCAGCGGTTCCCTCTCTCTCTTTTCTCTCTCTTTATTTCTATCTCTCCCTTCTTTCTCTCTTGCTGTCTTACTCACAAACATGCATGCTCACACACACGTATAAATACACACACACACCCTATTTCAAGTACTCATTCGCTCACTCACTGCCCCACTCACACAGAAACATATAGACACACACACTGAGACAGACAGACAGACACAAACACACACACACACACACACACACACACACACACACACACACACACACACACACACACACACACACACACACACACACACACACACACACACACACACACACACAGGTTCTATCCCATCTCCCAGTAGGCTACTTGCCTGGGGGCCGTTTGTACTTTGTGCACCGATATGTGTACACTTCATCCATCATGGCCCTATAGAAGCTGTGCAGAGACAGACTAGGCCAGTTTATCAGCCTGCTGGCCAATGACCCCCACACACACCAGAGGTCATTCAGCTTCGGACTGTACACCCCAAACCTCTCTCTTGTCTGTGGTTTAACAACAGTGGGGGTCATGGATTCCCACTATTCTCTGGTATTTGTAGCAATTATTTGAACATCTGATGAGATGGTTGTGAGAGTGGCAGGTTGATGAATGAGATCTTTTTTTAATGTAATTGAAGCACAGACATGGAGGAGGGGTGGAAGATGCACCAGACTGGTAGCTATCAAATCAAACACAATTTAACCTGCAGTGCACACACAAAGGAAAAAGTTCAGGTTGATCATGGACTCTTCAATCAACATGGTGACTGATGTTGTACATATCTCGTATATCTACATATATAGCCTCGAACTACCTCTACCGATTCTATGATGTATAACATTTTGTCTTTTAAAAAAAGTAGATCTGTGCTTTCAGTCTTAGTATGGAGCACTTACAATGTTAGAATGTTAGAATTAGGGTCACCACGGTAATGTGCGTTCCTTTGTGCAGGTGACACAGCAGTGTTCCGCGACGGCGTGTACTGGATCATGGGCCGCACCTCGGTGGACATCATCAAGAGCGGCGGCTACAAGATCAGCGCCCTGGAGGTGGAGAGACACCTGCTGGCACACCCGCTCATCACAGGTACGGATGGCATTGGAGACCTGTTGGCCATCCGGCCACGCCCAATATAGGACACTTGTTACTACTCGTTACTAGTAGAGTAAGAAGTAAGAAACGTCATTTCAAATCTTTGTATGACCAGTGCATGTAAAAAAAGAGCAATAATGCTGACTTGACTTGTGTCTTCAGACCCTTATTATAAGCCTCTGGCAGCCATGTTGAAAATATCCCAATTTCCCAAGTCAGATTTTACTAGATTTTTAGTATGTCATTTAGCATGTCCAATAGTAATAGAATCCATGAAAAAAAAACGTTTGTATCCGTTTCTTTGGGGTTAAACCTTGCGTAATTTTGCTGCGCCGAAGGTGTTGTGTCATTTTGAGGGTGTTGCGTCATTTTGAGGGCGTAGCCTGGGTACATCCTCAGTACAGTATGGCCCAACGGCACATCGGCCATGCCTAAATGCAGGACACTCATTACTACTTTTTAGTTTGCATACCTAGATGTTTAGGAGGATGTTTAGGATGAGAAGACATGGCAGCCTGGAGGTGGAGAAGCCCCTGCTGATCCATCCACTCTGCCCCCCATCCCCACCATCTCCACCATCCCCACCATGACCACCATCCCCACCATCCCCACCATGACCACCATCCCCCCCATCCCCACGATGCCCACCATCCCCACCATGACCACCATCCCCAGCATGACCACCATGACCACCATCCCCCCATCCCCACCATCTCCACCATCCCCCCATCCCCACCATCCCCACCATGACCTGCCATCCCCACTATGCCCACCATCGGCAGTGCCTGCCACAAAGCACTTGTTATTTCTTTGTTTGGCCATTCAAGAGGAAGAGGTATGCTGACATTTATTGTGGCTGTCGATGCGTAAACTGTCCTCGCCCGACTGCTCCACTGTCTGGGTCCTCCTGTCTGTCTGTCTGTCTGTCTGTATGTCTGTCTGTCTGTCTGTCTGTCTGTCTGTCTGTCTGTCTCTTGTCCTTGTTTGGTTGTTCTCTCTCTCTCTCTCTCTCTCTCTCTCTCTCTCTCTCTCTCTCTCTCTCTCTCTCTCTCGGTAGTAGTCTGTCTTTATCTTTCTTTGACTTCAATTCAATTCAATTTAATTCAAGGGTAGCTTTATTGCTATGACTCTTTGAAGAAAAGCTGTGTCCCCGTCTCTCTCTCTTCCTCTCTCTGCCTGTGCCCTGACCTCTGTTCCTCCATCAGATGTGGCGGTTATCGGGGTGAAGGACGCCACGTGGGGTCAGAAGGTGACAGCAGTGGTGCAGCTGCAGAAGGGCAGGACGCTGAGCCTGGCTGAACTCAAGGCCTGGGCCAGGTGAGGGTGAATGCATGCACACACACACACACACAAACACACACACACACATAGACACACACACACACATAGACACACACATACACATAGGAACACACACATACACATAGACACACGCACGTGCACATGCGCACACATTTACACACATAGACACATTCGGTCCACTGAGAACACTATTCTATAAGTCTATACTGAATATTAAACAGATTGCATGGTGTTTAGGTGTCAGATGAATGTATTTGAGTGATTCTACGATTCACCTACGCTTTTGGCAAAAGCAAAATGTCAATTATCAGTATTTTTTTTCAAATTTTTTCATTTTTTTTTTTCATAGTGTATATATTTAAGTTTCCAAACAAACAAATTGCCAAGCTTAATCTTAAATCATTTGATAAATACTCTAATGAAAGCGAACATTTGCTTGATTATTTTGTCAACAGTGTTATGGACAAATACTATGTCATTTCAAACATATATAAAAATACTACAGAGTTGAAACAACATACGTTTGAAAGTGCTTATGTCCCTTAGCAATAATGTTGTCATTAATCTGTGCAACTGATATAGAAAATGTGATTGTTGAGCTTCATAAGTAGGATTTTATGATTCACTGTGACACATTTTTCATTATAAATCCCTGTAACGTCTGATTTGAATTTAGTCACCCTCCTTACACAAGACTTCCTTCTCCAGAGATAATCCCTAGTGTCTGTTCATAGGATTTTTCCAACACATAAGAGATCAATAGCACAAAAAACACTTTCAAAACAGTCAACCGTGTTACTCAACTGTGTTACGGTCAACAGTGCAGGGGAACAAGTCGGCACTTTTTTAGGAGAAAAAACAGAGCAGACAAACCCATCTCCCAAGAACACAAATTATTTTGTTTCTTTGTCTGTCAATATGGAGATAAATTGGCAAAAACATACTCCTCCTCAACTGTCATAGCTAATTGTAACACCATTGACGGTAACACGGCTTGACATTTCAGCCATTTTTATGGTGTTGTGCTAACTGAGGACCCCAGAAGTTCCATCACAACACCTTAATCAATTCATGTATTTGTATGCTTTATCTGTGTTTTTCTACATGTGATTTCTAATTCAGATTCTTATGAATATGTTGATAACACAGTTGACAGGCAATTTTCCCGCTATGAGAACATGAAAAAGAATGGATTAAATTATGGAAGGATGGAGCTCAAAACTTACCAAAAAGTCTTCCCATATCCTGCCAAAGAGGTTATGACATCACATGATGTTATTCGTATGGCCTAAGACCAAACCATTACTGATTTATGGAGGGGATTTCAGACCGTGACACGGTTAACACAGTTTTCGTGGACACACACAAAATGGCAAATTGGTGGTTTTTCCGACAGTTTTGTCATATTGTGATGATTACTGTGAATCAACATTTGCAATCGTCTTGGGCAAAACAAGTTTCTTTACATGCTAATATGAAGACTGAATCTGACATTTGGAAAACAGGACGGCATGAAAACGCCCAAAATCAGTATTAAATAATCATTCTTGCTGAGGGAAATAATGCCATGTCTACACTTTCTGTGTTATATGAAAGATAAATGTGTGCTAATGTCCAAAACATCATTGGATGCAGTTAATAGTAAGTGGAATTGGCAAATCAAATCCATGGACTTAAACGCGTCGTCAATTCGTAGAATCACTCATTTTTGTGTGTGTGTGTGTGTGTGTGTGTGTGTGTGTGTGCGCGTGTGTGCGTGTGCATGTTTATGTTTGTGCTTACAGTATGTGTGTGTGTGTGCATGTTTGTGCTAGCATGTGTGTTTGCACGCGCGTGTGTGTGTGCGTCTGGTGTGTGTGTGTGTGCGCGTGTGTGTGTGTGCGCGTGTGTGTGTGTGTGTGTGTGTGTGTGTGTGTGTGTGTGTGTGTGTGTGTGTGTGTGTGTGTGTGTGTGTGTGTGTGTGTGTGTGTGTGTGTGTGTGTGTGTGCGTCTTTGTGCTTGTATG
>NC_085878.1:14955739-14960739 GCF_034702125.1 Engraulis encrasicolus
CTCAATCAAGAAGCAGCTATCACGCTATAACTGCCCCATAGACACTTAGCTATCATATCATGTATGTTACTTTTTACCCAGAATGCTAGGCAATAAGGAAATTGCCGCTTTCAAACTCCATAAATAGAAAAATGTAAGCATTTTGATTAAACAAGAAGAAATCCTGTCTCACTAAATGATACCATGAAACCAAAGTCAGTCTTTTTAGGTCATTTCAGCTTACTGCAGGGATCCCTTTAACTCATTGATGCCTAAAGCACCTGCAAAAGGTGCCTTCGGCCTATAAGCATCAATGGCTACTTTTACATAACGTTTTTGATTCCAAATGAATAATTCAGAATTTTATAGTTAGGTCGAGTTTGCTTTGATCTTTCATTTAATTCCGAATAGTGAAGTGTTTACATGACATTTTCAAAGCGGAACTAAGCTTTATTCAGTGAGTTAATTCTGAATTAAATGTCTCATGTAAACGTAGCCAATGGCTTAAAACCCACAGCAGCTTGCGTTTCTATTCTAATATAGTGCAAGTGCAGCGCCATAGTAGCCCTGCAGTAGATGCCCATGTTGTTGACAGCCAACTGCTGACATACTCTATTTGTTTGTTTGCTTTGGCTTGTGTTTGTTTTAGAGAGCACATGGCGCCGTACATCATCCCAGCCGGCCTGGTGGTGGTGGAGGAGATGCCCCGCAACCAGATGGGCAAGGTCAACAAGAAGGACCTGCTCAAGCAGTTCTCCTCAGGCTGACCCACCCAGCCAGCCAGCCAGCCAGGGCCAGACCACCAGGCCTACCATCACCACCACCCCTCTGCTCAAGCAGTTCTCCTCAGGCTGACCCACCCAGCCAGCCAGCCAGGGCCAGACCACCAGGCCTACCATCACCACCACCCCTCTGCTCAAGCAGTTCTCCTCGGGCTGACCCAGCCAGCCAGCCAGCCAGGGCCAGACCACCAGGCCTACCATCACCACCACCCCTCTGCTCAAGCAGTTCTCCTCAGGCTGACCCACCCAGCCAGCCAGCCAGCCAGGGCCAGACCACCAGGCCTACCATCACCACCACCCCTCTGCTCAAGCAGTTCTCCTCAGGCTGACCCACCCAGCCAGCCAGCCAGGGCCAGACCACCAGGCCTACCATCACCACCACCCCTCTGCTCAAGCAGTTCTCCTCAGGCTGACCCACCCAGCCAGCCAGCCAGGGCCAGACCACCAGGCCTACCATCACCACCACCCCTCTGCTCAAGCAGTTCTCCTCAGGCTGACCCACCCAGCCACCCAGCCACCCAGCCAGGGCCAGACCACCAGGCCTACCATCACCACCACCCCTCTGCTCAAGCAGTTCTCCTCAGGCTGACCCACCCAGCCAGCCAGCCAGCCAGGGCCAGACCACCAGGCCTACCATCACCACCACCCCTCTGCTCAAGCAGTTCTCCTCAGGCTGACCCACCCAGCCACCCAGCCAGGGCCAGACCACCAGGCCTACCATCACCACCACCCCTCTGCTCAAGCAGTTCTCCTCAGGCTGACCCACCCAGCCAGCCAGCCAGCCAGGGCCAGACCACCAGGCCTACCATCACCACCACCCCTCTGCTCAAGCAGTTCTCCTCGGGCTGACCCACCCAGCCAGCCAGCCAGGGCCAGACCACCAGGCCTACCATCACCACCACCCCTCTGCTCAAGCAGTTCTCCTCAGGCTGACCCACCCAGCCAGCCAGCCAGCCAGGGCCAGACCACCAGGCCTACCATCACCACCACCCCTCTGCTCAAGCAGTTCTCCTCAGGCTGACCCACCCAGCCAGCCGGCCAGGGCCAGACCACCAGGCCTACCATCACCACCACCCCTCTGCTCAAGCAGTTCTCCTCGGGCTGACCCACCCAGCCAGCCAGCCAGGGCCAGACCACCAGGCCTACCATCACCACCACCCCTCTGCTCAAGCAGTTCTCCTCAGGCTGACCCACCCAGCCAGCCAGCCAGGGCCAGACCACCAGGCCTACCATCACCACCACCCCTCTGCTCAAGCAGTTCTCCTCGGGCTGACCCACCCAGCCACCTAGCCTTACCACCACCGCTACCACCAACCCCATCATCTGCCTGCTCAAGCAGTTCTCCTCGGACTGACCCACTCAGCTACCCAGCCAGGACCAGACCACCACCACCACTACCACCACCCATCTGCTCAAGCAGTTCTCCACCAGCCCTACCACCACTACCACCACCACCATTATCCCCCTACTCAAGCAGGTCTCCTCGGGGTGACTCACCCAGCCCTCTGCTAGGACCAGACCACAAGGCTTACTACTACCAACACCCTGCTCAAGCAGTTTTCTCCCCCAGCTGACCTACCCAGCCACCCAGCCAGGGCCACTCCACCACCACTATATCACCCCCGTCCCCCACAAGCCAGACAGGGACAGAAGGAGCAGAGAGATGGAGGGAGAGAAAGAGAGATGAGAAGAAAGAAGGGGGGATGAGGAGAGGGAGAAGAGAAGAGAAGAGAAGAAAAGAAAAGAGACATAACACAGCCACCATGCCCCTAGCCAGCCAGACAGGAACAGAAGGGTCAGGGAGAGAAGAAGGGAAAAGAGAGACAGAGAGAGGAGGACACGAAGAGAGAGCAGGGGGGTGAGAGAGAAGAGGGGCAGAGGAATGGAAGCCAGGGGAGAGAGAGAAAAGAGGAACAAAAGGGAAGAGAGAGAGAGAGAGAAAGAGAGCAAGAAGGGCATCTCCCTGTCTGCTCCGAGGACAGCTCTGCCAGCTCTCAACACTGTCCAGGTCATCTGGCGAAGGTTGACGTGCCACAGCCGGCCACTGCTCGCTGTCCAGGGGGTTGCCACAGGGGGATGGTGGTCATCAGGGCCGCTCGCTGATAGCTTTGGCTAGGCCCTGGACAAAAGTCATCTGAAAGGGCCCCATCACCCAACACATGCAATGTAATGAGGACCCGATTCTGGGACCCCTTCTACCGACAACCAACACCCTTTGCCTTCCCCTCGTGGGTTCCCTGGTGGTGGTGTTGTTGTTGGTGGTGGTGGTGGTGGTGGTGTAGTAGTGTAGTGTTCTTGAGGGAGTGCACTGCCTTAGGTGTACCGGCTTTGGTCTGCTCAAAGACCCTGCGCCTTTGATAAGACATTCAAATCACAGCCTACTGAACCACAGTCCTTGTTGCCCTCTCTGCCTCTTGACATAAGTGTTTTTTTATTCAAGCACTGTTTTGTTTTACGACATACTGTAGGTGTTTGGGTTTTAAAGCACTGGAAATAAATGAAACAGCCACAGATACAATGAAATGGATGATCGAGCCAGCCATGGTTTAAAAATTCATTCATAATAATGTGAAGGTGCTGATGAAAGTAGTGTTAATTGATGCTGCATATTTTATATAAAGGTACTGTATTTTCAGTATGGAACAAAAATGCAATGCATATATTAATGGTTAACAGTGTACAATCGTAATGTGATTTTGATGAAAGATTAAATGGTGGTCAGAATCTGTAAAAGATGTAAAAGAATAAATGTAAAAAAAATGTAAAAGAATAAATCACTTAATTTTGTAATCAAATGCTTCTGTGTACATTAATATTCAACACATAACACATTTAAATTTTCCAATCCAAAGAAGAATAACAGATGGAAAAGTTGATTTGACAAGGTATTCACACCAAACTCGTATTTTGTGTGTGTGTGTGTGTATGTGTGTGCTTGCGTGTGTACGTTCGTGCGTGCGTGTGTGCGCATGCGTGCGTGCGTGCGTGTGTGTACTGCACCCATCTACCTTCGTGAGGCCACTGCTATTGGAGCACACCAACAAGGTGGGCCCCGTATCCTGGACCCCACATGTTTTGACCCTTTTTGCTGGGGTAGTTTTGTTGTTACAAAACATTTTCTTACTGACTCGTTAGGGTTAGGGATTGTTTTGGTTTGGGTACAGTTTAGTATTTTTAGTATTATATTAGCTCTTTTTAGGGTTAATGTGAATGGAAGTCAATGGGAGGGCCCCACAAAGATATTAAGGTGAGGCTGTATGTGTGTGAGTGTGAGTGTGTATGTGTGTGCTAGAGACCCCAGTGTCTCCAGCTGTGTGTACACAGGTGTGATAGCAGGCCCAGAGGCGGTGTGGAGAGGAGAGGAGAGAGAGAAAAGGGGGATGATGGAAGCACAGATGGGCTGCTATTCTCTCTTCCTCTCTCATTTCCGTTTCCACCTCCACTCTCTCTCTCTCTCTCTCTCATACACACACACATACATAATGGTTGCCATAACCACCCCACTCTCTCTCTCTCTCTCTCTCTCTCTCTCTCTCTCTCTCTCTCTCTCACACACACACACACACACAGTCTGATATGTTTGCCATAAGGTACGCACCTCGTGCTCCCTGACACACATGTGCATGATGTGATCTTCCCACTGCCTCTTCACAGGCTCCTTCATCAGATCACCGGTGTAGAGGGGACCAACTGAGCTAACTCAGGGGTGAATAATCTTATCTAGCGTACTCCCCTCAACACACACACACACACACACACACACACACACACACACACACACACACACACACACACACACACACACACACACACACACACACACCAAGCCCTCCACCCACCTGGACCCCCCACCGCCTCCACACGTGCCCCATCTGACTCAGGGTCGCCTCAGGAGCTCAGGAGGTGATCAGGTGCTCACTGACGGCATCAGTGGCGGGGTGGGGGGCTTGAAAGCCATGAGAGTTTATCACTTGCTGTGCTTACAGTGCTTACTCCGGAAGTGCAGTGTAAAGTGCACGACAGCTGTCCGTGAAATAATAATTGTTATGATTAATACTATTATTGTTGCATGTGTAACATTTAGATTAAGATTTTAGATTAACATTAAGATTTCTTAAAGATCTAAGGTTCTATATATTGCTTCACTACGGCAGTGGCTGTATTTTGCCATGATTAGTATTTCTACTGATATTTTCACTTTGCACTTTCATATTTTCATTTTGTGCAATGTGGTTGGTA
>NC_085878.1:14963239-14965739 GCF_034702125.1 Engraulis encrasicolus
AGGCAGTCATGCGAAAGAGAGAAAACGGGGAGAGAGAGAGAGAGGAATGGATGGATGGATGGAGAGAGGCAGGGAGGGAGGGAGGGAGGTAGGGAGGGCGTGGGGAGAGATGGAGCGAGTGGTCACCAGAGGCCTGATTAAGAAAGCAGGGCCGATCGATCTGGGCTGCTTGGCAGGGCAGGATGGATGTGCCGGGAGGCCTGGAGTGGCACAGCGGCAGACACGGCTCAGGACTGGGGCTCAGGGAGGAGGATGGGGAGAGGAGGAAGAGTGGAGAGGAGGAGAAGGTGGAGGATGGGGAGGGTGGAGAGGAGAAGGAGAGAGAGTGGAGAGGAGGAGGAGGAGGATGAGGAGGGTGGAGAGGAGAAGGAGAGAGAGTGGAGAGGAGAAGGTGGAGGATGGGGAGGGTGGAGAGGAGAAGGAGAGAGAGTGGAGAGGAGGAGGAGGAGGAAGAAGAGTGGAGATGAGGTGGAGGTGGGAAAGGGCTGCAGAGGCGGAGAGTGCGGGCGGGCGGGCGGGCGGGCAGACAGACAGAGCATGACAAGAGAGAGGAAAAGAAGGGGAGGGAGGCAGTGGGGCCAGAGAAAGAAAAGAAGGGCGTTTGACACACATTGTGATGCCACTGCCAGTTGTGTTTGTAAATGAAGGCAGGAGGTGTCTTGAGGATGAGGGATGATTTGGTGCTCCTGTCAGGCACACACACACACACACACACAATCACACATAGGCACACACACTCACACACAGTGACACACACGCATGCATGTAGTAAGCCTCCATCCCCTCCCCAGCACGGATGCTCAGTGGAGTGTGGAGGAGATGCCTGTCTGCATTTGGCTGCTTATTGGCCCCCAGGGGCCACACAGGGGCCACCAGAGACAGGACAGGACAGGACAGGACTGGAGTGAGAGGAGGAGGGGGGTTGGGGGTGGCCTCTGAGCTTTTTGTGTCCGACAAGAGCCATCATGGTGCCTTTAAGAGGTTACAGTGTCACCTCTCTCCCCTGACTCACATACAGACTCAGTCACACTCCATCATACCTATACAGTACACAAAACATGTCAGACAAGAGAAAGAAAGGGCCGTGGATCCTTAAGGAACCCCGGATCAAAGCATGTGTTAATAATTGAAGTGTTTTCTTTTGCCTTTTAACGCAGCACCCCGCTGGTGTTTATTGATAACTAATTAATTGAACATGCGTCCAAGGGCCTTGTGGTTCAGCCGCCCCGCGTTTGTGTGCTCAAGGTGTTTCTTTTTTGTGTTTTTTTTTTCAACACGCTTTCTTCTCCTGCCTTCATCTCCCTATCTTTTTTTCCCTCTCTCTCTCCTCTTCTTCTCTTTGGCTAGAATCACACACAGCACATAAAAGCCATCGGCATAAATGATTCAGTAAAGATGACTGATGCTGGGCTCTCTTTGAACGTTCTTGTGTTTTTTCGCAAACAGGTTCATCTTTTTTTTTCCTTCACTTTTCTCGTCTTCGGCTTCTTCCTTTTTTCCCCTTCCTGCTACACTGCAAGAAACGTTAAAAAAAAACAAGTTGAGTAAACAGAGAGATGCCGAAATGTTATATCCAGGCTAAGTCAAAGAACGGGCGGGTAAAAAAACCAACGCAACCTTCAAAAGTAAACAAATAATAAATATTCAAGCGGCAGCAGATGTATCTGGTGTGCTGTTGTGCTTGCTCTGCTCTCTCTCGCTCTGTCTGGAAGCAGTTACACACATTCTACCTGGGTGGGGTGTGCTCTCCAGTCAGACTCCCTGTCAGGCTCTTGTTGATGTCAGCAGGGAAGCTGACAGGGGGGGACAAAGGGGTCACTTGTCCCAGGCCTAGGGAGAGAGGGGGCGCAGAATTGGATCCTCATTACATTGTATTGATTGAGTTTGGGGCCCTTTTAGATGTTTTTGTCCCGGGCCCAGCCAAAGCTGTCAGCGGCACTGCGTGTCAGTATGACAGGCTTTTGTTTGTGAAAGCAGCGGCTGAGGCGTTTGCTCGCCAGATGACGAGCTTCGCTTTGTTGTCAAGCCAAAGGCCGTTCACCAAGGCCCCTTAGCATCACACCTCCCACTAGTTGTTGTACAAAGTCAATATTTCAGTGTTAATTCCACACTTAAGAAAGTCGAATCAACTCTATGATATGAGAATTCAATTTGTTAGGTGTTGAATTGACACTGAAATATTTTTCTGTATAGCTAGTTAGATCCCTAGCTAGTATCTGAATGGCTGTGCTCTACTCTACTCAATTGACTCACTGGCTTTGATCATATAACGCAGCCTTTTCTTTATAAATATGCACATATAGAGAGAGGACGTGTATCACTCAACTCTGGGGTGTGAAGCTGGTTTCCAGGCAGCTTGTTGAGTTCGTCTGATGTTGGCTGCTTGCTTGCTGGTGACTGGAGGCTGTGATGATGGTAAGTGATAGAAGTGCGTCACCCACCTCCTCTCCAGAGATGCCCTCCGTCCACACGGCCTGGCGGGGTGTGCAGAACAGTCGCT
>NC_085878.1:14978239-14980739 GCF_034702125.1 Engraulis encrasicolus
CACCTCCCGCCACTGCTGCCTCCACCACCGCCACCACCGCAGAGGCTGCCCGGCCATCCGTTTTAATCTCGCGGCGTTTAGACTGTTTAAATTGTTTCAGTCTGGTTAAGTTACCTATTTATCCCGCGGAACAGCCACGGCTGGGGCCCCGGCTGCCGTTTGGGGGCTGCTGATAGCGGCGCCAGGCTGTGTGTGTGTGTGTGTGTGTGTGTGTGTGTGTGTGTGTGTGTGTGTCTGTGTGTGTGTGTGTGTGTGTGTGTGTGTGTGTGTGTGTGTGTGTGTGTGTGTGTGTGTGTGTGTGTGCGCGTGTGCGTGTGCGTGTGCGTGTGCGCACAAGTGTGTGTGTCTGTGTCTATGCGTGAGTGCATGCGTCTGTGTGTGTCTGTGTGTGTGTGTATATCTCTGTTTGAGTGTATCTGTGTGTGTGTGTCTCTCTCTCTGTGTGTGCATGGGGCCAGATAAGAGAGCGAGAGAATACTAGTTCATCAGAGCCGGTGCTGGAGGAGGAAGATGAGGATGAGGAGGATGAAGGGCACGGTGAAAGCAGCAGCAGCAGCAGCAGCAGCAGGGCAGGTGCAATTTTTAAGGGTGTTTGGATTCCACTTCTTCCACTCCCTGAAACCCATCTCTTTTTCTCCAAACTTTTTACAGTTGCGTGCGTGGGGTTTTCTTTTTTTTTCTTTTCATTCTTTTGTGGGGTTTTTTTTTTCTCGATTTCTGCCTTGGCCATCTCTCGTCTTCTCTCACTTGCGAGAGATATACTTTTTTCTTACTCTCTTTCTCTCTCTGTCCTCCATCTCACACGCATCCTAGTGCTCTATGCTTTCTGTCTTTCTCCTTTTTTTCTCGCATTCTCCCTTTCTTTCCAGCTCTTCTATCTCCTGCTCTCTCTCTCTCCCAAATATCTCTCACACACTAGCTCTCCGCATGGACCTCTCTTTCTCTCTCTCTCTCTCTCTCTCTCTCTCTCTCTCTCTCTCTCTCTCTCTCTCTCTCTCTCCCTCTCTCCCTCTTTCCCCATCGGTTCTGGCTGGGCGTGTGGCGGATGAGATATTTATCATCTTTATGACTGGAAGTTTGAGGGGCCTCCCTGTGCAGACACCCTGCTCAGGCTGACGAATGGCCCAGGCGTTGATGTGCAGCCACCTCGGGTAGTGGTGGAGGAGGAGGAGGATGAGGTGGTGGAGGAGGAGGTGGTGCTGATGATAGTGGTGGTGCGGGTGGTAGAGGAGGAAGAGGAGAGGAGGAGAGGAGGAGAGGAGAAGAGGTGCGGAAGAAAAACTAGACAGCTATTTAGTGGCTGAACAAGACACATCACCTCCCTTTTTATCACCCCCACCCCCTCCAAAAAAAAAAAGAAAAAGTGAGGGAGGGAGAGAAAGAGAGAAAGAAAGAGAGGCGGCCGCACACAAGTTTCCCCGGCAAGTGGAAGAGAAGGAGGAGAAAACGGAAAATGTCAAGCGAAGGGGAGCCCCATGGAACAACACGCCTGAAAACTACAAATAGACCCCAGAGAAATATAGGCTTGTTTCGATAGATAGCCACACATTATTTGTGAGAAATGAGGCGTGGGAGTTTTAGTTTCCTGCCGTGTTGAAAAATGTAGACCTACTTTTTTGATCATTATCCCATGTCAGCTGGTACAACAACAACAACAAACAAATACACAAACACACATGCAAATCCACACACACTCACATAAACAGAAGAACGACGCACAAACATGTGCAGGCAAACTCACACACATGAAACGAAACTCATTTGCCCTGGCACATGCTCCCAGACGTGCGTGCACCACGCACACACACACACACACACACACACACACACACACACACACACACACACACACACACACATACACACGCGCACACACACACACACAAAGAGGCCCTGGAGCACAGCAGGAGAAACGCTGCCCTGGGCTGAGTCTGATCAAGGTTGTCATTCCCTTTGTGCTAGAGTGCAATATTTGTTTTGATGGAGGTGAGGTGCATTTTATTGAGCCTCCTGATTTTTTGGTACACATGGTTGGATTGTATCTCGTGTGGATCTTCACATATCAACTTCCAATTATTTTTTGGATCAAGGTTGCACGCTATTTTTTGGGGTTTTGTTATTTTGTTATTCCAAAACCTTGAAGTTGTGCCCATATCTCTATTTGTGTCTATGTGTGTGTCAGTGTGATAATTTAATGATTGTGGCTTCAAGATGGATACACACAATGATTTAGACTTTACCACTAATTGTCACATGCAAAACATACCTCTCATCTCCTCTCCTCTCCTCTCTTCTCCTCTCTTCTCTTCTCTTCTCTTCTCTTCTCTTCTCTTCTCTTCTCTTCTCTTCTCTTCTCTTCTCTTCTCTTCTCTTCTCTTCTCTTCTCTTCTCTTCTCCTCTCCTCTCCTCTCTTCTCCTCTCCTTCCCTCTCTCCTCTCTCCTGTCCCTCATTTCTCACTGCTGCTTAACAGCCCGGTAAATGAGTGACCTTCAGCGATGA
>NC_085878.1:14988239-15085739 GCF_034702125.1 Engraulis encrasicolus
ATTTCAATCAGCCATACCATAACGACTACAAGCTCTTCTGTAATTGGGGCCTACCATTTCTCCAAACAGCCAGACAGGTTCTGTCTTCTCTCCTATGGTGTGTGGCGGGGGGAGGAGCCTGTGGCGTGGTTTCTATTAGCACCTCTTCAGGGCGTCTCGGCAGGACAAGAGGACAGCGCCTCACACGGGCTGCAGCAGGAGGAAGAGGAGCAGGGAACCTGACGTGGGAGGCGCAAAGAGGTCAGTTGTCCCGGGCCCAAACAGAGAGACGGGGACACGAAATTAGGTACTCATTACATTGAATGCAGGGGCGGAGGTATAGGAGGGGCGAGCAGGGCATTTATCCTGGGCCCAGGGCCCTCCCGTATTGGTGGCAGGGGCCCTCTTTATGACTTGCTTTATGGTATATGGCAGGCCATATGGGGGGCCCGTGTATAGTTATTCCGCCTCTGATTGCATGTATTGGGTGCGGGTCCCTTTCTGATGAGTTTGTCCTGGGCCTGGCCAAAGCTGTTAGTGGGCCTGAAGAGGATGACATGGGTACGAGCGAGAGGGCCGCGGGACGGGACCAGGCGGGCCAGGATTAGTCACCGGAAGAGGAGAGAGGAGAACAGACGGCGTGCGTCTGCCAACGGCAGCATGGGCAGGAGCTCTTGCTGGGGGAATAGTGTAGGTCACAGGAAGAAAACACAAAAGTAGACATGCAACCATGTGAAAACACACACCTGTGCACGTACAAATGTGAACACACACACGCACACACACACACACGCACACACGCACACACACACACACACACACACACACACGCACGCACGCACGCACGCACGTACACACACACAGACACACACACACACACACACACATACAAACATACATACACACAAGGCCGCTGACAGGTTTGGCTGGGCCCGGGACAAAATTTTCTCAATGGGCCCCCCCTCCCAACACCAAAAAAGCCCCCCACCCCCTCATCCCTGACGGTCCCTACACAAAATAGTCAAACGCCCAACCACAACCACGTAATTCCCTTGTGCAGCTCCAAAACACACCACGTCGGGATGACAAGCCCATTTATGACGGATAAACCAAAACTTATTTACAACGTTATAGATGTGGACTGAGTAAAGTTATTAAAATCCTATCACAATAAAATCCACGCTATTGTAGGGGTGGGCGATATGACGATATTAAATCGTGAATCGCGATATTGAGTAAAAGATCGTCTCGAATCTGCCAAAGTGGAGAAATCGTATAGATCGTCTTGCAGTGAGGATGTTTATTATCAGTATCAGAGTGACGTTTTCTCACTTGTGTTGTTGTCTTCACTTTATTCTTTACATTATTGTATTCCAATTGTACACTTTATGAGAGTGTCATCAGTGTGTTAACATTTTATTGACTGCAAATTACAAATTGCAAGTATATGAAAGTTGTTTTTTGTTGTTTTTATTTTTCGGATGGAAGATCGTGATACAAAATCGAAATCGTGATTTCATGTTAACAAATCGTGATACAACTTTTTTGCCATATCGCCCACCCCTAGCTATTGTATTACTTTAGAGCTCATGAATAGCACATTTTTCATCACATCGACCATTTTCACTTGACCAAGGGGAATCATGTCAAGGACGCGTGTAGGCTATGTCCGCTGAACTTCCAGAGAGGGGAACTAGGCGGAGCACATTCATCTTGCGAGTGTCAAGTTCACCGCAATCAGAAACGAAAGTTACAGGTTACCCCAAAACGCCACCGTTATAACCCATTCGTTACATTCAATTCTAGGCTATCTAAATTTCACACGTTGATATGGCACTGGCTTATTTTAAACCAAATAAGTTTAAACCAGAGTCGAGTTAGCCTACACTGGCTGCAATTCAGCTGACCGGGGATGATTCTCAAATCAATTCAGCCTGATTGGCGTGCGCGTGCCTGCCTGAAACATTTGATTTGGACACATAATTGCAGAGTAATGCGCATATTCATAGATTCAATTAGATAGGCGTATGAAACACATTGTAATTAAGCCGTTGTGGTAATCAAATTATTCGATACCCCCTGTCTCTCTGATACTGATCTCCGTGTGACTTGCTCACGGCCTCCTGTGCCAATGTTACTTGACGACGGGGCTGGAAAAAGTTTGCCGTGTCTTACCTGGATCTGCTGCACAGCTGCTTTTACTGGTGCCTGCTGCATCATTCCAGTCTTTCCTGAAATATTTAGCCAGAGAACCCCTCAGCCTTTTGGCTTCTTCCTCTCTTTTTCGTTTTTCCTTCTTTTTCTGCGCTCCTGACTTGTGCATGTTTACTAACTGGCTCGCGCACACTGACCACTTATCGAATGCTGTCGTCTTTTTTTCTAGAAAGACCAAACCATTTTGGAATAGGGGTGATAGGGGGTTATTGGCCGTTTTTTCAAGGGCAATGAAGACAAACATCTATAAGTCATTGTTTGAATGCAAATAAAGCACTTTTCTACCCTAAAAAAACAACACATTTTGAAGTGAACGTATCATAATTGAGCCCAACGTCATGGGGGCCAGTTATGGGCCCCCCTCTATTCCAGAATTCCCAGGGCCCGGGACAAAAAGCCCTTTAGTCCCCCCCTGTCGGCGGGGCTGCACACACACACACACACACACACACACACACACACACACACACACACACACACACACACACACACACACACACACACACACACACACACACACACACACACACACACACAGGCTGCTTTTATTCACTTTCACTATCACCAAGGTCAGTGCAAATTCAACAGACAAAAATGTATTGAGCAGAAAGCATTTTGTGCAAGGAGCATGAACACCTAAAAGACAATGGGCAAGAACACATTTCAAACTGCAGAAAGGTGTTTTACTGGAGTCGGCCATTACAATGTGTTACCTCTTGACACATAAACACCCCAAATCGTCAAATTACATTTACTTGTAAAGAAAACCCCCCTGCTGTAATTGAATGCAGCCTACAGTAAGTTCCTGTTACGCTATGAATAGAAAGGATTTTTTTTCTCATTCCAAGGTGCAGTGTGAGTGTACATTCAGTATTCAGCAACGTGTTCATTGTATACACCCCCAGAGAGCTGTTGTATGTGAGAACACAGCAGTGGGCAGCAGAGATCACTTTCAAGATAGCTGCACATGGAGGAAATGTGAGCTCCCCTGTTAGTGTGTGTGTGTGTGTGTGTGTGTGTGTGTGTGTGTGTGTGTGTGTGTGTGTGTGTGTGTGTGTGTGTGTGTGTGTGTGTGTGTGTGTGTGTGTGTGTGTGTGTGTGTGTGTGTGTGTGTGTGTGTGTCGGGAAGCCGACAGTGGGGAACAAAGGGGCGAGTTGTCCCGGGCCCAGGGAGCGATGGGGACCAGAATTGGGTTCTCATCACATTGTACTGTATGTATTGGACGGGGGGCCATTTCAAATGAACTTGTCTTGGGTCTGGCAAAAGCTGTCAGTGGTCCTGTGTGTGTGTGTGCGTGTGTGCGTGTGTGCGTGTGTGCGTGTGTGTGTGTGTGTGTGTGTGTGTGTGTGTGTGTGTGTGTGTGTGTGTGTGTGTGTGTGTGTGTGTGTGTGTGTGTGTGTGTGTCGGAATGAGGGCTCTGGAAGGGGGAGCTACAAGCATGCAGCACTCCAGAGCTCTGAGCTCCGCGCCCTGTCTGCCAGCTGCTGCAGTAACGTGACAGAGACAGGTGCTGCTCATTCCTCTCTCTCTCTCTCTCTCTCTCTCTCTCTCTCTCTCTCTCTCTCTCTCTCTCTCTCTCTCTCTCTCTCTCTCTCTCTCTCTCTCTCTCTCTCTCTCTCTACCATTCTCGCTCTCTCAATAAAATAATGCTTTATTGGCATGACGAATAAGAAATCCATATTGCCAAAGCCATCATACAACCCATTAGAGGAACCACACAAAAATATAATGAAAAAAACTAAGAAGCCATAGATAGGCCTATATGCACTCTAGCCAACAATAAATACAGCATACTTTGTCAATAGCAGAGGAACTTGAAATAGTTGTAATAGTTGTCCAGGACTAGACAATCTGTACAACAGAGCTAACTCTCCTAACCTGGTTCTCACGCAGATGGAGGTTTCTCACGAAGTTGAGCAAAAATGCACGAAGGGTCTGCATGAGAACCAGGCTAAAACTCTCCCTCCTTGTGCCTCAAATGTACCTGCTTGCTCATAACAACTTTTGTGTGTGTAAACAACAAGCTTGCTCTCATGCACACAAGATATTTCGCCCTCAATCACTCGCTAGCTCACTCAGGAGTTTTAGCTGCATTCACTGCTTTACACGCTTACATTCCACTGCAGACAGGCAGGGCTGGAGAAATGCACTGGCTAGATGTGGCTGCAGCCTAGGGGCCCCCACCTGCCAGGGGAACCCTGATTGGCCAATAGCGGAAAACTGCAGAATTGTGACAAGATGCCATTTTGAAAATGTCACCTGTCATGTAGAGTACAGTAAGTAGACATGTTATCCTTAATTGCTAGCTTATAATTATGTCACTGTCTATGTACATTTGTCATGAAATTTGTCTTCCGGGGTGGCACACAGCAACCTGTAGCTCAGGGGCCCCAGTCCATCTTAATCCGGCCCTGCAGACAGGAGGTGCTCAAAAACACATGCCATCGGTGCAAGGACATGTGTAGCACAATGACTGCTTTATGAGCACTGGACAACACTTGCAATCTCACATTTACCCTGGTGCGCCCACGCACAAAATACTTGTCAATGTCGATTTCGCTCCGCGATTAGCAGGGTATGCGATCTCAATGCCACGGACTGACCTGGCATTGTGTATAATATCTATCTCTATAGAGAAGGCTGCATCAATGTCACTTAACTTTGGCCTTCGTATTAGAAAAGACGTTTTGTCCACTCTAACACTCACTCAGTCATGCCTCCATTTACCCAGTCATTCTGCTACTTGCTTCATAGCTTCATGGCTTACTTCACAGTCTACATTTTTCAATTACAGACATATTTCTCTCCATACATTCTACAGTATCAATACCTTCAGTTCTCTGACATTGTACAGTAACTGTCAAGCAGGGGTGGAAAGTAACTAATTACATTTGAGTATTGTAATTGAGTAGCTTTTATGTGTACTTAGTCATTTTAAGTAGTTTTTGAAATTTGTGCTTTTACTTGTGCTTGAGTAAATTTTTGCTCACGTACTTTACTCAATTGCACTGGAACCTGGCCCGATATATGAGGAAAGTAATGTTACTGCCATGCAAATGGCATGCAAAATAATGAAACAATCTGCCGGAAATGAAAGATTACGCAGGTTTGCACACAGAATTTCCACTATTTTACTTGTCATACTACACCTATCTCGGAGCAATGTATTGGATGATGGCTGGTGCCAACCAAGAGATAGAGGTTATGGAGGCCCTTATTCAAGAAAAGACACATTGAATTATTGAGAGGAAGACTGATGAAAAGTACTTTTACTCAAATTGCATTTTAAGTAAAGTACTTTTTCCTTTTACTTGAGTAGATTTAAAGTGGCACTGCCCCATTTTTGGAAATAAGTTTATTTTACACCTCTCCTTGTGTTATATTATTGGGGTTTACCTTTCTCCTGTACTTTCAACTGGCGGCTAGCTGGTCTCATAGGACTCAATGTTAACTGCTAGCTTGGAGGTAAAATTTGCACTGCTGTACTCAGAGAACGGCAGGAAGTACAGGAGAAAGGTAAACCCCAATCATATAACACAAGGAGAGGTGTAAAATAAACTTATTTCTAAAATGGGGCAGTATCACTTTAAGATAAGTACTTTAACTTTGACTTAGATAGGATTTAGGCAAAGTAAAGATATTTTTATTTGAGTTTAATTTGTTTGTACTCTTTCCACCTCCGCTGTCAACACCTTCAGTCCTCCCTGGTTGTTTTTATTCATTTTATCTCTCCAATGTGACATTAGGTATGAAATCAATATATAGAATATGTGGACCACATCTCACATGAAGGGTTCAAATGATCCTTCTCTAACACAGTAGACTTTGTCTCACTCACACATGCACACACATGTACAAACATACGGCAATATATTTTACAAGTATGCATTCACAAACCCCCCTCAATCAGGCTGTTGACCACTACATTCACTCTTACCCTCCATCAGCAACCCACAACTGTTTCACTGACTTGTGTGCTCTCTCACTCACTCACTTACTCACCCACTCACCTACTCACCCACTCATCAAACATATGCACACATGCTCAAGACACCAACCCACAATAGCTTTACAGGCATACCCCACTCAATCCAGTGCACTCGATGACACTCTATCATCAACCCACAACTATTTTACTCACTCACTCACTCACTTGTTCAAACACTCGCTCACTTGGTCAAGCGCTCACTCGCTTACTCAACCACTTACAGAGTGAAGCACTCACCCATTCACTTGACTTGCTTAACTTCACTTCCTCAAACACTCACTCAAACATTAACTGCCTCATTCATTCACTCACTCACTCACTCACTCACGCATTCACTCACTCACTCACTCACTCACTCACTCACTCACTCACTCACTCACTCACTCACTCACTCACTCACTCACTCACTCACTCACTCACTCACTCACTCACTCACTCACTCACGTGTCCAAACACATGCCCCCATGTATCACATTGTTTACACTGGTCCTTTACAGATTCCAGCAGGATTATGGCACGAGGTCAAGTTTTTTTCTCCAGTCAGAGTGGACGAGGATATGTCCTCTTTGAACCTCTCTATCCCAGCCTGTCCGCTGCCATGGTGTTTGGATAGCTCAATAGGCGGGCAACCTGGTGTGTGCGCGTGTTTGTTCACCAGTGCCTGGGCCTCCCCTCCTGTTTGACCTTTGACCCCTTGTGGAAGGTCCAGGAGGCAGAGGTGAGGAGCACGTGCAGAGAGAGACCCTCCAGACCCCACTGAGCCTCCGCTCCAGCTCCACAGCCCCACCGCTCCAGCACAGCTCCGGCCATCACACATCACTCAACAAGGACACAACAGGCAGAGAGATGGAGAGAGAGAGAGAGAGAGAGAGAGGGAGAGAGGGAGAGAGAGAGAGAGAGAGAGAGAGAGAGAGAGAGAGAGGGAGAGAGGGAGAGAGAGAGAGAGAGAGATGGGGTAAGGGAGAAGGGTGGACTACAGAATGAAAGAAAATAGACTGGGGTTAGAGGCCTAACTCCAGAGGTGTCTTGCATATGCTCCTCTCCTCCATTCCATCCCCCTCTCCTCTTCTCCGCTCTCCTTCTCTCTATCACCCCCTCTCCACAGCTGAACAGCCATGTTGGACATGTTAAGTAAGTAACTGACCGTGGAAAGAGAGAGCGTTGCGTCACATGTGGGTTTTGCGATGTGTACAAATGCATAAAACACAACTACAAAGGATGTCTTTCCTCATGTTCACACAAGAGCTGCCAGCACTGTATTTAACCCTTGCCTACATCTGTAGTTGAAACAGTCTATCATTTAATTGCAGCAGTGGGCGTGCTCAACTTCTACTGTAAAATTAATAACTTGTGATTTTTCTCCTCTTTAATAGTCTACCATTTACCATGTTTACATTATATTTTTTAATTCTGAATAAATAAATTGGAATTAAATTGTTCAGAATTATTTTCTGTTGAGTTTACATCACTTTCTTGTAATTCCAAAGAGACGTCTGAGCATCAGAAAGTATTTCGAATGGACAGAGGATACATGCACTGGGTTTGCATCGTTGCCTGCTGTGTCATCGTGTGGCAACGAGCTTGCCTGAAACAACCAGAAGTGTTTTAGAGCAGAGTAAGCTGAATGGTCCTACATGATAGAGGAATAAGGTCATTTGAAATTTACAAAGGAATAAATCTCTCACTTTATTTGGAATTAAGTTTAATTCAGAATTGTGAAGTGTTAACGCAGAATTAATTTTTATTCTGGAAAGTTAATTTGGAATTAAATGCTCCACATAAACTCACTGAATGTCTGTTCAGTCTAACTGCTATCATTTGCATCGGTTAAATGGGAAATTTAATTCGGAATTAGCTAAATTGAATTCTGAATAACAATTGACTGTGCTTTGAAAACATCATGTAAACACTTCTTCCCACACTATAAAAACATAATGTAAACATGGCCATTGTCTGTTTAATCTAATCTCATTCATGTCCCATATTTGGTGTGTATTCCATTGCCATGCCCAGGTGTGTATGTATCTTTGTGTTAGGCCAAGAAGTGCCAAGTTTTGGTTTAAATGTGTGCAGGCAGGGCTATGTAGGCTGCACAGAGCACATCGATCAGGTGTGTTCACTAAAAGTAAGATTTTGTGTGCGATGGTTTGTGTTGTGTTTCTTTTGCACTTGTGTTGTCACGACTGCATAGCCAATGGGCTTTGACTTCGAGGCGCATGAGAAATTTTATACCTTACTATAACTGTAGCACAATACAAGAAAAGTGAATTACAACAGTTGGAGTACCAGAATGTTACAAAAACATGCATACCAACACATACGTAGTCCTACCTCTTCTCCTAGGGAAATATAACGACTATACCAGGTAAAACACAAGATTTGTAGTCTGTGGTCTAAATTAGTATATCTTCTAGGGGAATTAAAAGTCTTTTCAAAGCCCATAAATTTCCACACGGAGCCGTGCGTGAACGCGGCTGCTTTTTAAAGTGCTCATATGGAACAGTTGTACGGTGTGTGTGTGTGTGTGTGTGTGTGTGTGTGTGTGTGTGTGTGTGTGTGTGTGTGTGTGTGTGTGTGTGTGTGTGTGTGTGTGTGTGTGTGTGTGTGTGTGTGTGAGTGTGCGTGTGCGTGTGCGTGTGCGTGTGCGTGTGCGTGTGTGTGTGACAGGAGGGGAAAAAAACAGAACAGAACGTGAGTGAAGTCTCCTGGGGTCTTCCCCAAATGGTTTACATTAGCAGAAGAATGGCTGCGAGTGGAGGCGAGTGGAAGCATGAGAGAGGCCTACTACTGCGAACGGTAGTGCATGCTGCTCCATCTGTGGTGACAAGCCAAGGAGACGGAGCGGAGAGGGAGCACGGTGCGGTGGTGTGCTGTGCTGTGCTGTGCGATGTGGTGCGGTGCGGTGCTGTGCTGTGCTGTGCTGCGTTGGATGCACATCTGGATGACAGCCCTCTGTTTGAAGGAGGAGAGGAGACAAGTCTGGATGAGCCCAGCGGGTTGGCTATACACTGGAGGAAGAGGAGGAGGAGGAGGACAGTGTGTGTGTGTGTGTGTGTGTGTGTGTGTGTGTGTGTGAGAGAGAGAGAGAGAGAGAGAGAGAGAGAGAGAGAGAGAGAGAGAGAGAGAGAGAGAGAGAGAGAGAGAGAGAGAGAGAGAGAGAGAGAGAGAGAGAGAGAGAGAGAGAGAGAGAGAGAGAGAGAGAGAGAGAGAGAGAGAGAGAGAGAGAGAGAGAACAGGGCCATTGACAGCTTTGGTGGGGCCCGGGACAGAGCCATCTTAAAGGGCCCCCCATCCAATATAGGCGTATAAAATGTAATAAGAACCCAATTATGGGCCCCTCATCTCCCTGGGCCTGGGAAAACCTTCATCCCCCTGTTGGCTTTCGTGTGTATGTGTGTGTGTGTGTGTGTGTGTGTGTGTGTGTGTGTGTGTGTGTGTGTGTGTGTGTGTGTGTGTGTGTGTGTGTGTGTGTGTGTGTGTGTGTGTGTGTGTGTGTGTGTGTGTGTGTGTGGTGTGTGTGTGTGTGTGTGTGTGTGTGTGTGTGTGTGTGTCTCTCTGTGTGTGTGTGTGTGTGTGTGTGTGTCTCTGTGTGTGCGTGTGTGCGCGTGTGTACGTGCATGTGTATGTACGCTTGTGTGTGTGTCTACTTGTCCGCAACATAGCCAACACAAACTACCTCGTACCTTTCGAAGGGTGCTGACTGCTAATGGGATGGAGTCTGATTAAATTGCTGCTCGGAGGGACCGACTGGATCTGTCACAAACTGTGAAGTGATAATGGCTTTGTGTGTGTGTGTGTGTGTGTGTGTGTGTGTGTGTGTGTGTGTGTGTGTGTGTGTGTGTGTGTCTGTGTCTGTGTCTGTGTCTGTGTGTGCGCCTGCGTGCGTTAGTGTGCGCGCGCGCGTGTGAGAGCGGGCGCCGCACATGTTTGCATGCATGTGTGTGCATGTGCACGTGTGTGTGTGTGAGTGTCTGTGTGTGTGAGTCCCCCCATAAAAACGACTTCTATTTTCATCTGTTTGTGATTCAACATCACAAACTACAGCCTTGATAAACAACCTTTTTCTTCCGCGATTAAATAAACTGATGTACTTCTCCTTGGATAGAGTTCAGCTGTTGAATGTCTTAGTGAAATGCTTCCCCCTTTATCCTTTCAGTCAACGGAGTCCAATTTCTTGTCATCTCCCACCTCAGTTTATCATAATCATAGCACAAATGTCATGCAATACTGGTCCTCACAAGTTCTCTTTGTTAGCTGAACTATTAGATTACATTCATAGTAGATATTTTGAAAGGAGAGATTCATTTAATCTAAAACTATAAACGTTTTATTTTCTTAGTATTAAATGAAAATAGTAGTTAAATGTTGTTAATGAATCCAACACTAAGAGTGTTGTTGATGTGCTAATTAATCCAACACTAAGACAGTAACATAAACTGGAAGAGTCAAATTCGACTCTTTAAAGGGACTCCTGGTAGGATTAAAAGTTAAATTGATCACGGTCCCGAGTCAGACGATGCTTATGCGAGTCATTATAAGTGAACGATGGCTCTCGCGACCACTTTCGCGGTCCGCTGTCAGAAAACCCCACATGCAACTTTTAACAGCATCGGACCAAACGAGTGTCGTGGGAAACACTTTTCATTTGAAACATCTCTTTACATACCGTTTTCAGATTTGTATCAACTGCTGGCATTCCGTGATGAAAAACAGTCTCACAGAGAGTTTATTTGAACAGCATTTTTTTCATTAAGGTGTAGATTTTGAGACAGGCATGCCACAGGCATCGCACAAATGATGTCATCCTACCTTGTGCCCCTTTAAGTGTTTATTAAATTTACTGTGAAAAATCAATTTCGAGAGAGAGAGAGAGAGAGAGAGAGAAATGTTGTCGTGTTAATTAATTCAACACCAAGAGTATAGCATCAACTAGAAGTGTTAGATTTGACTCTTTAAGCATTTATTAAATGTACTGTCTATCTGAATCAATTGAGAGAGAGAGAGAGAGAGAGAGAGAGAGAGAGAGAGAGAGAGAGAGAGAGAAAGAGAGAAAGAATGAGAGAGGGAAGGCGCTGCTGGTGGTGGTAGCAGCACTGGTGGTGGTGGTAATGTCCAGAGGGCAGCAACTCCTGACAGACAGGCCGTCTCTGGCTGCCCACTGCACCGTCGACCTTCACCAGAGGCCTGCCTTCCTCAGCAGTACACACCAGCTGGTGGTCCTCTCTCAGTCTCTCTCTCTCTCCCTCTTCTATCTCTCTCTCACTCACTCATTACACACCACTTTACTATGGTTTTCGCTTATTTTGCTACAATACTAATGCCATTAACTCCTCCTATGTCCTAACCTAAAAGTGGGCTGCGTTCAGACTGAGTGAGTGAGTGAGTGAGTGTGTGTGAGTGTGTCTGTGTGGGGTTGGGTTGGGGGGTTGTTGCAGAGGAGTAGAGAGTAAGGGGGTTTGGATTTCAGCCCTCCCATGCAAGCAACCCTGCTGCACATGTGCTGTCACTCATTTGCCCCCGACATACACACATACACAGAACACACACACATACACACACACACACTCCAACACACTCATACCCTGAGAGAGAACAGGGAGAGGGAGACGGAAGGGGTCGAGATTCGAGACATTTGGCTGTGGTGCTCCGTCCCGTCAGGAAGCTCCGTGGAAGTTCCTTCACTCCCCTTCCTTCATCTGGACGTCTCTCTCCCCTCAGCTCCAGTCCCTCTCTACTACACCGCCCACCGGTGCCACATCTCCAGGACCTCCGAGAGACACCAGCCCTGGGCCGCACAACCCAACCATGGAGATCCGGCTACTGGCGGCACAGTTACTATTCCTCCTCACTCTTTATCAAGTAAGCAGAATTTTTTTCATATTCAGATTCAGCCTGCATTGTCGCTATGTTGCAGAAGGCTTCCCACCTGGGCCTTCATCCTGGTTACAATGTTTGTAGAGCGTAGATAAAGGTCGAAAGCTGTTTGCTTTTCATGTTTGTTGTGTTTTTCAAAATCGTGTCTGCTTTATTTCAAAACTCCAAAAATGTACCAAACCATTACCTCAGCTCGGTTTTCCAAAACCACCGCTTTGACTTTAGGGAATTGGAAGTCGCAGAGGTGTGGAGTCTGTCTGCTGTCAGCCCTCTTAGTAAGGCTTGCGGTGGCTCTCTAAGCTTTCATCTCCTGGTGCAAAGGTGAAGGCTGCAGTTACACAGTCTGACCTGTGGCTCCATCTGTTGCAGTCGTTTGCCTCACCACAAAAATCAGTTTTCATTTCTTGTTTAGTATGGGCTAATTATTTTGGATATACAGAAGAACCGGCTTACTCAACAAGACCATCAGTTGCGTTGAACGGTGCCTCGTAGTAGAGGTCTAAACAAGGAGTCGAAAAGGGGATAAATGGTACAATGACACCCTAAAAGTCACTTTATTTTTTTGGACATGAAAAGTCTGCAGATGTTTTAGGGGCTCATGTTACGACCCCCTGGTGATGACATGGGCCATGGTTGTCACCAGAGCTAATGAAGGACCTTAAGGTGACAAATGAAAAGTCGCCGTGAAATACACAAATATGGAAGTAAATCTCTGTCTGCTCCGCTTAGTGTTTATGCACGAAACAGAGTGCAGATGTGGGGATGAAAAGAGGACCTTGGCTGCATGGGCTCAAGATGTGGGCCTTCACTCTGAGAGAAACCATGAATAGGCTGGCCATGGCAGGATAATGAGCCCGAGTTTGTTTTTTTTCTCTTCCCTGTGAGAACCACAGTGATTAGTTGAGACAGTGCTATTGAAGCATTATTTTTAAGTTATTTCATTCAATTTTATTTACTGAAGACCAAAAGTGATTTTTCTCAGCCAAAAGACATTTTGTATATTTAAGAAAATCTAAACGAGTGAGGGAAACGGTTGTGGTTTGAGTTGGCCATAACCAGAAATGACTAACTGAACACTCACAATTGATTATAATGCTGCCCACAATTTGTTACTAATTTGTTCAGTTATGATAAATTAACACCATTTTATGCACGAGTATCTACGAAGCCATGACATGAGTTATTGTTATTTGTATTATAACAAAATATGTTGTTTTATTGAGCTACATTGAGGAGTCGGCTGGAAAAACAGACATAATCTGAAAATGTAGTAGCTGAAATCGTTACTATAATGCTATTTGCTTTTGCAAATTGTCTTTTTAATTGGATTACTTTTAAAAGCTTTAGCTTTACAAGCTTTAGCTTTAGGCTAATCTTTGCTTTTTCACATGACTAGTTTTGAAAAAGTTTCATTTCAACTACCAATGAAGGAGTAAGCTGAGAATTGTGAGTCATTATGCTTGTTTTCCCCCGGGACTTCTTTATTATTACCATTATGAAGCTGGGGAAGTACATTGGTGTAAATATTTATGCCAACCACTGTTGTTTGTTAGTTATGGGGATCCCATGTGACAGTTATGGCAACCCCAGTGTAAAGAGTTACTCACACCAGTTGCCAATGACAAATGAATCAGGTGTTTCAGATAGTTGCATCTTGTCTTCACAGTGGTGTCATTTTGCTGAGTTAAGAGTGACACGTAAATGGTGGAATGCACAGGCCAATGTGTCATCTGACCAAAAATATACCGGCCATTCCTGTGGCACAGACACTCATGTGCATCTCCCGAATACACGCACGCACACACGCACGCACGCACGCACGCACGCACGCACGCACGCACGCACGCACGCACGCACGCACGCACACACACAGACACACACACAGACTAATCCCAGTGACTCAACAGATTTGGGTGCCATCTCACTTAATTTCATTTTATCCCCTTGGGCTCCCTGCCTGATTCTCTGAGGCGTGCCGGACCACAGGGCAGGTTTCCTTTGATCTTGGGTAGGGAACGTTACGGCTCTTGTTATGGATATCAAGCAAACTATTCCAGCCGTGCAAGGCACCTCGGGGGCCGCTAAAATTCCCCCCTTCAAAATGCCAGAGGTGTTGCACGACACATTTCTCAGGACTCAGGAAAGAGAGAGAGGGGAGCCTGTTCGCAAAGGTTGCTGGGACTATTACTCCTTAAATCCTTTGGTCCGAGAGGAGATTTGGGCCTTCCATGGGAATATCCTCCCATTGATGCGAGGAGGGAAAAAAAAGTTTGGTTTCGAGAAACAGGCCCATTCTATTCCGCTGGCTTCCCGAGCGAGGGGGAGGCTGTTTTTTGGTCGGGAGCAGCTGTTCGCAAATGCGTGTTCAATGCCATTTGTCCCACAGCCTAATCCCGGCAGCGGAAAAGGGGAGTCCAGCGTCTGTCCGACCATGAAATTGAGGACAAATCAGCCTGTAAAACGCCCACTGCAGAGCTCACGCTCACTGGAAACAATCAGTCAGCTCGGGCCAGCTGTTGGAGAGCATACAGGGGCTGAGTCACACACACAGGAGTCTACAGTGCTGCTACATCCTCTGTTGTTTTGCATTGGCCCCTGATTAAAAACAAACACAGCCTTGTGTCCAGACTTAGGCCTACAGCCGTTGCACTTGAGATTTCCTTTTTCTCATGATAATTATTCAGCCTCATAAATTGAGATGCTGTCATAACTCAACCCTGAAGAACCATGACAGTGGGGACTTATTTTAATCAAGAATGATTTCTTTCAAGAATGGTTCTGTCTGGAATAGACATTTTAAGTATGTTGACCTGTAATATTTGTTCAAATCATGAAGAGTTAGTCAATATGGACAGTTAGGGTTAGGGTTAGGGTTAGGACATTTGAGACTTATCTTGTCTTGTTCTCAACATTAAATAGTTCTCTAGAAATAGATACAGTTTACAGATATGATACCATACTTTCCTCATCATCTCCCATTTATACCCTGTCTATCAGCATAACAGCTCTTATTTTGCAGCGGAAGCGTTAAATTCATTACTCTCACAGTCACCCCTCTATCAACTGACGCCAATTTAATTAAGAGTGGGAGTTAACAGATTTATACCCTACATCATATAAAACAAGAGAACCCCATGGCATTGAGGAATATGGGTGTGGTGGTGAATAGGGTCCTATATATAGGCCTATAGGCATGGAACTCAATGAAGTGCCACACCACGAAGATGGTGGCTATTTTTTACCCACCCGTGAAACATTGGGGGTCCATGGTCCTCGTCTCCCCCATTAGACCCGGTGGGCAGTTAGTGAAAAGAGAGGCATCTGCTCCAGTGAAATGCTGGTATTACAGCCCCAGAATAGGAAGGCCACGCCAAACTAGAATGTCAGGAGAAAAAAAAACGAAACAGAGGGTGAGGGGGAGACGGAGAGTGAGTAATGAGAGAGAGGCCGCTAACATTGATACTTTAATGCTGACTATGTCCTCTGGGGAGTCTGTGACAGAGCCTAGTTAGAGGATATGGACACCTGTGTGGTGGGAGCAAGAGTCATTTCCCTTCCCCCAAAGCCTATACCGATGGTTCCTCCTCAGCCATAGCTCACCAACGGGTTAACCAAATGCAATTGCAATGCAATGTGCTCACGATGAAACGATGTAGGTGTGTCACGTTACGCTGGCAAATCTCCATACTGTCCCACACAGTAGAGTGTCGGGCGCCTTACCAATGCCCTCTTGCCCTTCCAAAGGAAATCACTTTGGCAACCAACCCCTTCAACGTTAAGACCCCCACCCCTGACAGAGACCACCCACAGCAACCTGTGTGGAAGATTGCTACAACTGCAGCATGCATTCAAAAGTCAATACAAGTCCATCACAACAACCCATAGTGCTCATAACTAACTATGTTGGTGTTCTTTCGATACCAAACGGAGATACCAATCCAGTACAAAGTGCTAGAATAAGACTCCTTTAGTATTAGGCTTAGGTTTGGGGTGCTCTGTAAGCTTTAAATGGCACAGGCCGAAAGGCTTTCCCCATTTCCTTTCCTCTCCAAGCTATACAAAAAAAATTGTTGAGTGAAATGGCTCATATCCTGTTTAAAAATGTTCTGTACAAGTGCATATGTACAAACGTATTAAGAGTTTAAAAAATGGGAAGGTATTTAAGTAAATAGTTAATTAATTAATATCAGTTTGGGTTAAGGCTATGTTATCAAGCTAATGTTAGCACAACCCATCTTGACTTCGCAGAACACCGGCACACACACAAATGAACATATTAGGTGGCATTAGTGCTCCTATCCACACCAACCAGGCCTAGCACCCTCCTGTTCAGGAGCAGCTGTGCCTAGCCCTGTGCCTTTGGCGTGGTAGGAATGTGCTTCCTTGGTAAAAGTCGCTTGGGCAGACGGGAGACGGGGAGGACAAATGGGTGGCATGAGGGCTGAAACCAGAGTGGTGTAGATCATTCCCAAAGCCCCTCGTTCCCGTCCAAATTCCAAAGAACTTTCCCAAGCAGGAAATCATGTCAGCATAATTGTTAATGGTCGCAGTTGGGCAGTTGGTCATGGTGGTTAAGGAAGACTTATGAGGTCTTAGTGGTTATATATGGTCACATTCAAGCGCATCACCATTATGTATTAAGTTCTTGTCATGCCAACTGTATTATGCCGGACAAAAATCTGATGGTCAAAATGTAAGAATTTTTTTTATTGTGATTGAATACATTTTGGAGCATATTCAGTGTGCTGACAGCCCTCCTTCATCATATTCATCATATCTAACTTATTTAATCAGCATTCCTGATTTTACTTTTTAAAATTGAGAGTTAGAGAAGAATTCTACCATCTTCCATCAAGTGACCTTGGAAATCAGCTCCAAAATGTAGCTGCATAGTTTGCAGCATACTTCAGTAGGCAAGGGGTAGAGTGGCCTGGAGGAGTGAGTTTCACTTGCTATATAGGCTTTCATTGAGAAGATACAGTGTCATGCCAGGGCTGTTTAAGACTATGGTATACCGACAGATGTTTCTGGTCACTAGCATGCACGCACACACGCATGCGTGCATGCACACACACGCACAAGCACACGCACACACACACACACACACACACACACACACACACACACACACACACACACACACACACACACACACACACACACACACACACACACACACACACACACACACACACACATACACACACACACACACACACACACACACACACACACACATAGTGTGTGAAAGTGAAACGGAGAAGTGGCCAAAGGCATTGGCTGGCTGTCATGTCATAGCCGGTGTGTATGTGGGTCAGACAGACACTGGCGTATTTCAAGCCCGCTGTGAGATTAGCACTTCCTTATGGAAACAGTCCTGTTTATTCCCTCTCTCTTACTAATACCTCGGGTCTACTAAGCATCTCTAAGGACTTCTGAAGGGCCAGACAGTCAATTACACCGAGACATGCCCAAGAGACCAACCGTGACCCCCTCCATACTCACCAGGCTTTGATAGGGTGATGATGGAGGCTTGAGTGCGGCCCAACAAGATGTTTACATCTGACCTCGTCCTATAGTCTGTAACCAAGGCTGCTCGCACACAGAAATAAACCCAATCAGCCGAAGTTCAGAGTGCAGTCTTTGAAGCGATCAAACATGCTGATTGCGTTCGAGAGAGATGCATTTCGGTATGGACATTCAGCTAATTAGGGTCTTCGTCTAAACGTCAAGGAATTTCAACAGTGTACAGTAGAGCAGGGGTGAAAGACAGTGTCATACACTGTGCCTCTGATTTCCTAACTGTTAGCTATTAGCGTCCCGGTTTAACCGGGACAGTCCCGGTTTGGAGTTGTGTGTTCCAGGTCCCGAGCAAACTCTGTCGGGACACAAATATGTCCCGGTTTTGGCCACCCGCTATTGCGCTACATGTCTATCAGGGTAAATATATGGAAAAGATTACATATTTACCTGCCACAATTAATAGCAGCCAGCGCGGTATAGAACGTCTGAAGGAGTCAGTTGCGATTTGTCATTCCTCCCCCTAAAATTGATTAGAATGCAGGAAATTGCATGTAAAAAAATACAATTTTTCTTGGGCCCCCAGACCCAGACCTGGGCCCCCAGACCCGCCCTCCAAATATTGTCCTTTCTAAATCGCACAAAGTGTACCGGTCTCAGACTACAAAAATCTGGTCACCCTATATTAGTGTAGCCTCTTACTGCAGATGGGGGCGCCGGCGGGCCAATTCACTATTTGCTGAAAATGCTCAACTACATCATAACAACATAGCTATGACATGACAGAGAGCCTTAAGTTACAGATTAAGACATATCCATTACAATTTTGGTGACAGTACGGTTATAACATAGGCTCTGCGCTAAGGGTTAACAACTGAATCATTAAAATCTAGTGGAGCGTCCCTTTATTGGTGTGGTCTACATGATACCTGTAGGCTACATTATATAGGTAAGACTAGGGAGTGTGTGTCTTGTCTTCAGGCCTGTGTGTGTTACAGAGGCTAATTGATAATGAAGAGGGCCACCAGTAGACCGCTAATGACTTTAGCAGATTCTGTACCACCCAAGGGCCAGAGCAGGGTAACCTAATTTGTGCTGCTGACAGCTCCACATCAGCGGTAAGATTACAAATCTTTTTTACACTGTGTGTATATTTTTCGTTCATGAACTTTCCGTTCATGAAACTTCATTTTCTTGGGGAAAAAGATCTGAAAAGAGAGTAAAGACCATACCATTAGCCCAATTTCAAAGCCCATAAACTACACTGTAAAACATTTGATTCAAGTCAAGCAAGTCATCTTATTGTACAGTATTATATTGACTTAGTTAATTTGAATCAACTTGTACTGTATGTGTGTATGAGTACTAGTGGGAATACCCAGCGAAGGTATTTTAAAATAATTTTCATGGAATAGTTTTCACAGGCTTTTGCATATTTTTCAATGTATGGTAGCATAATGATAGCAATAGTTCTTCTGCAAAAAATGGTAAATAAACTGCATTTATCTAGCGCCTTTCCTCTCCTTCGAGCACTCATTGCACTTTACATTGTATACCTCACATTCACCCATTTACACTCACATTCACACACCGATGGCAGTGGCACTCACACAAGGTACCACCCTGCCACCAGGAGCAACTTGGAGTGAAGTATCTTGCTCAAGGACACATCGAAGGGGTCAGGCAGAGTGGAGCTTGAACCTGCAACCTTCTGGTTGCCAAACTGCTTGTATACCACCTGAGCCACCACCGCCCAAATCAACAAGTAAAAAAATACTTGTTTAAGTGTAGTAGGGTGCCTCTACGTATCTGCAAGTGTGACTACATATTCCTACAGTACATCTGAAACCATCTGCATTCCAGTCAGTCTTTTTAAAGGCACTGCTGGAGGTGTGTCAGGCAGCAATGCCTGGCAGGTAGCCTATTCCAGCACCCTGTGCAATGATGTGATGGACACATATAGTATGGTGGCAGGCACACACCCTTGTGTGACCACTGAAGGCTGATTAGAGTGCCCCTTCTGTGTGCCATGCTCCAGAGATGCTTGGGGCTGCCCTGTATGTCAGCCTTCCAAGGGCCGGTTCTAGTCAATTTGTTGCCCTATAGGCGAGCAGCCTCTTTCCTTTTTGTGCATTTTGAAATTGACATCTGTAAGCATAGCATGAATCATACATCTGATCGAGCACAGCTGATCTAGTACCAACATACTGTACTGGGCTGTGTTTCTCCAAAGCGTTGTTGTTAGCCAGTTAGCAACTTGGGTAGTAGTTGTCAATGGGAAATTGCATTGCAAACAACAAAGTGGCTAACGTAGTTAGCAACTATGGTTTCGAGAAATGCTCCCCTGAGTTGCCATGACTAACCAGTCAACATAAAGCGCAACGTGTTAAGTCACTTGATGTTCTAATTCTGTTGGATTTTCTGGTGTTACTATGGCGCCTCCAAGACATTTGGCAACCTAGGCGACTGCCTTGTCTGAGTTGTCTTCCTCTCACCAGCCCATGTCAGACGCTTTAGGTGTGCGCCCCGAGGTGGGCAGGAGTCACCACCACGTCACCCCCCTCTAAGATTAGTTAAGTCAAACTCAGCCCTTGCATGGCTGCCGTTCTCGAAGCGGCTCAGCAGAGGCGTGCCACCATGCCAACGTGCCAGCGTGCCAGCAAGGCTCAAAGGGGGACGAAAGATGTAAGGCCATGTCTGTCCAGTCCTGTCCTGTCCAGGAGACATACTAATCAGTGTGGCTCTCTGATGCTCTGCCTTTATTGAAAACAAAGGCAACACAGTACCATACAGTCCAATCCTTAATTTAGAGGTGCTAAAAACCTAGGTCATTGAATTGCCCTTGTCCTCACATTGAGCCTTGATCTGATATGAGGAAAAACAGATGCACATACTGGACAAAAGTCTGCCATATACTGTCCATGGAACTTCAGATATATGCTCTCAGACAAAACATTGGCAAAAACTCAGTTCTTGTTTACAATTAGTGGTGCTAAAGAGTTGATTGTATTTGGTGGTTGTATCTGAGCATTGTTCTGTACTTTGAGTAAGTGGTGCCAATACAAATACCTTTCTGGGGTGCATTTCTCGAAAGCATAGTTGCTAACTTTGTTTACTACTTTGTTGTTGCCAATGCTATTTTCCATTGACAACTACCCAAGTTGCCGACTGCTAACAACTACGCTTTCGAGAAATGTACCCTTGTTTTGTAAAAGCTGTAGTAGCTAGGGGTAGTTGACCAGTTCCAAATCCAGAAGTCTGGGTAATGAGGTGACTCTACCATGGGATGTGTTTACTTCCCACTTTGAAGTGTCTTAGGAACGTGAGTCCCGGACATTCTCCTCACAGACAGGTGAGGATGACACACTCTGCCTCGCAGTCTGCGCGTGTGAGAGTGTGCCTGATTTCGTTGCAGTAGCGGATTTGTTTCGTGACCTCTGACCCCTTCGTCAGGTGCAGTGTGGGAAATAAAAGGCCACTCTGTTACTCTGAGCCCAGAGTGTGGGTGGGAAATGGAGAAGCGGACAGCTGCTGCTTCTGTGTGTGTGTGTGTGTGTGTGTGTGTGTGTGTGTGTGTGTGTGTGTGTGTGTGTGTGTGTGTGTGTGTGTGTGTGTGTGTGTGTGTGTGTGTGTGTGTGTGTGTGTGTGTGTGTGTGTGCGTGTAACTCGACTCTTTTTTTCTTTCACGGAGTTGCATACCACCTCGGTAGATTCCCCCGTTACCAGCAGGGCAAGGGAGCGCCATTCCTTTAGGGTTTAGGGGTCAGAGGGGGGTGCTGCTCGCCTCTCTAACCCCCAGCAGCATTCGTGTTGGAGCCTAATATTAGCAGCCAACAACAAAATTCCACCCGAGAAGCATCCAGAATGTATATTACTGTGCTACTGATTTAAATGGCTAGTTTCATATCATATCATCTTGGGTTAAGCAACTACATCAAATTTAAAATACTGACCATTTGTTTTACAAATGAACAGTTCTACAAGTAGCGATTGATTGTCTGAATATAAATCAGAGTATAGATGAATTTGTTATGTAGAAATACCAGTGGAATACAGTAGATTAAAATCCTTGTTATATACTTGTTTTCATCACATGTAGGCCTACTGGAGAACAATTGTAAAACGAAGCATGTTGTAGCTGCAAAATAATCAGTGTGCTCCAAAAATGACATATGATGAAATTGATTTTTTTTTAAAAATTAAATGTAAGCACCATAATGATAATACAGGGTAATTAAATGTAGTGCCCCCTTTCAGCAGAACACATCTGAATGGAAACTAGCAATTGGAACTTGCAATTTGGAGGGTTTATATGAGGCATACAGCGTACAGTAGGTCTGGTCAGCTACAGGATGATAATGTCCTCTCTCCTCTCCTCCCCATTCCTCTTCACTCCTCTTTTGTTCTCTCCTTTCTATCTCTATCTCTATCTCTATCTCTATCTCTATCTCTATCTCCTCTCTGCTCCTCTCCCTCTCCTCTTCTCTTCGTCTCCTCTCCTCTCCTCTCCGCTCCTCTCCTCTATCCCTCCTCTCCTCTCCTCTCATCTCCTCTCCTCTCCTCTCCTCTCCTCTCCTCTCCACTCCTCTCCTCTCCTCTCCTCTCCTCTCTCCTCTCCTCTCCTCCCCTCTCCACTTCTCTCCTCTCCCCCTCCTCTCCTCTCCTCTCCTCTCCTCTCCTCTCCTCTCCATTCCTGTGGCTCTCCAGGTCTGGCCCAGCTCCCAGTCAGAGCAGCACACCCTGAACCCAGCTGTCCTGTATCCCTGGCGGCAGACCAGTGGGGCGCTGGCCAGAGCAGGCCTGTCCAGAGTGAAGAGGGACTGGATCATCCCTCCCATCCGAGTGCTGGAGAACAGCAAAGTTATCCCAGAGTCCCTGGTTCAGGTGAGAGACAATTCACCGTTACCCAAGTATGATGACAAACATGATGACAAAGCAGGACTATAAAATCTGCAGTCACATACTAGAGTTTATGCCTTTATGATAGCAAACAGCGTGGTATTGTTACAGTATAATTGTTCTCATTGTGTAACTTATATTGTGTGGCCCATGTTATATGTATGTGTATAATTTATATCATAAAGGGTTTAACCCTAAATAGTAACATGTATTAGCACAATGTTAAGCCCATATGCTATTTCAGTAGGTTATTACTTAACCCAGCTATGGCAACGCTGTGTTCAAAAGGCCAAAACACTTCCATGGATAGCCTGGGCCTGGGTCAACATGTTGAAAAGGCAAAAACACTTCTATGAATGGCCTGCGCTTGGGTCAACATGAGGACAGGCCTATTTCCTTACCCCCTAAAAAATGGAGGTCTGGCGTCTGTTTTTCTTGCTTTTAATTTGCTAAGGGTCACGTCAGAAAGTGTGAAAGCCGGTCCCTGGACAGCAGTTAGGCGCACGAAAAAACACGCCAGAATGCAGTTTGCACACTTACGTCACCCGCCCCCAGAGGGCTGATTACCATGCTGTGTCTTCGCTCCGCAGATCAAGTCGGACAAGAAGCCCGTGGGGGAGGTGATCTACAAGCTGGAGGGACCAGGGGTCAACCAGGAACCCAAAGACCTTTTCGAGATAGATGAGAATACCGGATGGATCATGAGCAAAATGCCCCTCGACAGAGAGAAGTACAACAGTTTTACGGTAAATGAAACACTGCAGCTCCTGCTGATCGTTGTTATACATGTATGTGTGATTTCCTCAGGATACCCATGTTTTTGGTCAGGAATGCATTGAAGATCTCTCTGAATGTTCCTTAATGTGTCTCTGGCAAAAATAACAAAGCTCAGCTGTGTTGTATGTGTTCAACATGTCTTGGTATTGTGTGTCCACATAGCTGAAAGCCTTTGCCTTGTCAACAAGTGGGGAGAGACTGGAGAGTCCCACCACCATAGAAATCTATGTGCTGGATCAGAATGACAACAGGCCAAACTTCACCAAGCCATTGTTTGTTGCCAGTGTTCCTGAGTTTGCAGCACCAGGTGTGATATGATACAAATACAGTACAATGCGAATGATAAAATGATATAATGCAGGATTTTTGTCCATTTGCACTGAAATTCTTTTGCATCCTTGGCCAAACTAATGTTAAGACATTGCATCATGTATATCCCTCAAATTAGAGTAGATATCGGTACTTTGAGTCATTATATTTCTGTGCTCACTGAACTTAGAGGATTCTTATGAACCTTAGTAAGACAAGTCTGAGAGTGTATCAAATGTCATAAATACTGAATACCTGTCTTCCCTTAGGTACCTCTGTGATGCGTGTGACTGCAGAGGATAAAGATGACCCCATGACGGACAATGGCATGCTGTCCTACTCCATTGTCAACCAGGAAACTGTTCCAGCGAACAAAGCTGATAAGAATATGTTTGGCATCAGGGAGGCAACAGGAGAGATTTACACACTTGAGGGGATCGACATAGAGGTGGGCTTGATTCTTTCACTTTGGGTCATGTGAACAGTCACTACAGTAGTTCTATTAATAATGAGAAAGCCATCCAACAAATATTTTACAGCATACAAGACTGCTGTATAGTACAGTATGTATTGTTTAAATGAACCTACTATGTTGATGCTTTAAGTCAGGGGTGGGGAACCTATGACTTGAGGGCCAGTTATGGCCCTTGAGGCAATTTTATCCAGCCCTCATTCAATTAAGCTATATTCAGGGGACCTGGAGAAGGTGAGGTCTGTTTTAAAGGTGGATGCCTTCAATACAGGCCTAAAGTGCAGGGGGAAAATCTTGGTTAATGTTCATAGTATGGCCCTTGGAGGACTTTTACGGCCCTTGGAGGAATTTGAAGTGGCCCTTTGAATGAAAAGAGTTCCCCACCCCTGGAAGCACTTTAATAATGTCATACTGAAAATACCGTACAATCCTACTGAATGGCATTACAATAAATGCATATGCAATGAGCAAGTTCAACACTGATAAAGAGGATGACTTGGCGTCTTAGCCATTTGTAACTCACGGCTGTCCTCTTGCCCTGACGCAGGAGATAAAAGCGATCAAGCTGACCCTTCAAGTGGCGGACATGTCAGGCATGGGTCTGACCAGCACAGGCCATGCCACCATCAACATAACTGACATCAACAACCATGGGCCAAAGTTCGCCTCTGACACGGTGAGTCACAGGAATTCCTGGGATTCGGTTACATTCCATCCCGAAATGGCATTTACGAGAATCCTTTGCTTGTAAATGTGTAATAGAAGGGACCTGACTCGAGTTACTTTGTAAACACAACATCAAAGCGTTTACGTTCACATTTAAATAGTGTTCAGTAAAACAATTTTATGGGAAATCTATGATGTGCTTCAGTTCTACTGTATCATTTATTATTCAAAATTCTGTGCAGGCTTTCAAAAACGTTGCATATACTCTGGTTTTGCTCTGTACAAAGAAAACCGAACATACAAACGATTTGGCTAACACATGCTGATAAAGACATAGTCTAAAATAAATTTGATACCATTTTGACTCTTTTGGCGAGTAATCAAAAGCTTGTTTTGGTTATGCTTCAAGAACACATCACAACACTTCTTGTGTTTCCATTTTAAAAAGGCTGGCAAATTCACTCAATTGCTTGGGGTTGACTTGAAGGTGTAATGGTGTCCTTTTCATTAGCACTGCACTGTTTGTTATGAGTTATTCTGCTTGGGAGCAACTATGACAGATCTGATGTCTATGTAAAAAAAGCTTGCATTGCATTGGAGATTGTGACTTAATTTGATATGGTATAGTATGTTTGGTTTGGTAGTTTGTGGTTCTTATCAGTTGCTTAAAATCTGTAAAAAAAACAAAACAAAAAAAAACAACAAAAAAACAATCTTTAATCGACCTATTGTAGTAATATCATTTTAAATTATATACTTGGGCCACTGGTTACAGTTATCAAAGATGCGTGGTTCATATAAACAGTGTGTAATGTTTTTTTTGATGATGACATTTTTATGACATCGCAAAGGATACGGATTAACCTAGATGTGTCCACTGATTGTGCCTGCAGTACAAGTTCCATACCGTGGAGAATGCAGTGAGTGACGCAATAGGACGAATCAATGTCACTGATGACGATGAGCGTGGTGGAAAGAACTGGAGGGTCCAGTACCACATCACTGAGGGGGACCCCAACTCACACTTCTCCATCACAGCAGATCCTGTGACTAACGACGGCATTCTGGCTGTCATAAAGGTGAGTGCTTGATATATTCCACTGTGCATATGATGGTGCCCTACCTAAAGTTCTTTCAGAATTAAATTGTTTAATGTATTGAACACAAAGAGGTAATTGGAGTGCGTCTGGGTCTTCACCTTTTTCCTTGGTGCTCATCAGCATAGGGGCTCTCAAGTTTAGTCCAGGAAGAGACGTTTTGAGGAACTCAAGGTTGCAATATTGTTTAATAGCCACTAGGGAGGCATCCAAGGGTTTTAGGAGACCAACCTTGCTTGGTTGAGTTCTTCTGCCATCTGCTGGTAGTCATAGCACCTATAGCCTCTCCCATATTCAGTATGTACATCACAGCTGTTGGCTGACTGCCCTGCTATAAATGTGTGTCCTTATTGAGAACATCCCTTGACAGCCTCTTACACACATTTTTGAAATGACAAATAGTCATTTCTGCAGGAATGTGCATGTGTCTGTGATCTTCTGTTTGAAGGTCTGTCAGACATGTCAAGGCTTTGTTTTCTTCAAGATAAAATGCATCCACCCTATAATTGCTTGATAGTGTTGGTGAACCTTTGCTTCTCTGTCTGCCCTTGATTTTTTTGCAGCCCTTGGATTTTGAGTCCAAGCAAGAGCATGAGCTGGTCCTGACCGTGTCCAATCTGGTGCCCCTCGAAGGCTCCCTTGACTCTCCCTCCAGCACGGCTACTGTCACCATTGTGGTTCTGAATGAGAATGAAGCTCCACGATTCTACGTCAACCCAATTGTTGTTGACGTTCCTGAGTCCATTGTACCCGGATCAGTTATTGTCAAAAATATTGCCCACGATCCAGACAACACCAGACTCAGGTAGGTGTACAGTATATCTGACATCTGGTTATTCCAAAAAGGTGGCGTAGATGCAAACCAGGGTAAAAGTTAAAAGTAAATAAAAGTGCTTGGAGTTCATATTTTCTTTACCAAGTGACACCTGGTGATCCATTAGTTACTATTGTTTGGCAACATGTTCTCTACAGGTGGAGGTCAGTTGCAAATGGGGGGCATTCATCTATTATATTTTTTTAATACTAAGGTGGTGAACCACTGCATTAGTAGATTTTCCACTGTTTAAAGGTTAAAGGAGTATGCCACTATTTTGGGGCTTAATATAGTTAAAATCGTTGGCCAGAGTTTATATTGGTGGTAAAGTGTCTTATTTTTCATGTAAGCCGTTGTCTTGTTTTAAGATAAGTTAAAAGGGGGAGCATGACGCTAAGCTAGTGAAAGTCAATGGATCCGTGTAGCATGTAGCAATGCTACACGGATCCATTGACTTTCACTAGCTTAGCGACATACTCCCTCTTTTAACCCCAGACAACGATTTTAACTGTATCAAGCCCCAAAATAGTGGCATACCCCTTTAACATAGTCAGGCTTATCACTGAACCATCATTTTGGAATACTCCCCAGGTCAAATCTGATCAGCTATATGGAAGGTCTGAAACAATTTTGACTTGCATACTCAACCTTGTGTGTCTGTCCCCTATGTGTGTTTTTCAAACCCTTCGACCTCATCATCCGCAGGTTTGACATTAGTTATGACCCTGAAAAGTGGCTGTCCATTAACCGAGACACTGGAGAAGTCACAGCCAAGCGAGCATTCAACATCCGCTCTCCACACGTGCAGAACAATGTATACCGCGCCATGATTGAAGTGTCTGACGCCGGTGAGTCTTCAGGCCTCACCATCATCATCAAGAATAACAACAACAACAATAATATTCATATCTATTTTTCATTATAGCTATCTCAAACATTATTGTTGTTATTGTTCATTAATCATTATGGTTTGGACTTTAGGGAAATCCTTTTGCATTAACCCCTTAAGACACGGTATTATAAATTAGCTGTTACCAGTATGGCAATGACCAAGTCGTGATGTATTACTAAAGGCACTGTGCACTGTCACAGTAGTGTAGTACTATAATAGTTAACTTTCAATGTCTATTACAGCGTGCCTCAGGAGGTACGGCGTGCATTAAGGGGCTACTGATGTCTTTGTAAACAAACTTAAAGCGATGGTTCGGAGTAGAATCACCCTAATGCCATTTGAACCGTGACACCCATCCACCTTTACACCCGAAGTGTTTTCTGCCGCAGACTTACATCAACAGAGTTGCCGTGTTATTCGATGTTTATTCCGGTTAGCTTGACTCAAGCGCATATGGATACTGGGCACCGTCTCCAAACTTTCCCCACAAAAATAACATGTCATTACACCAAACTTCTGCAGTAGCACAAATATGGTCTGTACTCACGAAACGAAGCATTTGGAAGTTTGGAAATAGTCCAGGAGTTTAGTATTATCAACACAAGCTGAATAGCTTCTCTGCTGCTAAAGCTGTGCCAACGTTACTTCCGTCATATGAGACAAGCCCGTAAAAGTCTTCAACAAACTTCCAGACGAGAGTGTTAAAAAAGTTTTCACTGAATTGTGATTAAGGCTTATATTTTCAAGGCAATACTTAAAAGATATTTCAAATCTTACCTACTATCAATTAGACAAGGATTTTCGTTATCAATACTGATGCTGAATTCACTTTTCATTGTGCATATTATGAGCTTCGTTGAGGACTCTTACATGCTTGTCTTAGATGACGGAAGTAACGTTGGCGCAGCTTTAGCAGCAGAGAAGCTATTCGGCTTGTGTTGATAATAATAAACTCCTGGACTATTTCCAAACTTCCAAATGCTTCGTTTCGTGAGTACAGACCATATTTGTGCTACTGCAGAAGTTTGGTGTCATGACATGTTATTTTTGTGGGGAAAGTTTGGAGACGGTGCCCAGTATCCATATGCGCTTGAGTCAAGCTAACCGGAATAAACATCGAATAACACGGCAACTCTGTTGATGTAAGCCTGCGGCAGAAAACACTTCGGGTGTAAAGGTGGATGGGTGTCACGGTTCAAATGGCATTAGGGTGATTCTACTCCGAACCATCGCTTTAACTTGACTTTTCTCCTTTCCCTCTGTAGATACTGAAGGCATCTCCACTGCTGGTACTCTGGAGATATCGCTTATTGAGACAAATGACTACCCTCCTGAGCTCTTCCCTCTGAGCGCCATTGTGTGCAGCAACCGGGTGCCAGTAGGGGTGATGTTAAGCGCTACGGACGAAGATATGCCCCCACAGTCTATGCCTTTCATCTTTGAATTGCCAATGGTCATGCCCAACTGGACAATCACTCGGATGAATGGTAGGACTTGCTACAGTCACAACCATGCCAAGCTTAGGTCTTTTATTGAGACTATGAAAAACATTTATTTTTCACACAACATATTTTTCACACAGATAGAAATACCGTAGTCCCTCTTTGTGTTATGACAGCATTTTAGGAACTTGTAAATACCATTAGACAAAAATGCAGTCACCCATTTATTGAGTAAACTAGGACACTGTGACCTCATTTTCAGTAAGCATGTCCCAATTGCAAATCATGGCCATTGCTTTCTGTAGACCTAATTAAAAGCTTCATATGGTGTTTCATAATCATTAAGAAAGGTGCCTGCAAAAGTATATTCATTTAATACGTTGCGAAAGGTGTATCTCTAAGAGCCGTTCCTGTTTCCAGGGACCCATGCGTTTCTGGAGCACCTGGGAGACGTGGAGGTTGAGGACTTCTACTTCCCCATAATGGTGTCCGACTCGGGCTCCCCCGTGCTCAGCTCCATGGCCTTCATCAACATCACCGTGTGCCAGTGCGATGCGGACAGCGAGTGCAAAGCCATCTCTGCCACCGTCTTCGCCAGCCGCATGGGCATCAGCTTCATCGCCCTCATTGTCATCATGAGCTGCCTTGCCCTCTTCTTTGGTGAGTAGAAGAAAAAATGAGTGCTGGTGAATATTTACTAATGAGTCATTTATTTCACTCAGGGAAAGAGACAATAGAATAGTCCATTTTGATCACCCTGGATCTTCATCAGGCATCTGATGAAGATCCAGGGTGAGCGAAAGGTTGCTTTTTAAATAATAAAGTTTTTTTTAGCTTATTCACGGTGTGCAGACCTTCAACTATCTGACACTTTTGTCTGGCACCTGCAAAAAGTGTTTTAGGATGTTTGCACCCTACAATTGAATAGTCCCTCACACACCTACTGCTGTTTCATGACATTTAATTTTAAGGGACAAAAGTGAGAAGGTTAGCTTTTTTATATCAAGCTATACAGTAAGCAATGTCTAAATCCTTTATTATTGGTCTTAATTATGCCTCACTGAATTCTCTCTCTGTTGTCATCACAGTGTCATCCCGCAAGCTTTGGAATGGAAGCTGATTGAGGCAATAGTTGTTGCTTTCAATTGATTTGTGTAATGTAAAGTCTGCTGTATATGTCCTCTGTTTAGTGTTGCTGCTGCTGGCGGTTGCTGTGGGAGCATGCAAGAGGCACCAGATGAAGAAAGGAGGGGGCCTCCTGGTGGGGGTGTCGGATGATGACATCCGCGACAACGTCCTCAATTATGACGAGCAGGGCGGAGGAGAGGAGGATGAGGTAAGAGGATATGAGTATGGAGTCTTCAAAAGCTAACATACAACCTCTAGTGGCTGGACTGTGCTGTCCAATTTTAGAGATCCAATAATACATTTGATGAATAAACAAGATGAATAATATTGTATAAATATTTCATTTCATTTATATTTATTTTTAGTTTAAGTTTATACTTTTATTTATATTATACATTATTTATATTTATTTTGTTTTGTTTTGTTTATATTCTTATTTTATTTATATTTCATTTCAGTAATAAACAGTAAAGTGCAGTGTTACTACATGTGTTTCATTAAACATGAATAAACCAAATATGCACTATAACAGAGAATCAACATCTTTCACAAGCATACTCAATTCTGTACATCATTCCCCCTAACGCCTTGGTTTGTCATTTCTTTTGTCATATTTTCTCCAGAACGTGTTCAATATTGACCTCCTGAGGAACCCCAGTGATGTCGTCGTCCCGTCCCCGTCGCCCTACGGTACTCCAGTGCCTGGCATGCCGAGGGGGAGGCAGCCGCTCCGGAAAGACGCCCCACACAACCTGCCCTCGCCCACGTATCCTCGGAGGCCGCCAGCCGATCCCACTGACATCGAGGACTTCATCAATGATGTAAGCCAGCCTTGTTGCTCCATCACATCACTCTCTCTTCTTGTCTCGCTGGTGTGTCTGTAACATCTGAAACCCCGTCTGATTGTTTGACACTTGCGTCAGCTCCTCTGTGTGATGTTGGGATTTGGGTTGTCATGTTCTGGGAGGTTAATGATGGCACTCATAAAGTATAAAGCTTTCATTCTTTTCAGAACTAGAGATGATGAAATATGTTATATAAACATGGTCTGTGTTACTTTTATGTTACTTGCTAGCTATTGAAATTAATTGCAATTATTCATGAATTGTGAGTTTTACATTTATTTAGTCGGTTATTGGTAATGGACTGCTGCCATGCTGTTTTGATGAAGTAAAACATAAATATGGTCAAAACAATAAAGTAAACAGTGCTTTTAATTAGTTGCTGAATGGAATTTGCAAATATGTAGGCCTATATTTGTTTTAAATGATTCAGGAGAACTTGATAGTAAACTTGAGCAATAAAATGTCATCTTGAAAAGAATAAATACAATTGAAACATAATTACATAAGGTGCACTGGTATGCAACATACTGTATCTCCACAACAAAACATTTACTGCTTTGCAGACTTTTCCACAGATGCTCGCTCATGTCATAACCTTGAAAAGGCCAGAGGGAGGGAGTTCACGTCGAGTTGAAATTTCAAAAACACATGACACACTGCCAAACTTCCACACTGTCTGACTGTCTTGTCTGCCTGTGTGTCTCTCCCAGGGTCTGGAGGCTGCGGACCATGACCCCAATGTGCCGCCCTATGACACCGCCCTCATCTATGACTACGAGGGGGATGGATCCCTGGCAGGCAGCCTGAGCACCCTGGCCTCCACCGGCTCGGACGCAGACCAAGACTACGACTACCTCAACGACTGGGGCCCGCGCTTCAAGAAGCTGGCCAACATGTACGATCCCCGGTAATGAGCTCCAGCCTACAGAGAACAACCAACCCAGCACAGCAATGCCAGCCATGCAGAGGGGCGCCACCGTGTCGGTCCATTAGTATGCAAACTTCAGAAAAAAACCACAAGACACAATCACATATGCAAACTTCAGAAAAAAACCACAAGACACAATCACATGCACGCACACACGGGTGCAAACACACACACAAACACACACATGACGCATGTGAGAACGAACACACACACACACCAACTGGCCTTTTCATTTTCATTTCTTTTGACTGAAATCTGCACAGGTGGTGTTTGCATGGCAGTAGACAGTGCTGTCAGGTCACACAAAATACACATGACCTCCTTGTCCACCTTGACCTATATTTCAATGAATTAATGAGCTCTTCGCCGCAATATTGGGACTTCTGCCCTAGTTGCTACACCACATCATGGCCTGGCCATATTTGGCCAAAAGGTGAATGATATTAGCCTTTGGTGGACAGAGAGAGAGAGAGAGAGAGAGAGAGAGAGAGAGAGAGAGAGAGAGAGAGAGAGAGATTCAAAGTGAAAAAAAGAAAACACAAGAGATTGTCTCATTGGTTTTCCGTCTGGTATCTCAGCATGAAGCAAAAAAAGGTTTTGTCAACTGAACTGAAAAGGACAAATTGTCAGAGGAGCACCTGTGAAGGCTGAATCTGGTAATAGGCAAGTAATATCCACAGATATGAATGTAGAGGGATATGGGATTACATGAGATGTGGAATATAGATATCAAATGCAGAACATGGCGTCTGACTGACTTTTGGTGAATGGCATATACTGTACGAATAATATGCGCAATTCCCTGTGTAAGCCATTGAACAAGTTATGGCTAAGACACACTTGAGGCACATCACATACCTGACACATTTGTTTTTTTGTGGTACTTGTCTATCTTATATATATGTAAATAAATGTTAAACGTGGCGATATGAAGATTATTTTGTATTTCTCTGTTTAGGCCAATTCTGTAAGGGTCACAGGTCTTGCAGAGTTTAGCCAATTGGTCAAAATAAAAATAAATAAAATAGCGGTCACATGTAAACATGTATGTTTTTAAACCAGTATTTCGCTTTTGACCTGTCCAGCATTATGCATAATAACTCATTGTATTCTCAGTAAAATGATATTGATGTATAACTTTTTTTTCTTTTTTATACTTTTACTGCCGACTTTTAAAAACAGAGAAAAAAATTTATGTTCTGTGTGAGTTTGTTATTTTTTTGTAATGTGCTATTTATTTCATTCATGAGATTAAAGTTGTTCAAATAAAAATGGTACATGGTGCTACTCAACTGTTTGTGAAAGTGAAGCGAAAGCGTGAAAGCCCATTGGGAAACTCCTACTCCCATTGTCATTGTGACACAGCACTCCACAGCACACTAGTGAACACTGCCCACTGCACACAACAAAATTGCATTTATGCATCACCCGTGCAAGGGGGCAGCCCTCAATGGCGCCCCTAGGGAGCAGTGAGGCGGAATGGTACCATGCTCAGGGTACCTCAGTCAAGGAGGAGGATGGGGGAGAGCACTGGTTCATTACTCCCCCCACCAACCTGGCGGGTCGGGAGTCGAACCGGAAACAAGTCTGACGCTCTAACCGCTTACCCATGACTGCCCATTGTTTTTTTTTTTTTTGGTGCCGTGACCCGGATGGCTGAATGCTGAAAGATGGCTGCACAATAAATGGATGTGTATGAAAAGTATAATGTAGAGGACAAAGTCTGCGGTATAAGTCCCATCCAAACCTTTATTCACACACACATTGTTTACATTGTATGGGTTTTGCTTTATTTGGGCTCAGTGAGGGTTGCCATGAGGTTAATATTTTCCATAATCCCTTATATTGCAACGATCTTAAATTGGATCGAGATATGGTTCTAAAGAACCTTTGTTGGACCTCTGGAGATGTGGAAGCAAATTCCACTGAATGACACTTAGGCCTATTTTCAACAGTGATGTCCACAATTGACATATTCATATTGTGCAACCTTTGTACATCAGAACCGTCCTTTGCAACAATTCTTAAAATACCTTCAGCACTTATTTGCAGGTTTGCTTCAGCTAAACATAAACATGAACTGTGCTGCAGTTGTGTAATGTCTACAAGTCTTTTTTTTTGTATTTTCATTGTCTATATTTGGCTCACACATGCTTTTCAATGCGTTCTCTGCTGCCAGTCAGTTTTATCACAATTTTCTCTGCATAACTACAAACATGTCTCTAAGCATCAAATTAAAATCCATTTGCACTTCTTTTACATTCCACTCTCTCAATCCACTGCATACTACCATAGGAACCTGCTATGAGACGGATTTCCATAGCCTGCTGTTGGCCCAGTCATAAACTGGAAACGGGAAAAAAAAATGTTGAGCTTACACAAGTTCACTGCAATCGGTGTGTGGTGGGGGGCTGGCACATGACAAAAGCAACCAAGTGTGGTGCATTTTATGTCCTATGATATGTGAGGAGTCCAGACTCCAGGGAGGTAATATAAGGGAGTCCTCAGGCCTGAGCTCAGACGGGGCCCAAGTTGAGCTCCTCGTCATCGTCCTTCCTGGGCGGGGGCCGGCGCCTGGGCTCGTCCTCCCCGGTGTCCTGCAGGTCCTTCTCGGCCTCCATCCAGGTCTGGGGGGCGATCATCTTCTTGGGCCCGTGCGGAGGAGGCCCCAGCAGTGCCTCGATGTCGTCGTAGTTCACCACCTCGCGCTCCAACAACGTGCTGGCCAGCTGAGGAGGAGGGGGACGGGGGAGGGGAGACAGAGAGATATTACGCACGTTTATATAAGGTTTTCAATTCAGATTTAACAATTCAGAATTAAAAAGTTCCATGGAGTTCACACGGCACTTTCATTTAATTCCAATTTCCAATGATGTTTTCAAAGCGGAATTAAGTTTTATTTGTAATTTAATGGAAATAATTCTCAATTAAACGTCATATGTAACTGAGGCCATTAAGTTAAGTAGCCCCTTAACACAAACCATTTCACAAATGGAACATTGTGAGTCACTGAAAAAAAACGTAACTACCATAGTACTACACCAATATGACAGTGCACAGGGCCTTTAGTAAGACATTACGACTTGGTCATTGCCATTTCTGGTAACAGCTAATTTATGAATAAATGAAGCAAAGGACAGGCAAACGCCATTACACGCTGAAGAAGGGCTCTGCCCGAAACGTTTGTGGGCAAATAAACAAAGAAGAAATCTGAAGAGTGCAGTCCTTCGCTTCATTTATTCATTCAAGTTTTTGTAGGATTCAGCACCCAGTTAAGAAATGTTAAGTAGCCTGTTTAGGCGATAGTGTGAGCGCGTCTTCTCCACTTTTTTAACAAAATTTATAACAGGGGCCATGTCTTAAGGGTTAAAAGAGAGACACAAAGTGAGACAAGAAGGGAAAAAAAGAACATGTGTGTGTGTATGTATTACTGCAGTATTAGTATTTAATCCGTATTTGTAATGACAAAGCTACCATATTTTATCATGTGCATAGTGACTTAACTTACTGATGAAAAGAAGTGTTTTAGTGAAAGATAGAGTAAACTATATTTATCCCCACCTTGCTGCCGTGGAAGGCGGTGCAATTTTTATTTTTATTTTTTTTTACAAAGTCACATAGCACCAGATCTCATTACAGATGTACAAAGCAAAGTGCTTTTTGCTGCAACCAATGGCACATGATATATTCACAGATAAAAAATAGCTGCATAAACAATGTGCTCACTCACCAATATCAGTTTCTCCCTGTTGTCCTGAAGCAGCTTCTCTGTTTGTCTGTAGGCACGGGCCACCAGCATCTTGGCCTCCTGGTAAACCAACACAAGACGACACACAGACATCCATTATAGACCAGCCTCATTACTTATCGCAAAACAAAATCCAACTTGTTATTGAGCAACAATGATCACATTGATCAACACAACACATCACATAAATCAAACCCGCCAATTTACTATAACTTTGATCATACATTGTATTAATAAGATGAGTATTAATTAGCTTATTTATTATCTATATACATGATCATAGAAGGTCTTCAACAAAACCATGACCCAAAGGTTCTCCCAGTGATGGATTTATCTGAACTTTTTGAATACACTAAATATGGTAAAGTGCGAGTTATCTGTGCTGTAGTGGAAATAAGGTAGCCTAGGCTCTCACATGGTCCATCTGCTCCTGTAGGCCCTGGCTGAAGGGGCGTCGGCCGATGGCTCCCTGCTCCTCCGTGTCTGGGAAGGACACCTGGCCCACGCTGGCAGACATGCCGTACTGCTTCACCATGGAGTAGGCCACCCGCGTCACCTTCCGCAGGTCATCCTGAGCACCTGGTACAGCAGGACAAAACACACTCACATGTCTTTGTCTGCAGAGTCAGACTAGGGAATTTTAAACACACGGGTCAAAGACGTGCAAAATAAAATTGTCATTCAGTGTTACGGATACCTTCTGCTGACTGTAACTGTTGAAAAAACATGATTTTTAAATTGTTTCAAGTGAATGGATGACAGCCGAGGCTTTCATGAATTCAGTGGAAAAATAAATAAATAAAAAGAGTTTTTAACAGTTACAGTCAGCAGTTACAGTCAGCAGAAGGTATCCGATATCCCCCCCCCCCCCCCCCCCACACACACACACACACACACCGGCTTGTTTGCCGATAGTACAATGTGACTATCTGAATACCATAACAATATGACAAACATTTACATCAATAATGCTTCAAGATGTTATAACTTGTATGTATGAACTTAATCTGTCAAAGTGTAAAAGAGGACTAAAATGGTTTTCCAAGGAACCATGTACAGTGTGAATTGTACCTGTGGTGACTTTGTTGAAGGTGATTGCTTCCGATGCTCTTCCACCCAGAGCCATGCACATCCTCTCAAACAGCTGCTCCTTGGTGAAGAGATACTGGTCCCTGGGCAGAATCTGGGCAAAGCCTAGGGCAGCATTGGTCCTGGGGGCAATAGACACCTGAGGCAAGAGATGGACAGTCAGCATCAGACCATTCTCCCTTTGCAACACATGGTTCCAGTGATCCATATCCTTGGTCTGTTCATCTCTCTTGAGACCAAGACAGACAAATTTGCTTTAGATGGCGTCAAGCATGTGTGGTGGTAAACAAGTGAGTTTTACACAAAAAGTGCATCATCCGGCTTGTCAAGCATGGTTGTGGGACTGACATGGTTTGGCGATGTATGGATGCCGTCAACATTGGAAATCTGAATTACACCTAAAGAAGCATGCATGTCAACATGCACTGTGACTACAGAAGCAGATCATACTCTCCATAGGATTTCATTCAAAACTCACAGCCATCTATTTTAATCAGGTGCAGACTCAAAATGTACAATTTCAATGTACTGAAAGGTTGAAACACACACCGATGACCTCCCTTTTAATCCCTTTTCATTTCGAAATGAAAAAATGAATGTAGTTGCTACCAAAGGTGGTTCTACAAAGTATTAAGCGAAGGCTGTGAATACTTTTGTAAATATGAATTCTTTGTTTTTTATTTTTATACATTTTCAAAACTGTCAAGACAACTTGTTTTTCACATGGTCATAATGGAATAATTTGTCTAGGATTTTGAGAACAGAGATTCATTTGTAGCATTTGGAATAAGGCTGTAAGATAATAAAATGTGAAAAAAGTGAAGCACTGTGAATACTTTCCGGATTGACTGTATATATTATCTAGATGCCCCTAGTGACCAGAAAATGAATTGCGGGAACTCCAGAAAGAGAAGGCAGAAAGACTAGGGTGTAACATAGTCAAATGTTCCATCAAGCAGCTTCCTTGGCGGAGGTTTGCGCTCTCTGAGTGCTTCTAGTTCAAGTGTGCATTGCATTTCAATCAGCTGATGCTTTTATCCAAGGTGGCTAGAAAGCCCTTATTGTAATGCACACATAAATATACAATAGATGACATATTAAAGCTAGGGATATAATAATAATAACCTTTCATGAACCCCAAGGTCGCCTACACAGCAAGTACATTAGTAGTTGGAGGAAAGGCATTACAGTGTCGTTATACAGACAAGTGTTCAGGTAGTGGAAGTTAGTGAATTAAAAGTACATGGTGTAGATGAGTTGTCCAAACAGGTCTTGCCTTTGTGAACTTCACCTCACCTTCATGACAGCTTCAGTGTGTTCCAGCAGCCAGCCCACCAGAGCATGACCGGATTCATGGAAGGCGACCACCCTCTGCTCCTCTTTGGATAAAATCTTGCTTTTCTTTGCACTTCCTGAACACAAAGCAGCAGAAAACAGCACACATTAATCACTGGAGCCGGGGGCAACTTAAGTAATGATGATCTAAAAAAAAGAAAAAAAAAAGTGTTGTCTGGTGTCAGCAGAATTATAATGCGCTGTGTGCAGGAATGTCATGATGTATTGCTGCATTGATTTTTAATATCCCACCCCTATGCTGCGGTTTATGTCAAAAGTGCACCTTCAAGATTGAAGATTAGATGGGATCCGCTAATAAAATTATGAACCAACTGTGGCTATGACAGATTTATATCACAATAAAACACCAATTACTACAGCCCATTACATTTCTATGCGACCTATTAAACCAACAAACCATCTTCAATGCCTCGGCAAAGGTGTTGCTTTGTACCTGCAATAACTCTCTCCACTGCATACTCAAAGTTGAACGTGTCGATGGACTTGTATCCTTCTCTGGCGGCATGCAAGGCAGCCTCGTTACAGATGTTTGCAATGTCAGCACCTGGAAGCACAGGCATACATATACGCTTATGGAAATAGTGTCCATGTCAATGTTCAGAAGCATCGCAGGGGTTAGAAGAGGAGTCTGTTCTTTGTGGTAAATATTTTGTCTACCGAGAGATGATGTGACATTAGAAAGATTTATATGTATAAAGTGTATATACATAAAATATACTGCATGTGCATTAGCAAGATTCAGAGTACATTAAGATGACAATAATATTTATCAACACGTCACGACTATAAAAACGGCATGGTCCTTCACCTACCACTGAAACCTGGAGTCAGTTCAGCCAGACGGAGAGAGTAGAAGTTTGCTGGCTGAGTAAGCTTCAGGATCTTCAAATGCTGTTCAAAGATTTCCTTTCTCTCCTGAAGCACAGAATTACAAATGGTTACATGAACAACTTTAACATACATCATTATGAACTAAAGAAGTCTTCATTTAAAAAAACAAAACAACAACATTTACCTGTAGAGTGGGTAGGTCGATGAAAATATGTCTGTCTAACCTTCCAGGTCTCATGAGGGCATTGTCCAGAATATCTGCCCTGTTAGTGGAGGCCAGCACAATCACATGGTCTGTTGTTCCCATCCCTGTTAGAAAAATGATATTTCATAAGTAGTAGTCATCAAAAATGTAATGCCTTTTTTCAAAGCATTAGTTGTGGCTGCACGAGTGTCCTTATTACCGTCCATCTCGACCAGTAGCTGATTGAGAGTCTGCTCCTCCTCCGTGTTGGAGAAGCCAGACATGTTGGTGGAGCGCTTCTTGCCCACGGCGTCAATCTCGTCTATGTAGACGATGCAGGGCGCACGGGCACGGGCCTCTTTGAACAAACTCCTGACTCTGGCAGCGCCGAGGCCTATTCAAACAAACATACATGACACTCACTCATTTTCCCATATCCCAGGTTAAATGTTTATTGGCTTTGTGCACGCAACTTCTGGGGTGCTAAGACAATGCTATCTGCATCCTCATTTTGTAACTATTATGAAAACAAATTTCAGTGAACCAGTTAATTAAACCACACAACTAACTAAAACACAAAAACAAAATCTGCTGGCAAAGCTTGACTCTGCTTTACAACAGAAGATCTGAGTCACGCACAAAAAAGAAGTTGACATTATTCACGTTATAACTCTTCATTTTCATTAGGTTATGCATGTGACTGATATGCATACTTTGTGTGTGCAATACATAAACATGTAGACTGTATGTATTTATGTATGATTGTACCATACAGACATGTCAATCATTTATTTAATTACCAACATGTAACAATATAACATCTTACCTCCGATGACCTCAACAAATTCGGACCCTGCCATGGCAAGGAAAGGTACTTGAGCCTCAGTTGCCACAGCTTTGGCCAGCAGAGTCTTCCCACAGCCTGGAGGCCCCAGCAACAGAGAGCCCTTGGGGACCTTGGCCCCCAGCTGAAGATATCTGTCTGGGTTCTGCATCAAGGACATACCAGAGAGACCGATAATAAGTACAGTATTGCGCCAGCATAAGTATCGCTAAAATGTCAGGCGAGAAAAGAATGCACATTCTAAAACATTTTTATACATCATACGTATGTCATAGATATTACTAAACTTACCTTTAGATAGTCCACAAACTCCTTCACTTCCATCTTTGCCTCGTGCATTCCTGCTACATCTTTGAAGCTGACACCCTTCCCAGACTTGCCATCTACAATAGTGAACTTGGCCATTTTCAGCTGGTTCTGTAAAAACAGTGAGAAAGAAAGACAGTCAGTCAGTCAGAGACATTAGTGTAAAAATATTCTGTTGTTATCACCACTTAATCAAATTAAAAGGCACTCACAAAAGCGCTGAAGCCTCCCTCTCTGCCTCCCATGCCAGCAAGCCTGAAGATGTACCAGAGGATGGCCACGCCAATGGCAGCCATGCCAAGGGCATAGAGTGCACTGGAACAAAACCACACACACACACACACACACACACACACACACACACACACACACACACACACACACACACACACACACACACACACACACACACACACACACACACACACACACAAGTAAGTATGGGCCAAATAGGTAACAGTTTCACAGTTCTATTCATATTCCTAATTACATTACTGTGTGACTGTCCGCTGAGTGAAATCAACAAACATCCCTTATCTTGACACCATTTATTTATCTGCAAGAACCATAGGAACAATAAACTTCGTTTCAAATATGTTCAAAGCAACTACTTACTTCCCAAAGAATCCAGTGCGTCTATATGAGACAGGTATTCTGTCTTTGCCGTCGATGTTGAGCTCCTCCTCAGCTGCGCGGAGCTTCTCCTCAAACTTGTCAATGTTGGCCACCTGCATGCGATACATCAGGGCCAACCTCTGCAAACAGAAGCAACCAATATCAGTGGGGTATACTAATATGTCTTTTCCACTGCCGCTTTTCTGTTAGGCCTACAGCGAGAGAGCGCGACTTGGTTGCCACATTTTGCTTTTCGACTAGGCACTGCACAGCGTAAAGAATGGCGGCCAAGTCGCGCTGTGTCGAGCTGTAGGCCTACCAGAAAACCGGCAGTGGAAAAGAAGCAAAAAGAAACTAGTTCAGCCAGTAGTCCAGGTTAAAGGACCAGTTCAGTCAATTTCAACATGCAGTTGTAATGCTCACACTACCCTGGACTTGTCAGTACCTGAGTTTTTTTTTCTTCGGCAGACAACTAGCAAACAGCGGTACCTTTTGGGAAAACATTTGGAGTAGGCCCATGTTATTTTTTAAAAATATGTAAACAAACGCTGCCCCCATTAGAATGGCTCATATTTCGGAAAGGGCTTAGCCGAAAAATGTGGCATCACCGGGTACTGACAAATCAATGGCAGCGTGAGCAATACAACAGCATATTGAAATTGACTGAACTGGTCCTTTCAGTTAACCTTGAGGTACAGGGAAATCACCTAATAGAGGAGCCTGGAGTCATTTCTTAACTAAATGATGCCTGCTATTAACAGGGTTAAAAACGCTTCCTGAAGGTTCACTAAGCCTGGCTTATCACTTTACCATGTTATTAGTATAGTATACCCTCCCCTGAACTGAAATCAATGAAACAACAATAAATAAATTAAAAAAAACACATAAAAGACATGTGATTAATGCACGTACAGGTCTGCCGAAGATGACGGCTCCAGGGTGGAGGTAGATCTCCACAATGTCGCTCTCCGGAACGACCTGGACACGTGAGACCTCGCCCTTGGCCAGCATCTCGTTGACAAAGTCGCTCCAGGAGATGTTGCCCCCGCTGGTGTTGATGGAGTTGAGCACGCTCATGATGAGGGCAATGATGAACAGGGTCCTCAGCCGCTCACGGTACATCTGGTCCTCCTGCTCGCGACGTTTCTTCTCCTCTGATGGCCAGACAAGTCAAGGAAAATGGCAAGTGAGGCCAGAAAACCTCAACACACGTGTAGATTCTAAGTATGGGGGTGCGGCGACGCACTGCGCTAAGGCGCCCATACCGTACACAGACAGTTGCCCACGGGAACCCAGGTTTGAGTACAGCGTGGATCATGTCCCAGCCCTACCCCAATCTCTCCTACTCACTCAATAAAGGCTAAAAATTCCCTAATAAATATATATATTTAAAGTGGGTGTACATATTATTTGAGTATGTGTATAATTTTAATGGATTTTTTTCACAAACCGATAACCAAGTAAAGTCAGTACCTTCATCTTCCTCTGGAGTCTTTCCTTTGCCTCCATCTTTCTTCTCTTTTCGGGACTGAGAGGTGCTGAAGTAATGCAGCCCCCCTGAGAAAAGACATTTGGCTTTATAGACATCAGTTCTAGCGACACATGGAAGAAGGATGGCTCTTTGTGGTCAAGACTCTATGGTGCACATGGTCAAGACGGCAAAACCTTTAAAGCATGGCAAAGGACTTTAGACGACTACTACAAATGCCCTAAAGCAGTGGTCTCCAAATATTTTCCCCCAAGGGCCAAATTATGTAGCGCAAAAGAGGCTGTCGGCCAAACAAATCGCCTGATCATATGCCCATAGATAGGGCACATATACAGTATGCTTTCATTTGTTCCAACTTCATAACAAGCCAAATGTTTGCCATGCCCAGGCCGCCATTTGTGGACCACTGCCTTAGTTAATGAGAAATGCCCAAATGTCTCATCCCCTAAATTCTGGTACTCTGGTCGATGAGATGTATCCCAGCCTTAAGTCCTCAAGGACCTATACACCTTTGCTTTAGTTACGTAGTCCCAAGGACACTCACCTAATATCTTCCAAAACCCATCTGGGTTAAGAATGTGATGGTGTCCACTCCTGGTAAGTCCTAGTATTCTTGGACACAAAGGTTCGCTGAGCTATAGAACATGAAAATGGTTATTGGACTGACACGTTGTGATGTACTCTCTATGGACTGACATAAGACTCGGCCTGATAAGTTGAAAGGTTGATCACATGCATTACATTTCAAGGATCAGAAAAGGTCACAATTTACTTATTTATGACGAACCAAAACACAATTTACATTTAACAAACTGTAATTTACATTACCTTGGAATAGAGTGATCTCACTTCGTGATGGGTGTGTGGAGGTAATCCCAGCAATTTGGGTTTCAGAGGCCCTTTGCAGCTAGAGCACGACTGTAGTTTTGGATTTGGAATACTCAGGGAACGGTCATGATGTCTGGAAATACCACTTCTGTCACGCGATATTAATGTCCAAAGTTGACTTACTCTGGTATGGTTACCCGACTTGTTACACCGTTGCAAAAGTAACGCTGCCATTGCAACTCCACAGCTAATGTTACAAAGCAACTGGGTATCTAAACCAGCGCTTTCATTCGCTTGAGGATGGACGCATCAGACGATCAAAACAGGCATGTGATATCTGTTCAACATTTCACTGCATTACCATTCATTTAGAACTATCATGACAACCATAACAGCTCACCATAGCACTGCACCTTGCTAGCCGTGCAGTCAAACTTAGCCACTCTCGAGTCTCGTTACTCAACTAACAAAGACTTTGCTCTGCCTAAAGATAACACTGACGGCTAGTAATAAAATCCCCGAGGGCTACTGTAAAGACATCGCTGCTGTCCAGCTTGATCCATGGAGGAAGAACGAACAGTTTGACTTCTCTACGTATCTGGGAAGTCTTGACAGAATACCGTCAGGTTAAATTTGGGCAAATAACCTCTAACTCTTTCAAATAGTTAGACCACCTGCTCAAAGTTGCACGAGTGTGCACACCAAATGTGCAACTATAGCCTACGTTAAGACTCGAGAACATTCAACGGTACAGTAGTCCTTCAATCTAGTGCTAAAATGGTGGAAGAAATCAACATGCATGACGGCATCATCTTGCGCCAATATACATAATCCCGCGCGAGGTTATGACGCAATCTATTTATGTTTTGCAATGGTGTATTTTTTTTCCGCCCTGTACACTGTAGGCCTACATTTGGCAGTTAAAATAAAATGAATGTCCCGTTATTATTACTACTATTATTCAAAGTAGTCATAACAGAATTCATCCAATTCAATACAAATGTATAACGAATGGTAGCGGGCTCTTGCAACGTGGAGTAGATGAAAGGAGGGGGAAACTGTGGAGCTAAGGAATTTGTGTTACACTGTATCACCATAGCGTATTACATGTACACGCTTTGTGAAAGTATTAACAATAATTAACATTCAACTGCGAGTATTCTGCTTTGATCACCCCCTCTCTTGTACCAACGACAGGTGGTGCTATTGCTCAAGGACAGCATTCGCGTGCTGTTATTATTACACGTTTATATTTAGCAAGCTTTGACATTCCGAAAAATAAAAAAGTTAAGTATATAATTTCCAGTAAATACGGCTGTAATCTAAAGTTGGTTGAGATACTTTACGTACGAGTAAATGCGAGAATAGTGCAAGCGCGACCGTTTGCCCAAAATGAGCTTGATGTGCATCGTCTTATTGCATTTATTATAGCACACCATCACATTCTATCAAAGATAGTTAAGATTTCAAAAACTGCGTGCTGTCCGTAAATGTTCAGAGTCAGACAAACGAGCGTTCTGTTAATTAACTGGTTTATGCAATGATACAGAATAGAGTTTATGCTTCGAACAATATGAGACCACATCATAAAGTTTGTGGACGCTGATACAATATGCAAATGGATATCCATATTACAGAATATTACAGACACTTTGAGGGTAGAAATAGAAATAGGGGCAAAATAGACGCAAGAAGCAAAATAAAAACAACTTCTGATGTCATGCAGACGAGCACTTATAACAACCAATTGAAAGCCTACATTGCCCTGTGATATATTTCAAAGCCAATCACATTTCGTCTTTCATTATCGAAACAACCATAACGCTTAAACGTTGCTTCAAATAACATTGGTTGCCACCTGTCAAATCTATATACTACCAACGCTACAAATTAATGGTTCAACACATTCGTTTAGTACTATATATTTTGGTCCGAACTTTACCCAGCAATGTTGTTATTTCATCGTGCTGTTCACTGAACCTGTAAAGGCTTCATTCGCAATGGCGTCTCTTTTGTACCCGCCCATGTCCAGCGACCAATCGGAATTCGTGTCTCACTCTGAACATCTCATTTTCGTCAGCAGCAGCATCGAAGTCAAAGGCCGCTTGGAAACGGTTCGCAAGGAGTTGGTCAGAGAGGATTAAGCCGAAACTCGGGTACATATTTCTTTGCAAGCTAAAGCAGCAAGCTGTACATTAAAGTTTTGCAACACATTTGCTTCTGGTGCTTATTTAAGTGCGACGGAGGGACAAATACTCGTTGTAATAACACGCCAATTGGAGTCTTGGACGATTTTTCATCGCTTGGGGTTTTCAGGATTTAGCTAGCCAGCTAGTCTCAAGGTGCTAGCTCGCTAGCTGTGCTTGGCGTGACTATGGACTGAAATGTGTGCTGTTCTTGTCGGATGTCCCTGGACGACAGCTTACTGAGAAGGCCCCAAATGGGAAAAACAAGCATCGGAGAGGAATGTGAAGTATAAACTTGTAGATGTAGTTCATTTTCGATCGAAGGTAAGACACAATTTGGAAGATCTTGCTTTTTCTCTGCTCCATATCAACAAAATATACGCCTGCGTAACGAGTTGTAGGAAAGCTAGTGAACTAGCGTGCTGGCTAATAATATGCTAGCCAGGACTAAGTTTTTCTTATTTTAATGATGGGTTGGTTGGTTCCAAATGTAGTGGTCTTGTCTTTTTCGGAACAGTCTGTCTGGATGATGCTTTTAAGAATAATGTTTTGACGTGTACTGTTGCAGTGAGGTTGAAAGCTGGATGTTACGCACAGAATTAGGACTTGATTTGTAAAACGACGATAACATGCATCTGTAGCTGACACAGTTCATAAATGATGGCTAGTAACTTGCAGCTTATCCAAGACCTCGACATTTTGACGTTTTCCTACGCCAAATGAAGTTACCGTGTGGTATTTAAAAAGGGTTTCTATCCTATGGTTTATGGATTTCATTCTCTGCGGATCTTTACATCAACTTCAGGGGCTGGATACCCATTAAAAACATTGAAATCTATTTTGTTCTGGTATGTTTGCTTTCAATTAGACCACTTTTTGTTGAATAACATTAGCCTGGTTCTCGTAGGCTTTCAGGTTGATTCTATTCAGACTGTTTTGCAACTATACTATTTAAGCAACAATTCGAGGTGGTGGTGTTGAGATGAAAAGTCGGGTATTTATCTACACTGATGCTCATCCGAATTTCTATATGAGGATAATACAATTCATGTTATGAGTGAGAGTTAGCTCTTTTTATTTTAGTGCAGAAATCTGTATTATTATTAATACTCGAAAAGTTAACCTTTTTGTACTGAATTAGTAAAATGTACATGGTTAGGGGGTTGGTTAACTAATCACTGCATTTGACTCAGTCATTTGTTGGAAAAGGAAGCTCATTTTATGTCATATTATGATTTTAGATGTGTAAATTTCAGGCATTTTCGCTCGAATAACCTGTACCTCAAATCATATCGGCCACCTTGCCATTTCGATGGGAAATAAGTCTAGCAGTTGGGCTACGTGAAGGCTGAAATCTTGATCTAGCAGAATATATTCTTAAAAGGGTGCTTTTCATACTTTATTGCAGTTATTCGACCTTACTTTATCATGGTAAACTGAATTCAAAACACAAACATCTCATTGCACCAAACAAGCTGCTCAACTAGTGTATCAAAATAGTAAAATATTCTGGTGTCGATGGCAGGGGCTTGTTTGTGGCATAGAAATATTTATGATGTTAAAATTATCATAATCTGTAGCAGTACTCATGCTATGCGTGAATGCTCAACACGCACATGCACTGCGGAGCAATCTTAAACGTTTTTTTTCTCAGTATGGCATGTTTTCAATCTCACTCGTCTAGCCATAATGATATAATGGCGAGCTGGTATGTGTGTACAGTAATATCGTTACGATCTTGTAGGCTGCTACTTTGACATCATTTTCTTGCAGTGAGGCTTATGAGGGAAGTAGAGTAAATGGCTCTGAGATGAGAAACGGTGTGTGCAAGCAGGCATGGCCTGTGCTGTGCTGTGTAGGAAAGAATGTGCCTGTACTGTTGGTGCAGTAGCGGTGCTGGAGAAAAACACTGCAGCACGCCTGCTCTATTGCTTTGCAGATATTGTGGGAGCAGCGCACTTCAAGTGTTTACCTTGAAACTTGGTGCAAATGCAGCAGTGCAACTGGAAGAAAGGCTGCTGTGGCGTCTTGTTTGTTTGTTTGGTTACATTTTCTGTGCAAAACACAACACCACCAACTTCACTGTTTTCAGGCTACATCCTGCCATATTCTGATAGTTGCATACCTCACAACGTGAGCCATCGTAGAGGGCTTTCCCTTTTAGGTTTTACAGTTGCTCGCAAGAAATCTCGAGAATCTGTGCCCATGAGGCCTGCCTGCGTTGTTTTGTGAAAGCCTTGGTGCCTTTAACCCTTGCTCTGTGTCTGGTTCTCATCATCCCTAAGATGGACCTTCCTCTCAATGTCCCCTCTGTTGCCAACGGTCGGCAGGAAATGGCGTTAGTGTGGAGGTCAAGGGGTCATCGGCTTTGTTATTGGGATCTGGAGGTTCTCACTGCTTTCCTGTTTCAGAGCGGTCCACTCCGCGAGTGGACTGGCGTCTTCAGCCAGATCAGCAGATGTCCCAATAGCCCGTAAGCAATGCTGAATCATGGGGGTTTTCCCCTCATTCGCACCAACAGCTTCAGTGTGCGTCTTGGCCTTGTGTGGCATGATTTAATGCTCAATGTGGAGGCCAGTCCATAGTACAAGCTTTAGGTTACTTAAAGCCGTGAGTGGAAGCCATGTATACTGGGCCACATTTTATTCCAGCAGGTGTGCAGAAAGCACATTTGGTAGGATTATGCTCTCAGGAATGTGTGTGGTAATGTGTCATGAACTCGGTGACTGTTGTTGCGTTGCATCAGGATCTTCTAAGGTAGCTTATCACAGGAGCTAGAGCTGTAGCCAAGACCTGCACGCAGGTTTATCACCCCATCAACATTGCTGGTGATGTTGGCATAGTGACTTCTATAGCCACTTGGTTTTGGATTGAGTTGTGTATCGGCTCTGTTATCGCTTAGATTAGTTTGGAACGTTCTCAACTGAAAAGGCATGGTGGGAAGAAGGACTGTGGGAAATGTGGAAATGGAAATGCACTCTCCATTTAATCCTGGTCGTATGATGGAGGACCTGTTCTGCTGGTTGATATTTTACAAGGGCAATTTTACCACCTGCGCCGGTGTTAACAGTTGACCCACACAGCGGCAGTATGATTGGGATCAAGGGTCACTTGCGACATTGAATACTCCTGCAGCGACATTGAATTGAGCTGAGCCCCTCGTGTAAAGTTTCAAGACTCGCGTTGAATGAAGTGGAAATGTGGCAGGCAGTCAGACAAGCGGGGCTTGGGTTGGGGCACCTGTGTGCCAGCCCTGCCCAGCCCTTCAAACGTGTTTTTTTGTGAGAACTCGTTAAAGCCCCGACTCGAGACTCGCCCAATCTGCCTGTGCCACATAAGCAGGGTGTGTTTTATTATTTAAAACCACTGGCACTGCTGTAGGTCCTCTGTGTGTGTGTGGAAGCCTGTCCTCTTCTGAATCCTTCTTCTCTTCCGCCGCCTCCTCCTCCTTCTCCTCCTGCTGCTGCTGTTTTTAAGCCTTGCAGGAGCTGCTCAAGCCTGTCTGTGCATGTTATGCAGGTTCAACAGCAGCACCAGCAGCAGCAGCCATGACATTTGAAGAGCGGCTGCCTTTGCGGTGGTGTTAACTTCAGCAGACATGACGGTGACTTTTCTTCCCTCGTCCTCATGCATATGGTGGTCGCTTGTAAACCTTTTTTTTCCTTTTCTTCCTTTTGAACGTTTTTCCCCTCCTTTTGTAGACCTCACACAGCTCTGCATGGGCAGGTCCCAACCTGATGTGTTTTTGGTGGTAGTGGTCTGTAGAGCCAGGGAAGTATTCCTGGCCCGGTAGCAAACCAGGCTAACTTAGCTTGAAGGCAGCAGCAGTAAGTCATGTAACAGAAGAGCCCAGAGTCCCAATATTCTTAACTAAATGACATCTCTGTGGGCTATCTATCAGCAGGTTTACCACCTCCTGTACGTTAACTTAGCCAGGTTTATCAATTAACCATGTTATTGGAATACACCATAGGTCAGTCAGGTACAACTGCATGCATCAGTTGGGTAGAAGGGGTACTGGCGTCACACCTCCACAATGTCTGGCTGACTGCACTGTTGCCGCGTACGGCCAGGGGAGTTGGAGGTAGGCTAGTTTAGCATTGGCCACCACCTTGTGTGTAGGCCTACTGTTTGTTCTCCTTTGCGAGGCCCCATTCATAGGTTACCTGGCTTGGCCTAAGGATCAGATAAATCCTCCATGGCTCAGTAGCTGCTGCCTATGGTGAAGTAGTTGTAGTGTTGTGGGGATGTAAACAAGGTAACCCGGTGTGTGACTTAGCGGCTGTAATTAGAAAGATGGGTCGAGCTTGATGGGGTGAAGTGTGGGGTTGAGGCAGTACGGCAGCCTGTGCTGCAGTGACGCTCGCTATGCTATGCTATGCTAGCTGTTGGGTTGCATTTGCCACACTGCTGCTGCTGCTATCTGCTCTTCCCTCCTCTCTACCACCTCCGCAGAGCTGAGGCTGGAGGGGCTGACGACGCGAGGCTGTAAACAGGAACAGCTTCTCTGTGCCATCTCTCTCTCTCTCTCTCTCTCTCTCTCTCTCTCTTTCTCTCTCTCTGGCTGTCTCTCATGCGCTCATGCTTACTCGTGCTCGTCGTCGACCAGGCTTTACTTCCCTCCTGAGGTGGACATCTTTTATAGCCTCTCTTCTCACCCCTCCCCCCCACGCCACCCCAATCTCCTTACACAGTCAAATGCCATTTAAAGCCCTTTTGAAATCCAGCCCATCCTCCTCTTCCATTCTCCTCGCCTCACATACTCTCACACCAAAAGAGAGGACTCAGTAAAAGGGTTACGTCTACCAACGGATGTTTTTTGGTCATTGTTGTTAGCTGAACATTGCATACATTTTGTATTTTTTCCTCCCCAACCTTCTCTATCACCAGGCAACCAGAAGAACTTGGTTCCAGTCGGATAGATAAAATTATTTTATTGGTATTCCCCCCTCCATCTCTGCCGTGTGCATCAAAGCCGAGTGGGACTCCCTGCTTTGCTCCCTCTGCAAATTTAACTGTGTGCTGTTACTCCTCCGTCCCTTTTGATCTCTTCCCCTCTCTCTGAGGTGCTCTTCAAGCAGAACGCGTGTTAAAGCCCTGCCCTTTTGCAACACACTTAGAGCCAAATACTGCTTTGGACATAATGGAAGATCACACTGAAGAGGGATATAAGAAAAGCGAGGCGATTCTCTTCACGAAAGACCAATCACTGTGTGAGAGGTTAACTTATTATTTTGCATGTTAGCATCGCTGAAGGGGTCGATCGTCTTGAGGTCTGTTGTAAGAAAAGCATTATAATAACAACACATTGTTTTGATTCCATGAACTGAGGGTTTTCCAAGCTGCGGTGAGCTGTGCGTGTATGTGGTTGAAAGGGACAGCTTGAGCGTATACGTTTCCCTGAACCGGACCATAGACAACAGTTGGTATTTTGATGGGGGACAACAAGCGAGAGCTGGTTTAAGCTCTCTTTGCCTTTGGGGGATAAGGGAATAATATTTCCTCGGCAGTGAGCCGTGTTGTCACGGACATGCCCTCCCCTTTCTACAGCTACTGCTTGTTGAGAGAAAACTAGAGAAAAACACCACAGACTACGTTTCTCAGTCGCTGTCCTGTTTTTTTTTCTTTTCTTTCCTTCCATCACTCTCTTTCTCCCTCTTTTCTTTTCCTTAATGTTTTTGTCAAATAGACAGGTGGCCAGAGCCATGGCCAGAAGGACATCTGTGCTGTTACTTCTCTCTCTCTCTCTCTCTCTCTCTCTCTGCCTGCCTGTGGCCTCCTGCAGTCTGAACAGGAGTCAACAGGGCCTCTCTCCTCTGCATTCGCATTCACATTCACATGCTCATTCTCCCCGCGCTAGCGAGAGCAAAAATAATACTGAAACATTCAGCCACGCTCGTCCTCCTTGACGCACTAGGCCCTGCCATTCTCTCTTGCTCTCTCTCTTGCTCTCTTGCTCTCTCTCTCTCTCTCTCTCTCTCTCTCTCTCTCTCTCTCTCTCTCCTCTCTCTCTCTCTCTCTCTCTCTCTCCTCTCTCTCTCTCTCTCCTCTCTCTCTCTCTCTCTCTCTCTCTCTCTCTCTCTCTCTCTCTCTCTCACACACACACACCAGTCCCCATGGACACAGGCTCAGAAGTTGTTATTTTGGATCCATGTAATGATACTGCTGTTACTCTCCCACACACGCACACTTCTCTCTCTCTCTCTCTCTCTCTCTCTCTCTCTCTCTCTCTCTCTCTCTCTCTCTCTCTCTCACTCTCACTCTTACAGCACTCTTGTCTCTGTCCTCCCCACCTCCCTCCCTTCCTGGTTGTGATGGCTGGGCTGGGGTGTGGGTGGCTCGGCTAAGCAGTGCTGTGCCTGTGCTCTGCTGCCACTGCTGCCTCCTCTACCGCTGCTGCTGCTGCTGTTGCCGCTCTGGCTGAATCTCAATCACAGGGAGCCTTTAGCTGAGTGCCGCTGCTGTCCTTTTGATGGGGCAGCTGCAGCCATTCACTCCTCGGCCCCCATTTCTATTGAAATGCACTGACAGGAAGGGGGGAGGGGAGGAGGGAAGAGAAGAGAAGAGAAGCGAAGCGAAGCAGAGTGGGGGAAAGAGGTGGTGGAGGAGGCCAAGGGTGGATGGGCTGGCCTGGGCGCTCTGTGCGTGACTGAAAAGCATACCTAAAAGCAAAGGAGCAAAACAGAGAGGAGCAGTTAGCAGCAACACACGTGTGTGTGTGTCTCTCTCTCTTGCTCACATGGAGGGGGTAGGTCTGAAAGACCGGCTGTATGATTGTGATGTACATGTCTTACAAAAGCCTGAAAGCCTGTAGTCTTTTTGACCAGCTGTACCAGAGCCATCATTGCATTGTTAGCTCTGTATGTTTATTGTGAAGCTACGAGGAAATGAAGAGATTAGAAGCGGAAAGAAGCATGAGGAAGTGGCGTAGTGAGTGCATACATTTTGGTATTGATTGGTAAAGCGTGGCTAGATTGGGCTTTGGTTATGGCTGAAGCCTTGTGTTTTTGCGTTGTGCACAGAAGCTTGTGTCCGCTGTCAATCATACCCCTAAGGCAAACCAATGTAACCTTATTAGTAGGGCTGGGAATCGATCCAGATTTGCTGGATCGATTCGATTTCGATCCAGAGGGCCACGATTCGATTCGATTCACGATTCGATTCGATCCGATTCGATATCGATCTATTGTATTGTTGGATTGTCACTTTAACCCATTCATGCATCTTTTAACAACTACAAAAAGCATCATATGAGTGTAGAGAGTGTAGTGTAATGTAATGATGCATAAAACTAGGCTATATGAATGTATATGGCCTATAAAAACATATAGGCCTATATCAGCTTCAGCAGCCAATACAAACATGAAATAGGCCTACCTTGGTATGATAGAGGTGGGAAACTTGGTATGAGAAAGAAAGGTGGTAGGCCTAAATAAATTTAATAAATGCAATAAATAAATGCCTTAGGCCTACACCATGGCATTCAACAGACTATGCATGATGAACCTAAATAGCCTAATTAATATAAATAACAATCCATAAACCGCCAATATAATCTCTCAGTAACACATACTGCTACAGACGAAACCACAGCATAGCATTGGCCTATAGAACACACGCAGACAGACCGTTTGATTGACAGGTCAGGGAGACCGTGCGCTTCCCTCTGGTGGGTGGGCGTTGAGTGTTGACGGTGGGAAAGTGGTGAGGAAGTGTTTTTATGCAAACGTTTGATATTGTAGATTGATTATAGGTTATCTGTGTAATGGGACATTATTAGTGGATGTCGCACTGGTAATCTAGCGCTGAGAAGAGATATCGCTGAAATCTGATGCTGCTTTAGAGCTGTGGATATTTCTCAGTCAACCGTGGAGATGGGCACTAAACAATCGCGTTGACGCAAATAAATAAAGAAATTCAGAAGCAGTTAACGTAACGCAGCTGTTAATCTCAGTAATTTGATCCTTTCCCACCACGCTCTCTTATCTGTATGGGTGCATGCTTGTGCACGCGTGTGAATGTGAAAAGCACCCTTTCGTCTCCCTTGCCATCCTCGCATTCGGAGGTTAAGTTAGAAGGCGGGGATAATAATTTCTCCTAATTTCAACAGCCTACAAATCATCTACTTTGTCATCCAATTAAAATTCGTCACTCCATCCCAACTCAAAGTGTCTTCCTTCGCTGTTATTAAAAGAAGAAGCGACGGCATTTTTAGGTTTCAAATGAATGGAACCAGTGCGTGTAGCCCACAATGGTTTGTTTGCCGATATTCAATCACATGGCATTTTGGGTTCGTGTTTTTTGTCAATAACACTACTCGGAAATGTATTTGAACCTATTATAGCGTGTTACACACGAAATGCCCCGTGTTAATGCAGACAAAGTTCTTCTGGCTATTATAACTTTGACAGACGAAATAACAACAATGCTGCGCAACGCAACTGCAGGCATTTCCGAAAGCGGTGTAATGTAGCTCCTGGCGGGCCGCGGGAAGGTTGCACTATGCATAAAATAAATCCATGAATAGTCGAAAGTAAAAACTGCCACTACTGTCAGGAAAAGCCCCCGTGTATTTGTGCATGAGTGCTATGTTGAAGAGAGCTTCCGACGCGGTTGAGAATATAGGGATGGGCCTCCGCAAAAAAAGATCGATCCACAAAGTTTTGGATCGATATCGGATTTTTCGGACGTGAATCGATATTAGATCGTGGATCGATTTTTTGAACACAGCCTTACTTATTTGATATGACTCTTAACTGCTCTGGGGAGCCAGGTGTATGTGTTTTAGTCTAGGGCTCATAAAACTTGGACGGACTTTGTCATCCATCCACTTTCCATATACCCCCGTCCAGTTGCCAGCATGTGGAGTGATTCTATTCTTGGCCGACGTAAGCAATCCCAGATCTTGCCAGAATTTTCCACTCTAAATGAGAGTGGCGATGGGGCATTAAAGCTGGAGTAGGAGTAGAGGAGAGGTGGAGGAGGCGGTGGCTAGCGCTAGCTACAGAGAGACATTTGCCACCAGAGCCTATTTAAAGCCCCTGCCAGATTCTCCAGAGGCCTGGGGCTGGAGCTTGTCCTTCAGGTGCCCTACCCCGGCACACACACACACACACACACACACACACACACACACACACACACACACACACCCCTGCACACCTACTCTATACTACAAATCAGGCCCAAGACAGTTCATCCTGGCAAGTCCAGAATTATGTCAAGACGTATATATTTATCTCTTTCCCCGTGACCAGGACCTAGCAGGAGCCGGACGGCCCCAGAATGCAGCGCGACGCAGGGTCTTGCTGAGCTGTGGAAAAGCGGGTCAAACCGTAGTTTATTCCCTTCAACAAATGGAATTTGTCCCATGCTGATCCGACGGGAGAGATAAGGGCTAGCTTGCCGCGGCTTGGATTTACTGCCGTGTTTTTTTTTTTTTTAAACAAGAGCAGGTTCATTTGCTAGCTCTGTATGCGCGTGGAGAGAGGCAAAATAATACATGAAGACCTTGCTGCCGTTGCAGTTGTGCATTTTAAATGCTAGCCTACTTCAAAGGCAATGCAGGCTGTTGAAGAGAGGGGAGGTGTAATGGCTTCATCAAAACGGAGGTGGAGGGGGGTGCTGAGAGGAATTGCGTGATTTGTGAGAGCTAGTTACATAGGATTAGGGGCGTATAGCCTCCCCCACCTTCCACCAGCTCCTTTCAGTATGCTGCTTTATTCCAAAGCTGATTCCTTGTTTGTAGTGGTGTAACAGCAGCTGTGTAATACTCGGACAAGCCAGAGAATAGAAGATGTGTATCAGCGTCCTGTCTGTGTGTGTGGTGTGTGCACATGATGCATGTTCTCGCCTGCATGGTCTTTTGTCCCCTACGTATCCTGTAATGAGGGCTGCTAACACCGCCGCCAGTTCCACATTGCAAAAGCAAAAGGTGCTTTTTATAGACACGCAACCCCCCCCCCCCCCAATCTATGTGGGGCAGAATTGGAGATGATTTCCACCCCCTTTTTATGTACGCTCAGGATTTGTCATATCTCTCTCTCTCTCTCTCTCTCTCTCTCTCTCTCTCTCTCGCTCCCCCCCCCCCCCCCAGTTACCGATTTAGTCATTAGTAGCCAGAAATACAAAGTAGTTTAAGCAGAACCAGCATGCACAGCCTTTTGATGGAGCTCACGTGCAAGAGGCAGTCTTTTGATCTAGGCTACATGCGGAAAAGCAGCATTATATTTCCCTGTATTAACCATTGTGTTGTCTGCAGCCACTCTGGCATATGGTTTGTGGGTGAAAACAACATATATTGACTAGGGCTGGGTAAAATAATCGATTCAATCGATAATCGATCGATATCATTTAAAATTCACATAATCGATTCACAGGGCACAAAATCGATTTTTTGTTCTTTTTCTTTTTGTTCTTTTTGTTGCATTTAGGTCTATGGAAAATACCCAGTAGGTATTAGTCAATTAGGCCTAGGCCTACTTATTACACATTAGCAATCTGTTACTACTGTCAAGCCACAGCCCTTTGACATTTTTATATAAAAATAGGCAACAGCATCTTTTGGGGGAAATCCTTGCACCAAAAAGGGAACGGATTGAATCGATTCTTTGTGAATCGAATTGAATCGAATCGTGATAAATCGATTCAAAACCCTCAGAATCGAAATGGAATCGATACAGGAACATAGCTGCAATACCCAGCCCTAATATTGACAGTATTATCCACAATTTATCTGTCCCGAATTTATCCGCATTTCCCACTGTATAAGCTTAGCACTAGGCTTAGATTGAGAGCATGTTGATTATAATATCGTCCCAAATGATTGCATTCGGTTCTTGTGATTTTTCACAATCAGTGATAACATTCAATCAAAACGCCCAGTCATACTCAACTGCATTCATATTGCTTCTTTTGAGCTGCTCTGTGATTGGATAAGCGATGGCTTAAGCTTAATCATTTTTGGCTAAGTTGGAGGCTTAATACAGGTTTCTCACAGCTCACTTCAAGACATGACTATTCAAGACAGTTTCACGTCATTGAAGTTTGTGAATATAATCTTACCCCACAGACACAACCTCTCTCTCTCTCTACACAGTTTCATGTAATGGTAAAGGCAGACAGACCAGAGTTTGCGTTTCACCCCTAGAGAAACGCAAGTGGTGGCACTCGCAGTGGTTCTCCATGTTCTTTTGCCTGTCTGTGCTGCTGGATCCTCCATGGTCATTGTTCACCTAAATCCCTATTCATAACCTACGCTTCGTCAGTTTTGCATATTTTTTGCTCATATGTTCTAACCATCATGGCCTTTATACCTCTGTTCATTGTTGACGTGTGGTGTGTTTTTTTCCAATTCTTTTCAAACTGTCTCGATCTGTGACGTACGTAAATGAATCTCAAAATCTACAAAATCAATGGGTGGAACGTGTGAAACACTCCACACGTGTCCTTTCCCATCTCACACGTAGGGTATGAATTGGGCCTTCTTCGGTGAACTTGTCCCATGCTCCACGACTGACATTGCACTGTCAGGATGCTGCCGGCCAAATCCAAAAAGCTATTTATAGTAGTCCACTCGTATATTATGGATGGTTAACGTCATAAATAATTCACCACAGGATGGGGTGTGGTGGGTATTTCTGGACCTTCTCACGCCTTTGATGATGGGGAGTGGGTTTGGGCTCAGGTTCGTACGAGGCCCACATCTTCAGACCCCCCTCTCCTTGGGCCCCCTTGACTCCTATCCATTCCATACTCCATACGTAGTCTCCAGGCCAGCTTCGGTTGCAGTCTTTTGTTGGTAGCCAACCAAGAATAATGGGATGTGTTTTAGAATTCAGTATTAGGTTTCCGTTGTTTGTACCTACTGGTACATTTCTGGGCAATATGAAGCTTATGTGTTAATGATGATCTATGATATGGTCTACTACACATGGGTCCTCTGAAGAATATGGGTATACAGGTATACACACCCTATGTATAGGACATGAGATGCTGCTAGGGAGCTGGCCATAACTGCCTCCGTCTCTACCTCTCATCACCTCTGCACCTCGTGCTAGTTCCTGAGGAAGTGGGGTTGTGAGGAAGTTGGGGCAGTTTGAGTTTAAGCTTAGCTTTTGTCTCTGGGTTTCCCTCCGACTCGTCAGTCTGACTCATGTGCATATGAGGCCACGCGGTAACACTTTGAGTGGCCGTGCTAATGGCACACATGCAAACAGCCATCCTCTCATCCCCCTCCGCCCCCTCCCTCCTAAGCTTGTTTCCAGGTAGCACGCACCTCTCTCTCTCTGTAGCTCTGAGTCACCCCTCACACACTAATTACATAAACTGCATTAGCACATAAATGTGCTAGCGGCTAACCTGAAGATGGCACAGGGTCATTTGAGTAGGACATTTTCACACAGCCTATGTGATGCATGTTGTAAGTCTAGACTGGAACTGTGGGACACGCGCATAAATTACGAAGACGTTACGTTAAGGGGCCTTGTACACATACACTTAGCTGTTAGAGGTCGCTAATATTGGCATGACCGGTTTTTGATGTATTTATTTGTGTCGTGTGGGGCTAATGTGAATGGTTTTCTGGTGCTGCGTGAGTATTTACTGACACCCATTTCATCATTACTGCCATTTTCTCCCCACCTCCCTCAAGAGAAATCAATAATTTATTTTGTCATTATTCATACGCTCGAGGAAAATGCTCAGTAGCTTTCATGGTCAGAAAAGTGCGCCTTCATTGCAGATAGAGCACTGCTTTTAATTTTCCAATTTTCATGTTGACTGCTGCAGTACAGCCTAGTGCATGTGTTCAATGGGTACATGTAGCAAGATACAAAAGGTGTGTGTACTGTGTGTGTGTGTGTGTTCTGAGCACACGTACCTGATTACATATGCATGGATTTCAGATGAAATTACCTGGTTCTCTCTCCAGGCAAAAAAAGAGAAAAGGGTGGAAAAATGCCAGGCAGGCTCAGTTTCATTCTCTACTGTGCTCGTCTGCTTCTCTAAAGCCCTGCAGAGGTTTTTCTACCCCGCATCGCCTCTCTCTCTCTCGCTCTCTCGCTTTTGCTTTCGCTCCCTCTCTCTCGCTCCCTCCCTCTGTTCAATTTCCATTCCATTTGGATGTTTCCCTCTCTTGTGCTACATTCGCACTGTGACACACTTCTCTGAGGGCCTAGCGTGGCAGCAGCCCCTGCAGTCCTATCATTAGGCTTTTCCACAGCTTTGCAAATGGCTTGTTTGCGAGACCACCCGGTCGCTACTCCCCTTGCTCTCTCTCTCTCTCTCTCTCTCTCTCTCTCTCTCTCGCTCCCTCTCTCGTGCAGCCATTATTGTGAAACAGATTGGCCGTTGACAGTATCGAAATAAGATGAGACTATTTTCGCTACCTTTCTTTGTATTTTAAGATGCCATAGCCGTGATGGCACCTCTCTAGATGTCCATTTCTTTCTCTTGTCTTTGCAAGGGCTGATGTTGCATCACACCAGGCAGGCTGTGTTTTTCGATAAGACTTTTAAAGTGGACACCCTAGGTTATTGACGAGGAAATGTGTCATTTATGTTCCGACCAGAATCTTATCCAGTTGCATTTTACACTTGCATGCTACATTTTGTTTTCTATTTGCCTGCACTTTTCTATGTAGAACCAAGACAATGGAAGCATGCTCCATACCTTGACAACAATGTTGGAACAGAGAGAGAAAAAGCAGGAAACGACCTTTCAATCTTTCACCTTTAAACAGAACAAGCTAGTCTAATGGTAGGCTAATTCCCTATAAAGGCTTCTGCATGAATTCAGATAATTAATTGATCATTAATAAACAGGACGTACCCCTTTTATGTTCTTAATATTATGCACTAAGTTAAAAACATATGCTTATTGAAAAATAAAACGGTTATGGTTATGATTACCCAAGGTGTGGCCATAGACCTTGTTGAATGACCTGTATTTGGCCCACTACATTGCCTTGTGTCTTATCAGCGATCAGCACTACTGGCGTTTATGCTTAGTGTCCTGAATGACAACTGCAGTGAGTTTGCAGAAATTGTAGCCCAGTTTAGCGTACAGGATGTGCCTCGTGTGGTTATGAAGTAGTAAGTATTTTTTTGTAAGAGAGCCGTAGGAATGCTAAGTAGACGATTTGCTGACGATTTGTATGTCTGCAGGGTACTCTTGTATGAATAGTTGATGAATGTGCTATCCGGCCTTCGCTTGTTGTAGTCTTTGCTTCCTGTTCAGGTAGGCTACATATTCCACCGCTCAATGTTGCGTGGTTGAGGCCTAGACAAGTACCTTAAGTCAGTTTCTCACTCAAGCACCTGACAGTAACACTCACCCGGCCATCATCAGCTGGTCAAGAAGTTGATTTTGTACTTTGGTCATGCTCGACTGCTCCGGCTATTAGCACAGCTCTACTGGGATAGCTAAGCCTCTGTGACCTTTGACGGTGGTAGCAGTACTGTAGCCTTGCCACCTTGTATTGAGCATAGGAAACTGGCTCAGTGGCATCCACATATTTGCTTTATTTATTTTTTTCTAGTTGAGCACACTTTGAAGTTTCTGAGTTGTTTTTTTTTGCCTTTAGATTGGGTTGTTGGTGGTGGTGACCTGAACTTGCTTACATGCATTTTGATTAGCTTTTTAGAATAAAATGCCACTTCTTTACACCGGCCTGAGGAGAATCTTTGAATGATTTTATTCACGGATTGTTCCGGTTCCCGAGGGCTTACACAGGTCTCATCCTCTTGTACAAATCAGAAAACGTAAGGGGATGATGATGATTCCCATTTCAGTGAAGTGACAAGACTGGTAATCCCATAAGAAAAAAATAGCCCATAACACTGCCTTTCTTGTTTTTCTTCTTTTTTTCCCCCCACTGTCGCCACAGTCGCGTTGAGCAGAAAAATAAATTGCTTGTTTCGGAGCGGAGTATAATTAATCCATATGCATGGGAACAACAGTATCATGGGCGGCCCCAGAGAGAAAGAGACAGGGAGAGAGTGTACGTGTGTGTGTACGTGCATGTGTGTGTGAGCGTGTGTGTGTGAGAGCGTGTTAAAGCATGGGGAGGCAGGGGGGCCTTATTAAGGGTTTTGTCAGTGCTGTAATGACAGTGCTGTCAGAGCTGGCTGCCATCCATCTGCAGGGATGTATGTCCGGACTCGGCGAGCAGGAAGCCCAGTCCATCTGTGACACACACACACACACACACACACACACACACACACACACACACACACACACACACACACACACACACACACACACACACACACACACACACACACACACACACACACACGGAGAGATAGACAAGCAGCCAGGGAGGTAGGGGAAAAAGGGGGAGAGAGAGACAGCGAGGAGGAAATGGAGGGCAGAGGAAACGCAGGAAACACTGTGCTTCTCTTAGCGGCTGGCCGCAGCCTGAGGGGATGGGAGATGGCTGGGCCTGGACTGGCAGTGTGGCGAGAGACGAGAGAGAGTCCTATTTTAAGGGACCGTGATGGAAGGGGGGCTCGGGTTTAAAAGAAACTGTCTGTCTTTTGGCCGTGGTGCGCATCAGTAGTTTTTTTGTCGGGGTATATTTTTGGGGCCCCCTTTCTGCTCTGACACGAGAGAGTTTGGTGCCGAGCCCAAAATGATGGCGTGGCTTGTGTAGTCAGCTGCTGGTAGAAGAAAAACAAAAAAAGCTTCCCTCTTTCTTGTTTTTATTTTTTCCTTTTTTGATGTCGGCTGCTCAGAGCAGAGGCCTTCTTCTGTGCACGTACACACACGTACACACACACACACACACACACACACACACACACACACACACACACACACACACACACACACACACACACACACACACACACACACACACACACACACACACGCTGCCCCACTCTCTCGACCACTCCTTTTCCAAGCCTCATCTCCTCCGCTTTACCCCTTCCCCTTACCCCCTGTCCACCTCCTCTGTGTTATTGACTGGACTGTAATTCTGCTCTGGCCCCTTAACTCATGCAGATGTGCTTCTCCTGAGCCCGACAGCTTTCCGATGGGCAGCAAATGAGAAACGCTGGTGGTGGTGGTGGTGGCAGGAGAGGGCTAAGGGTGGCTGCGTGATGCGGTGTGGACATGAGACTGGGGAGCAAGGGGTGGTTCTGGTGGTGGTAGTGGTGGTGGGCGTGCTAGGTGGGCTGACACTCTGGGGGGCTAGGTGGCTCTCGCTTCCAAGACACTAGCGGGGATTGAGGCTGACACCTAAGGCCCGGGGTGAGGACAGGGGATCTTCCTCTTTAATGATTAAAAGAAGACCAGCTTTTTATAGGCTACACTTTCACTTACACACACACACACACCTGGAGGCTGACAGCACCAACCTTTAGTCTGTAGGTTTGTGTGTGACCAGCTTAGTTGAAAGTCCCTTGCGTTTCCCTTTGCAGTTATGTGTAGGCTTGTATGTGACGGGCTTGGTTGAAAATCCTTTTCGTTTCCCTTCGCAGGCATGCATGGTGAAGCAGAAGTACCATCTCTAGTTTGTCGTCTTTATTATTCTTCCCTCTCTTTACAGCATGCCTATCTTCCAACCTCCACCTAGGGTTAGGGTCTGTTTTTTCTATTCCAGTTTCAGAGAGATGGTACTGGCCGTCAAATTGCAGAAGGTTCAGGTGGTTTGTGTCTTGGCAGCGTCTCCGGATGGCAAATGGCTTGGTTGTCGTGCACGCGGCTTTGTAATGTGTTTGCTTGCTAGAGCACTCTCGATGATCAGCCGCCCCCCCTCTGGCACTCGTGCCATCATTGCCGTGGAAAACTTATGCCTGCATGCGTGCGTTACCATGGCAACGGAAGAGTGGTAAACACAATGCTTGACGATCAGACAGGTGTTTTTTATTTTTTATTTTATTTTATCGAGTAGCTGAATGAATGGCCCTCCTGTTTGGAGACAAATGTGTCCAATTCAGATGCAGTAGGCTTAGGCAGTCACGGTAGTTTTTAGCTCGTAAACCTTATTTGTCTAGATCCCATTTCATCCCCTTTTCCCCATTTTGAATGTTATTAGGTCCCTTGGTATTTTAAGCTTAAACTCCTCCATGTTATTAATTGCTGTAGCTTGTTATCGTATCTTATTTATTAGCAACGGTGAGGTTGTTTTTCTCCCGCATAGCACTCTTGTTGTCATACTGTAGCTTGCTTGTGCTCGCTGCCTGCTCCCTGTCTTGTGCCTCTCATCAATACTCAATACTCTATTATTTTCCTCCCTCCCTTCCTCTCCCTTCACCCTCCTGCTCCTCTTTCTTCTTTTCTCTCTCCTCTCTGGTCTGCATTCGATGGCCGTGGCGATGCACCACTCCAGGCCTCTGCAGTCCTGCTCATCCCAGAATCTTAAGTGTGCGAGAGACAGAGAAAAGGGAGAGGGGGTTGGTTGGCAGCGGTTGGACGGTTGGGGGATGGGTGCAGGGGCCGGTTCACCCCTACGTGTATGTGTGACTCAGGTGTTTTATATTTTCCTTCTTCTTCTTTTTCCCTCCCTGGTGATAATCCTGCCCGCTTTCCCAGCTAGCGTTGTCGGCTAACATTCTCCCCTTACAAAGGAGCCCGATAGTCAGGCTGAAATGTACGCCTGTGTGCCCACGCAAAGTCCTTGGTGCTGCACAAATGTCTGCCGCTGTGCCTGCCTGAGGTCATCCAATTGTGCGATTATATTTCATGGCCAGTGTGAATGTATTATGGTCCAAATGCAAGCTCGCGAATCATGTCAATAGCAATTCGAGGAAGCCTAGCCACACTGCTTGAAGTGAGCTCGTTTCTTTTCTCCCTCAAGGACTGCAGTATTACAGCGTGTTCTGTATAACGACCGACCGTGCCCCGCATTAATGTTTGCGCACCCTTATTAGGTAATGTCTTCAGGTGCATCGAACATTCTATGTACACCATTCTAAGACGCACTCAATATCTGTATTTCATGGACTAGTCTGAAAATGAACAGACACAATTCCTGTGTGCACCTCAAACAACGGAATACATTTTCTCTTGTTGTCAGGGTCTGTTTTGCGAAATGGGACTGCACAGAAGCTTGGCAAACTAATATAATGTCTGTATTGTGCAAGATAGAAAATAGTACTGAACTAGAATGTTGTACTAGGTTTATCAGCAAGCATGACATGATGAGATGATACCTCTTGTATTTTACACGTGTTGGCTATGCACAGCACTGCAATGCACCAGTGCACACAGTCGTTTTAAATGTTGAGATTTGCTGGTGCATGATTTTTGGCTTTGGTTATTGCATTTGCATTGATGCACCGCTCTCTCCGTGGTGTTTGTTTTTATATATGATGGTGTCACTGTGATGTCTGACAGCAAGACAAAATTGACTTGGATGCTGCGAAATGATATAGTGGGATATTATTTGCATACTATATTCTTTTGAAGTGGTTTTGTTTGTGCTGTAGCCTCATGGAAGAGACCCAGTGGTAGCTGCTGCGGCTTATCTGGCCGGTTCCTCTGCAAGAAAAGCAGTTGTTAACGAGACACTCGTCTCAGATTAAGGCCAATGTTTGAATTTCTTGGAATGTTGCTTTTCTCCCCTCCTCCCCTCCCCTCCTCCTTTGCAGAGCCGCCCAGAGAGAGCTGGTTACCTTGGCAACAGTAGTGTTGGTGTTTGGAGAGCAGGAGCTCGGCAGAACGGCCATGCTGTTGAGCAAACAGCACTGCTGCTGCTAACTGTGTCAGGGCTGGTGCAGATTCTCAATGCAAAGCCAGAGCCCCTAGCTCTTCATATCTCTCTCCCTTCTCTGAGCTTCTTTTACGCACCATCTGTAACCGTCCCTCCCCATCCCCCTAGCTCTTTTTTTTAAAGAGAACTTTTTTTCTACCCTTCCATTCAGGCTTATCTGCGACTTTGTTTTTCCCCTCTTTCCTATTTTCCTGTCAACAGTGTTTACTCCATTCCCCCCGCCCTCCTCCTCCTCCCTTCGCCCCTCCCTTGCCTACTTTTGTGTGGCTCAGCCCCTCTGCTTCATGGCTTTTGCTCTCCCCTCCCCCACCCTTCTCTCTCTCTCTCTCTCTCTCTCTCTCTCTCTCTCTCTCTCTCTCTCTCTCTCTCTCTATCTCTCTCTCTCTCGTGCCATTCTTTTGCACTCTGTGCTGTGTGCTCTGCAGTGTCCAGATGGACAGCTCTTGTCCTGCAGTGGCCCTGTGCTGATGCTGTGTCTGCCTCGGTCCCCTCCCCCTTCTCTCTCTGAGGGCCTGGCAGGGGGTTGGGGGGGCATGTGGTGGCGTGCTGCAGACGCCTGATCTGGCCCTGCCACCCGGGCTAATGCTTGTACCATCTGCACCCATCTATATCCCAGGCTTGGGATTGAATCTGCCGCTCAGACGGACCAGGTTGCTGGGTTTTCGGCCCCATCGTGGGTCTTATGCAAGCTATAGAGCCGTTTTTGTTTTTGTGCTGCATGGATTGCTGTTGCTATTTTCTAGCTACAAGAACATTAAATAAATACTTGTCCACCGTTTGTATTTCTCTCTCTCTCTCTCTCTCTCTCTCTCTCTCTCTCTCTCTCTCTCTCTCTCTCTCTCTCTCTCTCTCTCTCTCTCTCTCTCTCTCTCTCTCTCTCTCTCTCTCTCTCTCTCTCTCTCTGTGCACATTGCATTGCAGAGATGGTTCTTTGGACAGTGGCAGTATAGCTGAGATATTGTAGCCACTCGGTGTATGGAGTGCCCCCTGGCTCTGTACTAGGGCCATTTTTAATATGCTTGAGTGCGATGTGCTCAGGCTTGGCATGCATGCTGCAGAAGGCAGTCTGATCAATAATGTAGATGTTTTTGAAGAGGAGCAGCGAGCAAACCAGCAGCAGATAGCTCTCCTGTATCGTCTGCTCTCGCCTGTCTCTCTCTCCCCTGTCTCTCTCTCCCCCACACATCACACACACGCACACACACACGCACACACACACGCACACACACACACACACACACACACGCACACACACACGCACACACACACGCACACACACACACACGGTTCCCTGCCCAGTGTCAGGTTGCTCTCTGGTGTGCTGAGCAGATTGGATGGCTGAATAGAATTTGCTTCAGTAAGATATTACAATAAGCCTGAGCTGAGCGTCACTGCTATTGCTATTGCTAGCAGCGCTGCTGCTGCTGCTGTCGCTTCTGCTATCCATGCAGGCTCTGCTGGTCCTGATACTTGATGCTTGAAATGCAGCAGGCTGGACTCTGGTTTCTGTCACACGAAGCCACTGCCTCATAGCCACTTGTTTTTCTCTCGCTTGTTCTCGCTCGTTCTCTGTGTGTGTGTGTGTGTGTGTGTGTGTGTGTGTGTGTGAGAGAGTGTGCGTGTGTGTGTGTGCGCGTATGTTTGTGTGTTTGCATACACCTCTGCTGAGCGTTTGTTTTTTGCCGCAAAGGTGTTGACATAATTTGAAAGCTTGACCAAGCCCTAACCAAAAACATGACACAATTTCCTACGCTAGTAAGTTGGACATTTGCTGCTTTAATGTTCTGTTTTTGCGGCTGTGGTTGTTGACTGTGTGTGCTTACAGGTAGAGAGAGCCATTCTACTGTTATTGTCGTGCTCGTGTGAGCTGGAGACCGACAGGGTTGGAAAAGAGAGAGCTGGTGCATATATGCATGATGAAAAGGAGGCTAAGTGTGCGAGAGACAAATGAGGAGAGGGGTGTGGGCAAGAGAAAGGGGGGCAGTCATGGGGTGCAGCAGGCAGGGAGTGGTGGGCTGCAGTGTGGAGTGGGGTGCTACGCGGTGGAGTGGGGTGTGTGTTGGGGTGCGGTGTGGTGTGATGGTGGAGTGGGGTGCTACGCAGTGTGGTGGGGTGGAGTGCAGTATGGGGAGGTGGGGTACTGTGTGGTGCGGTGGGGTGCAGTATCGGGTGATGGAGTGGGGTGTTGTGCGGTGCGGTGCGGTGGCGGCTCCATCGGTGGGGTGGAGTATAGGGTGGTGGAGTGGGGTGTGTGTTGGGGTGCGGTGTGGTGTGATGGTGGAGTGGGGTGCTACGCGGTGGGGTGGAGTGGAGTATGGGAAGGTGGGGTACTGTGTGGTGCGGTGGGGTGCAGTATGGGGTGATGGAGTGGGGTGTTGTGCGGTGCGATGGCGGCTCCATCTCCTACTCCAGCGGCCTGATTTCCCAGATAACTGGAGCTGGCTGCTGTATGGTGGAAATTGTGGCGCTTCCTGCAATCTACTGCCCTGGGGAGCCATGGAAAGAGAGGGAGGGAGAGCCGGATAGAAAGAAAGGGAGAGGGATTGGTGGAGTGGACGAGCAAAAAAAAAAGAGGGGAGAGAAATGGAGTGGGCAAGGGAGAGCGAGCGGGAGGCGGTATAAAGGATGGCTGTGCCCTCAGGCGAGCATTAGAGCGCTGGTCTCCTCCCCACAGCGCTGGTCTCTTAATCCCACAATGCCTGCCCGTCGATGCCCCACATAGTGGCCGATGCCCCCGAACCTGCACAAAAGCTATGGGTGCTACTGCAGCCGCAGACACAAGTACACACACACACGCACACACACACCACACATTAGTCTATACAGGCCTGCTTGCCCTGAAACAACATCCACCAGCCGGCCCCTCTGTTCCCTTTATGTCTCCATTCGGCCACATTAGCACCAGACCAAATAGACCATGGATGCATAGGCCATAACTGCATACAGTCGCTGTGTGCTCCCCTTCGTGTTTTCGCAGTCAGGGTTTTGCTGACAAACATGAGGGACACATGACTTTGGTGAGAACCTGTTGGCCAAGTTTGTTTTTTTCTCAATATAATTTTGGCAGTAGTGCATTTCAAATTCTATTCTTCTATATGGCCAAAATAACTGAAATGTACAGTGATGAGGAACCATTGGCAGAAAGCCATTATGTTTTATTTAAAATATCAATGCAGTGGGACACTGTGCACACCTGACACTACAACCCTTCGTAGACCTATCATTGATGGTAGGGACTGTGTGAATTGGAGAATCTAATGAATGCTTGAGTCTTGACTTTTCACAAACGATTAAAAATGTGAATAAAGTCTCTTCATTGGCAGTTTGTGGCTCCATGCCAGTTTGAGCACGACAGACTGTGTGTGTGCTTGTACATATGTGGACGTACCTGTGTGGATGTGGGAAGTCCGGCCACTGGTGAGCTCACATATGGCACTTTTTAACTCTGGTGCCAGCATGACTTTACCCTACTCTCCTTTACCCAAATTCACCTGCTTTAAAGTGATACTGCACCATTTCTCATAAGCTCATTTTACACCTCCCACCATGCAGTGAAATTATAGTGTTTTACCTTTTACCAGGCCTTCCTGCAGTTCTCCTAGTCTGTTGATATTGTTATTGAATCTTGTGGGATCATAGGGCTAATCTGCGTTGCCAAACTCGTAGAACAGATGGAAGTACTGGAGAAAGGTAAAACTTGTTATTTAACTTGAGGGTGAAATAACTTTATTTCCAGAAATGGTGCGGTATCGCTTTTATTGTATTGTTTTCCATCTCAGTTGATGCAGTACTATCGTGTGTAAATTAAATGGTTTACGTTGAAACGACCATGAATTAATTCTGAAGATGTAGGCATGCATAGCGGTTATCAACATAATTATCAACGGCTTTCAAAACACTGTTAACTAACATAGCTAGTTAACATGACAACAGAAAGGAGACGTTTAGCTGATATGGCTCCAATAGGCAAGTTGTTTTTCTGCTATATCAGTGATCTGTCAGGCCACATTTCTACAGTCGGCTCTAGCCGTTTGGAGTCTCGCCAAAAGCAGGGACTAAAAGCAGTCTCTGTTACCAAGCACCAGGACTGGTGGAGAACTGAAAAGATGAAGTCCAGAGGTGTGGGGTGTGCAATGCTGTATGCTTAATCTGTCAATTGCATCATCACAATTGATTGGGTCTGTTCTGTTGTCCTAGTCATAGGGGCTGGTGTGCATTCGTCAGTGTGCACATGGCTAAAGTATAAGGCTACTCATTGAGTTTTTGCAGTGTGGTTATTCAGATGAAACTCTTTGATGAACTTGCTGTGAGAATCGGCTCCTCTGCTTTTGGTACATTGTGTGTTTAGTCATGGTGGGGGCACTCAATGCATACTTCATTTATTATTGTTTTGCAAAACTATCATGTGCCTAAAGAATGTATTTGAAACTAGTCTCACCATTTTGATATACGAAGCCAATGACCTCAGATGTCGCCACTCATACACAAGCACACCTGGACAGCATTGTGCATGTTGACTTTGAAATCGGCATTTTCCCTGCATCAAAGTCTTATGTTTGGAGATGGCCCCAGTTTGAATGAACCCTGGCCCAGCATCTGGGAAGAGGATTGTGGCCGTCGGCCACGTCTTTGGGCTCGTCCGATAGTGGCCTGGACTGCTGTAGCCCTCCGCTCTGGCCTTGACTTCTTGGCCCAAACCCCTCACTGCAGCACGCCTCACGCCGAGAATGCAGCTCATGCATCATGTCAGTTGTAACTCAATAGCCCTAGACTCAGGAGTGGAAAATAGGAATAGGTCACTTTCATCTTTCTTTTTGGGATTGCTTTGTACGCCTCTCCTGTCCTTTCCTGTCAGTCTGCCGTCCTCTAGGTGGATTGTAGTCTGTCATCCGAATGATGCGTGATGCCGTTTTGGAGATGCAAGTTGTTGCTAATAAACGAGGCAATCTGAGTGCACAAACATGTTGGTTCAGGCGGTGTTTTTAGCTCAAATCACTTATCAGCCGTGACTTGCCTTGAGTCTGTCTGTCTGTCTGTACATTATTTTGCTGAAATGATGAGCCTGCTTTCTGTAATCTGTTCTGCTTGCGTGCTGTTGCTTCTTTCAGACTTGTGTGCTGAGTCAAACCTCATTATTGTAGATGGCTATGCACAAATGAGCCTGTTAGAATCCCATCCCCCCACACCCCTCACACGCAAACACACACACTCAGCTTAGTGCAGTAAACACCTCAGTCACTAGAGCCCACATAGTCTACCTCTACTACCTTCCTGGGCTGCCTACCTTGCTGGCCCCATGTCCTTAAGAACACTAGGCTAACCCTTCTGCAAATGTGCAAGATAGACATATATCATTTGTTTTTTATTCAGCCAAATGCGTATGTGGCGACAAGTGGCCCTAGTTGCTGTTAACTTGCAATCCTCCTGTGTGTTTCAATGCTGTTGGTCTGGATGTAATTTTTTAGCTGCCCTCTGAAACATGGGCTACCACTTTTTGTTGGTGTTCCGCTTGTTTCCATTAGAAGACCAGAGAAACGAGGCGGTGTAATTTATGAAGGTAAATTGTTACAGCAATGCTTCCCAACATGTAAGCAAAGGCAAAGAGCCTTTCCTGCGTCCTCAGACATTTTGCTGCTTCGCTACCACTCTTGCCTGTGATGTGGTGGCGTGATTTAAGGTGCAGTTTGGTGCCCATTTCCCCACATCGTAAATGTACAAGTCAACAACAGCCCAGGCCGTCCAAACAGTCTCCCTCTGACGAGCTGGGGAGAAGAGGGCCCGTCTCATTGCGCCTGTCTGGCTTTTGGTCATCAAGCAGTAAATTGCAACTCGCAGTTGGCTTTGATTTTTAAAGAGAGTTGTGTGTGTGTGCGTGTGTGTCTGTGTGTGTGTATATGCTTGTGGGATGTCGTGCCGTGCAACGTCTTGACCTGGCCACCCCAAAGCATGCATGCGTGCTTGTTCCTGTACGGGGGTTTGCACTGGAAAAGTCTGCGTGTTGGTTTTGGTGACGCCCGGGCCAGTGGCCCGTATGACTCATCCTGTCCCTCTCAGGTTGTTTTTGGGAACAGTATATTTTGCCCCTGAGCTTGCTCCGCTTCGGCCAGGAATCCTTGTCCACAGTTCAACTCTGAGCCATGACATGTCATGAGGGTATCCTATCCTCTCTCTCTCTCTTGCGCAGGTCAGAGGGATGAGATGCCTCACAAGTGCTGCAACTGCAGGCCTATTCCAAAAGAGCTGCTGCTTTCCAACACCAAGCTTCTCCTTTTAAGGTCACCAGAGCATAGAAACCTTTCTTGCTAGGCAGACAAGGTTCCGACGGAGATAATGGGCTATTTATCATACTTCTCATGGTGTTGAAAGCTGTTTAAATATGTACTATTGTTTAATTTGGTGGTCATGTTGTTTGCAAATGCACTTGGAAATTCAAAATTTCTGAACAGTGTTGATATTTATCCTAATTTTATAACTGACTACTGTACTTCTGGCTAACAAAGTAGACTGCCATCCTCCTGGTTGTGAGTATGTGTGTAGGCTATGCTGGGGGGAGGGATGTTTACTTGTGTGTGCCCATGCCAGCAAGGCATGCACTCTGTGTGGTCAGGGATTTTCTCAGTAAGATTATAGGGCTGTTTTCAAGTCCCATTAGGAGGCCAGTGGCTCTCTATACTGGATTAGTCCAATCTGGTGCATTCCCTGCTGGGAGACCCATACAGGCTCCCTGATCCTCCCAGACACGCCAACACCACCGGACTTAGCGATTTGTCAGACACTAGCCATTAGCTGGCCGCACCAGAGAGCGGAACCTTTGAACCCCCAAGTGTTGACGGCGCTCTGAAGGTCCAGACATGCGAGATACTAGTACAAATCCCTCGTCTGAAGTTTTGTTTTAAGCAATGAGATTCCTGTGGCAAACGCATTATTTTACCCTCTCAAGGGCGCTAGGCTGCAGATGGCCTTTTAATGTGAACCTCACATGAAAATCTCAAGCCATCCTGAGAGCATGTTATTCATCACCGGCGGAATAACAAAGTTGATCCCGCTAGACCGGCCCCAGCGGCTCTCGGAGTGCCGTAACAGCACTGACGTCTGCAAGTCATCTAAGGAGCCCTCGAGTTCCTTGAGACTCTTCAATGAGCTAATCAGGCGGCACAGCACAGGAGGGGGAAAGCCATGCAGGGCAACAAAATTGAGTAAAGCATCCCAGTTAAATAAAGGATCAATTTGCTGTTAATTATTCAGTGTTTAAATTTGCTCCAATTCATTTCCTCTAGGTCAGGTAAAAGTTGATACTAGCTAGCGGGCGAGGCATGTAGGGCCAACTCCATTCTTTCGCCTGCTGGCCACAAGGCCTGCCAGGTGTTTTGGGAGACGCATCAGGTTTGCTTTGCTCATGTGTTATTCTGTGTTGTTTTTCTGGTGGAGACCACCGCTTGCAACAGGATAAGAAAGTGCTCTCACGGGGCACAGGAGAAGTAGGGGCTGAGAGAGAGAGAGAGATCAACAGGAATGTGGAAAGCGCGTCCCAGCTGTGGATATCTAAACTTGAATGCCTCCAGTTGGCTCTCAAGGACCCTGATAAAAAAAACCCTGCCATTAACTCTTGGAAAAACCAACTGTGTTGATGTAGGCACCCCTTTTCGACCCAGGTGGGGGTTGCCTCTGGGAAAAAAAAATGCTAGCGGGAGTAAAATTGAAGGGGGTTGTCGTGAGTAGTTTGAGGTAGCTTTAGCTTAGCATTTCAAGAGGCCTGTTCTTGCTGTGTTGCCTGCTTTGCTTGGCTAGCTCTAAGCCAGCAGCCATACAAGCTGGGAAGAGGGAGCAGGAGAGTTAGCTGGCTAAGCAGCCAAGACTGTGCTCCTACTCCAACTATATCAATAGAGGAAAATGATCCCTTACGCCAGATTACTTTTTAGAAATATGAAATTCCAGAATCTGGGAGCAAACTAATCCCCCCTCTCTTTTCTCTCTCTCTCTCTCTCTCTCTCTCTCTCTCTCTCTCTCTCTCTCTCTCTCTCTCTCTCTCTCTCTCTCTCTCTCTCTCTCTCTCTCTCTCTCTCTCTCTCTCTCTCTCTCTCTCTCTCTCTCTCTCTCTCTTTTTGTCTTGCAGGATTCCTTGGACTTCACCTCTGCAGTCGAGTGATTTTATCTGGATTTTAACCTTTCCCCCCCTGAAGACGACCATGGAATCGGTAAATATTCAAAATCTCCTGTTTCAGGGCCGTAGCGTCTGCACCAAGGTTAGCTGCAGTAGCGGCACTGCAAGTACTTCCAAGGTTCTATGTTATCGTTTGTGTGTGGGCCTCAGATTCTTGTTGTGTCTAGTTTTGCATGTTGACGTGTCATACCATCTGTTGACTGCCGATTTGTTGTTCTTGAAACAGTAGTTCTGAGTTGTTAGTTTCTGGTCCTCGTTTATTTCATCAGCCGTAGGTTGTGACTGTAGGTTGTCTGTGGTGTTTGGGTAGGTGCATTGAATTTCCCACCGATCTACAGCACTTACTAAATGGGGTGTGCGTACGTGTGTGTGGGTGGCAGGAATGCTGTCTCTCTTGTCAGAGCTGCAGTGCCAAGGCAAACCTGTCTGCCTGTTCTACCGGGTCGACTTTTGTGTAGTCTATTTTGTCCCTCAAAACCTCCCTCCCTTTCTCTGCTGTCTGTTTTTCTTTTAATCTTTGTTTGTCTGCAGCGTTGCTGCCCCACCCCCTCCCCCCTCTCCCCACCCAGTGTTGCAGTCATAACATGGATTTCCTGTTTGTGATGTCTGTCACAACTGTCTTTTTTTTCTCCGCATTTGCCATCAAAAGGTGCAGTCTTGATTGTGTGTTCATGCCCTTCATTTGGGTGTTTTGGGTGAGCGAGGAAGAAGTAATGCAGAGTCGTAATCGAGAAACATAGCGATGGACGGGAGAGGGAGATGAGGGGAGAGAGAGGGAGATGAGGGGAGAGAGAGGGTGATGAGGGGAGAGAGAGGGCGATGAGGGGAGAGAGGGAGAGAGAGGACTTTAAAGTGGCTGACGGTGGCTGTGTGCTAGTACTAACAGGCCGCTCCAAAGCCTGTTCTCTGGGCTCTGGTATGCATGCATTAAAGAGCGGGGCTTAGGCCAGTGCATGCCCGGGCCCTGCCTTCCTGTCCTTTTGTTCCAGGCTTGTGTCTGTGTTGCTCTCAACGTGCGTGCGTGCGTGCGTGCGTGCGTGCGTGCGCGTGTGTGTGCGTGCGTGCGTGCGTGCGTGTGCGCGTGCGTGCGTGCGTGTACCTGCTAGAAGAGTGTGGGCTTGCATGTATTTGTGCGGCTCAGAAAAATGTATTGGGGGTGAGAGAAGTGGGTCACTGCTCACACCGAGACGGAGAGGAAAGGAAGAGCAAGAAAAGTGAGTGAGGGAGAGAGAGAGCGGCAGAGAGGGGGAGCGGCAAGGAAGAGCAAGAAAAGTGAGTGAGGGAGAGAGAGAGCGGCAGAGAGAGGGAGAGGCAAAAGGAGAGCTATAGTGATAGAGAGAGTAAAAGGAGTGAGAGAAAGGGAGAGAGCGAGAAAGAAAGCTGCGTTGCTAACGAAGAGTGTGTGTCTTCAGCAGCTTGGGCATGCTGTTCATGTGACTCCTGTGCTGTGCTCCTTCATCAGTAAAGCAGCAGAACTCGGCTCTGGAGCTCCCACGTGCTCATTTCATAGCTGACTGCCGTGCTGCTGCACCCCCTCCCCCTCCCCAGGAAAGCTGGCTACACCCGTTGCATAAAGGCTCCTCTCGCACGCACATACATACACACACGGCTTCACACATTGCATAAAATGGTCTTAATATGAACACACACACACACGCACACACGCACACACACACATTGCATAAAATGGTCTTATGAAAACACATATACCACACACACATACACACATTGCATGAAATGGTCTTATGAACACTGCATACACACACAGCTTTGCACATTGATAAAAGGTCCTTATTACACACGCACACACACACGCGCACACACACACATGCGCCTCCATGTTTGTGCACTGCAGTTCCCTTTCTGACTGGGTGTCTGGCCGGCGTCCAGCAACAGCCATGTAATCTGGTGGACAGCGAGAACGTGGCAAGCTGAACCACTTTAAGCCCTGCATGTAAGGGCCCGCGCCATCCTCCTCTCCTCTCCTCTCTTCTCTTCTCTTCTTTTCTCTTCTCTTCTCTTCTATCCCCACGTCTTTAGAATCGGATCTCCACACCCCCCCTCTTTTCATCGACTCAGCGATTGGGAATTCGCTTGACTGCTCGTTGGGGTGTTGGCAGGAATGCACTACAAACATGGCCTCAAAATGCCACTTTTTCGCTCACGCTTGAAGAAAAAAAAAACACACGCCGTTGCTGCGCATTTCCTTTTTGCGGGGCTTGACAGCACTTTGAAGGTTGTTTTTTTATATATATTTGAACGTGGATCAGTTGATGTTACAGCCCCGCAGAGCTGCGAGCTGAAGAGTGTGGGTTTTTTTTGTCTATCGAGGCCTCAAGGCTTTTGGATGGGGTGGTTAGCTTGAATCGAGCTGGCTAACCCCACTCGTCTGACTCTGAACAGCCTGTGGTGGTCGGGACGGAGAGGAGAGCTGCTGTTAAGTCAGCCAGCTGGCCGAGGGCCTCCTCATATTTACCTGCTTACACAATAGCATTTGCTGTCACGCCGGCATGCCGATGGCGACAGCGCTCCGATGAAAATCGGCCAGCGTTAGATTTCCGATTGTTGTGTCAGAGAGCCCGCATACCAGGCCCCCTCCTCCTCCTCCTCCTCCTTCCCCTCCTCACACACATGCGTACACTCCTCTGTCTCAAAGCTTAACCCTTGCCTGGCTCCTCTTGTGCCATTTTCTTTTCCCTCTTGCTGCCTGTCTCGTGCTCTTTCTGTCCTCTTCTCTTTCTCTGTCTTCCTATTTCTCCTCCTCTTCTTCCTCCTCCTCCTCCTCCTCCTCCTCCATATTCGGTCACTAAGGATCTGTGTTGCAGCGAGCATGGGCGCTGGTGCTGTTTACCTCTGAATTCAGACCCATATCTGCTTACCGTCAGTGGAAACCAAGGAGACTGATCACAAAGCTCATTACGCCGCCAGAGCTGTGGATTTCTTTTTTCTTTTTTTTTTCTTTCTCTCTCTCTTGCACTCTCTCTCTCTCTCTCTGGCTCTCGCCACCTCACATTCGTTCTCTTTTCGCTCTGCCCTCCCTCCCTCCCCTCTCCATCCTCTCTCCTTTTCTCACTCTCTCCTTCCCTCTCCCTCCCTCCCTCTCTCGCCCTCCCTTGCTTCTCCTCATGTGATGCCAGTCACATGTTTTCCAGGCACCCGGTACAGTAAATCAGAGGCAGATTTTATTTTTACTCTGCTGCTCGGCTCGGCTCTGCTCTGCTCTGCTCTGCTCTGCTCTCTTCTCCTCTCTGCTCTGCTCTGCTCTCTTCTCCTCTCTCTGCTCTGCTCTTCTTTCTGTTTTGCTCTCTGCTCTGCTCTGCTCTGCTCTGCTCTTCTCTGTTTTGCTCTCTGCTCTGCTCTCCTCTGCTCTGCTCTGCTCTGCTCTGCTCTCTTCTCTGTTTCTGCACTGCTCTGTCTGCATAGCTGAGGGCTGAACAGAGGCCTAAGGAGGGGCCCTCTCTTCGCTCTCATTTAGATGAGTTTCCTCCTTTTTTCCCTTCTCTCCCCCTTCTTATTCGTCTTTTCAGTCTCTTCACAGTGCCACTGAAAAGGCTGAAACATTTTGCTCTCCCTTTATACATTTCTGTAGTCTGCCTCTTTCTCCTCTTCCCCCAATTCTCTGCTCTCTCTCTCTCTCTCTCTCTCTCTCTCTCTCTCTCTCTCTCTCTCTCTCTCTCTCTCTCTCTCTCTCTCTCTCTCTCTCTCTCTCTCTCTCTCTCTCTCTCTCTCTCTTGATGGAATTGTACAGTGTTATTTGCCTACTGCGAGTTTGTGAAGATGAAAGGAGTCTCTCTCTCTCTCTCTCTCTCTCTCTCTCTCGCTCTCTCTCTCGCTCTCTCTCTCGCTCTCTCTCTCGCTCTCTCTCTCTCTCTCTCTCTCTACTACTCCACCATATCCATCTACTCCTCCTTTCCTCCATCCCATCATCCCTCCGAATCAGGCCCAGGGCCCTCAATGGGATTAGTCTGCAGTGCTCCTGAAGGGGTGGGGAAGTGGGGGCCCTGCCAGTCACATTACATAACTCTCATAGCCCGACTTGAGACAACTATAAGGGCTTTGTTCCCCCCCCCAATCTCTGGCTCTGCCTCTCCTCCTCCTCCCTCCTCCCTTCCTCTCTCTCTCCCCTCCTCCAATCCAGCCTCCCACCCCCTCCTCCTCCTCCTCCTGGCTGGCCACATGCTAAAGCTCAATTGAAAGAGTCTGTGTGCTCCACAAACAGGCCCGGCTCTGTGGCGGTGAGGAAAAGGGAGAGAGGGAGAGAAGGCAGAGACTTCGCATCATTACCCTGCAAAATGGCATCGCACTCATATCTCTCGCTCAGGAATGTGGGGCTTGTTGAATGGGGGTGAAAAAGAGTGGGAACATTGCTTGTCTGTGCGCCAGTGCTTGTTTGTGTGTGTGTGTGTGTGAGAGAGCAGTGAGCACGTAGAGGTGGGCTTGTGTGATACCTCTTTGCATGAGCGTATTCAAACTTGCAAAGGACATTTTTTCCTCCTTCCCAAGTACTTACACATCGTGCAACGGTATTAAGAGATGCAATGTGCCACATTACAATTTGTATAAAGTGTGTGTGTGTGTGTGTGTGTGCGCATGCGTGTGCGTGTGTGTGTGTGCGCGGCCCATGCCTTGGCCATTGCCTGTGCTTACATAAGCAGAAAAGGCCAGTAAATGAGGAGCCTTGCTGCATAATTCAGGTGTATTGCAGGGCTGAAAGGAGGAGGAGGAGGAGGACTGAAAGAGAGGGGGATGAGAAGAAAAAGTGGTAAAATAGAGACAGCACAGTTGAACGCCCCCCTCCTTTTGAAGAGTGAAATTATTTCGGCATTTTTAAAAACAAAAGAGAACTTCTGCCATGTATTCTTGGTCATTCGGTTCCAAGTCATTAAGGCCTGAGCACTTAGGCTCAGCAGTTTAAGACATAGTCCAGGCGGTCCAAGAGAGTGATGTCATGGATCCATTTGTCATGGTGGATCGCTATTGGCTGCTTGAGATTTTGTTCTTATTTTCTCTTTTTAATGCTTTTGCTTTAATGCCTTTGTATTGAGGAATATCGCTGTCGTGGCATATAATGATTTTTACTAGGAGATAAATAATAAGTGAGAAACAAAGTTGCAGCATGCAGGCCCATTTTTAGTGTTTTTCAGACGGCTTTCTTGACAGGTTTGTAAATGAAAGCCTCAGTCACAACCAGAGCCTCTGCAGCTTCCTTAACCATCCCGCCAAACAAATAAGCTCACACATTCATTGTCCTCATCACAGCACGTTTGGTGATCTACCGCAATTCGTTTTCCCCTTCGAGAGACTGTCCAGTGCAACAGAAACAAAGATTTATGCAATCCCAGAGAAGTGGGAAGTGGTTGGACTCCTTTTGTGTAATGTTGTCCAGGTGGTGTTTTGGAAAGGAAGTACGGCAGGAGGTTTTGAGATTAGAGCTGTGGTTTGCTGCAGGCTGCAGAAGACAAGGATGTGTTTCAAGATTGAATATTTTTTTTCCTGGGGCTTATTTTCAGCTGTTGTTGAGCAGGTCGTCCGTTTGAAGCCTAAAAACTGTCAATGATGCATGAAATATGGACGCAGTTTTTGGAACTGCTGGCATGGGAAGTTCTCTGGCAATTCTATTGCTGGGCTCTTTTTCTGCTGTGGAATGCAATGGGCTCTGGATTTTCGTCAACAGGACCCTGTCGGCAAAATGTCAAGGGATGACCTATGCTAGCGAAGTCGTCCCCCCCCTTATTGGTTTGCATGCTTACAGCTCCTATGTCATGGGCAGCTGAGCCTTAGTTTGAGCTCGAGGAAGGCAAAGCAAGCAGGCAGGCAGGCGGAAGAAGCAGAAAATGGAAGAGACGCAGGAGAGGGAGGGAGTGAGGAAAAGAGCGAGCCGTTGAGCGTCGGCAAAGCAAGAGAGCGGAGAAGGGAGGGAGGGAGAGAGAGCATATCCACCTCGTCTGTATGAGTCACTGGGAGGTCAAGGCTCCGCCATTGAAATGGCTGCGAAGGCCAGCGGCAGCGCTCGGGCAGGGACAGGGTGTGGGGGCGTGTTTCAGGCAGAACGTGGAGGTGGAAGAGGACAGAAACACTGATAAATACCCTGGCTGCATGAAACCGAATGAGAGTGAGCGAGAAAAAAACGTGAAAACAAGCGTTTTCCTAGAACAAATGAGCTCCGAAGGTGGAGAGAAAGATGGCGAGGGAAAATAAGAGAAGGACAGGGAGAGCGTGTGAGAAGGGAACGTTGAGCTGAATGCATGTTTCATTTCTTTATCGCTGCCTTGGCCTTGTACAGAGCGAGCATGTATTGGCTCACTAATGAAGAGATGGAAGAGATGGCCTGGAGGAAGAATGTGGCCAGTGGAGGAGATGAGTAGTGTTTCTTTTCAGAGTGGTTGGAGCGAGGGGTGGTGCTGATGGTGAGATCTTGGCTGCGCTGCACGATGCACCCAAGGCACGGCAACATTAGGCCATCTCTCCATCACAATCTCCCTTTCCCAACCAGCTCAACCCATGCCTTCAGATCAGAACATATGCAGAAAACACATGTGTCTGGAAGACATGCAGAGCCACTTAAGTAAACATTGGGTACATTAGCAATCTCTCCTCTGCACTCACACACACACACAGATACAAAAGCAAGGGAGAAAATGGTGTCTGCTTTGTTTATAGATAGACGGCTACAGCAGATAAGTTGGAGGAGGATTTGTACAGCGCGTCTCATTGCGGAGGTTGGAGTGGAATAGAGTGAGTGCAGGCGGGGGAACAGAAAAGAGAGAGAGAGAGGGGGGGGGGGGAGCGAATGAGCGAGCATGAGACGAGAGAGAGATTGTTTTGAAAGTCCTGCTCCCACTCCAGCAAGCCAAGTTCCCATCACGGGGTCATTCGCTTGCTCGCCTCAGTCTGTGTTTGGGACTCCAGTCTAAATTTGGATGGATTCGCTCCTCCAAGACTTTGGCCTCGGCTCGGCGTGGAACAGCGCAAGATTGTCCCGCCTGCCTGCTCTTCGAGCTTGCTTACTTATATTTGGCCTCACCCTGCTCCTCATTGGCTGGCCACGCTGCACTGACTGACCAATCAAAGCTTAGCGATGACCTTCCCATGACCTTGCCAGTTTATGTCCAACCATGTACAGTACGTGTATGTGCAAACTATACAAACCAGCCCTCTGTGACATCATGTATAGACTAGGCCATTCTACATACCAGATTGAAGCCATGATTGAATGTTCCTTGAGCTGCCATATTAATGTCAACTGACTGAATGACTGTCTTCTGCAAATTATTTTCTATAAAATCACACCATGGAATCAATGTCTGCTGTTCCTGTTGACCTGTCAGAACGGACCACTGAATTTCCCCTTCCTTTGCATTGCTTCATTCGTTTAATTTGCCCATGATATTTATGACGACGCAGTAATGTTCTGCTTTGGCTTCAACCCATTGCTGCTTGTTCTCAACAGAGACGGGTGGAGTTCCTGGTTAAAGAAATACAGCTCTCTCATTTGATTTCTTTTTTTGCTTTGGTTTGTCTCTGCGCCCATGTGTAGTTATAGTATGCTCTGCAAAATAAATTATTGAAGTATATCTTAATCTTTCTTGCTAGCTTAGAAACGTGGTCTTGGGAGGCTAGCTTTCTGAAGGCAGGGGGCTGTGCAGATGCATTGCAGACTGGGCCGCTACAGTTAGTGGCTTCCATCTGGAGTTTGACATTTTGTGATAAGCCTGGAAACATTCTCCCCTCTGCCACCCCCCACCCTCCCAACCCCCTCTGTAATTTAGAGTCTTATATTTTCATCTGTCACTCTGCCTCCTTTTGGGCTCTGGCGAATCATTAATGGCACCGTTTCACTCCTGGTAATTTCCATACTAAGCCTTTTGGTTAAAAGAAAAAAAATATTCAGCCAAGTAGGAGGTGAACTGGTGCCAAAACAGATTCCCCTCCTCTTTTGATTTCTCACTGTTTTGCTAGCACTCTCCTCCTCTGCCTCTCTCTCTCTCTCTCTCTCTCTCTCTCTCTCTCTCTCTCTCTCTCTCTCTCTCCCCCCTCTCCTTCCATCCATCCGTCCCTCCATCATCCCTCCCTCCTCCTCTTGTTTGAGAGCGAGACGGAGAGAGGGAGAGGGAGAGGTGCTCTGAGTGTGTTTTCCCCTGGCAGCTGCCCGTTTCTGTGTTATGTCTGGCTCAGGATGACTGTGCTGTTTGCTGTGTGGGCTGCTGCAGATTAGAAGGCTGAAGTAATGTTGAGCGGTGGTGGGGGCAGCGGCAAGCCCTCTGGGGGGGTGGCCAAGAACAGGCCTCCCAGGGACACACTGGTTGTTCTGCTGGCACCAACCAACCACATGGCCCCACTCGACTCAGCATTACCCCCCCCCCCCCCCCAAACTCCTCAGACACCCCCCCTCCTCCTCCCTTCCAACCACGAGCCTGATGTTTGTTTGGCACGAAACGTAAACAAACAAGAGGTCGTTCTTCCAAAATGGGTTGGGGAATTTTTCTGTGTGCATTCGTTGTGAGGGTAGTCATCATGGTCCCTCTCTGTGTGCGCAGGCCCTGGGATGTTTTGTTGTTGGCTTGGCTTGGGTGGCAGTGGTGTGACGTCGGGATGAGAGAGAGGAGTAGGGCGCTCTTCTCTTCTCTTCTCTTCTCCCATCCTCCTCACCTCCTCCTCCTCCCCCCATCCTCCTGCTTGAGTTGCCGTCTCCAGTTTCCCACCATAATGCCTGCTGTAATGGGTGCTCCATCTCTGATTGTCTCAGACAGGGGATTCTGTTTCAGGAAATGGTGCAGTTCAGATGTTTTTTTCCCCCCTCTCTCGTTCGCTTGTGCCTGCCTGCCCCTCCTCCACTCCCTTTCCCGCACCCCCTCGCTCGCTCCACTCTGCCCGAGCTATGAAAAGACGAGCCACGTTTCAGCAGATACTACTGACACACTAGTATGCCGACTCGCAGACAAGTTGAGTGTGTGTGTGTGCATGTCTCCGCCTACCAAAGCCCCACCACCCCTCTACCCACCCTTCCAGCACCATCACCAATAGCCAGAGCGCCAATGACCTTGGTGTCAAGTGTCCTCTGCCTGGTAGCAAGCCAATAGCACTCCTGGGATGATATGTCCTTGCTCGGGGAGCGAGGGGAGGACATGTGCCCCACCAGCCTCCGTTCTTTGCCTCTTGTTACTGGGCCTGACCTTTCGTTTCTCTTGCCGCTTGCCGTAATTCAATGTGAAGCTCCCAAATCCAGTTATAGAGGGCTGGTTTGGGGGAGACAGTGTAATTTCCAGCCCTGGCAAAGTCCTCCCTTTTTTCCGTAGTGTTTTACCACAGGGGGAATAGAAGGCTTCTTTTTCAAACTGCTGAAATTGTCTGAATACCCATGCGAGGCCCTCATAGGCGTTTCCTAGCCATGCCATGTGCTCGCGAAGTGAGTTGTTAATTACTTGGCAAGAACATTTTACAAGTAACCTTTCACTAGAACGCTTTTTTTCCTCCCCTCATTAACTTGTTGGTTTAATTCCCCAGTTTTCCCTGACTGCTCATTGTAAATTGCTATCCCATTAAAGGTCATTATACGCGGCCAGAAGTCTTCCTGTGTGTGACATCACCACGGATTTGATCGTACTATTGCTGCGAAGAGCTGTGATGAAATTACACATGATGACTCAAAGAATTGTTTTGCAGACAGTACTATAGAATGTTGCCTCGTCGAATTGCGTTGTAATGAGGATTCCAAGCCACGGTTGGTATTGCTTCTCGAGGAAGGCGTCCTTGTGATGCGAGGTTGCAGATTTTTGCTGTGCACATTTTTCCGTACGCAATTTGGTATTGCCCAAAAGATATAAACAACGTGCAGCTGTTAGTCAAGTGCTATAAAGGTGTGTGCTCTTCCCTCTGGGCTAACAACAGCTTCAGGAGACACAACAAGGGCGGGAGGAGGAGGCTTGAAAACAAGCATAAGGTTAACTTGCACCCAAAATGATCCTGCCAGTTTCCCACACCCAAAATCTGATAAAAAAAAGATACAGAGACTTGTTTTCATGCATCTGGAAATATGCCAAGGCTCATTTGCCTGTGTGCAATATTCATGTCTTCATCTCTGTGTCTTTAAAAAACGTCTCAGATTTAGGCTACTGAAAGTTCCTACGGAGATGTTGATCGGGAGTCAACATCATGTGCACAATGTGGTTTGACCTGAAAAACGGCCTGCCGTATCTGAACAACTGAAGAAACGGTTACTATTCAAATATGGAGCACTTGAGTTTTGTTTAAGGAACCACATGCCCTCTGGCCCTCACCTTTGCTCTTTATACTGTTAGTTATAGTGAGCTGAATAGACATTGTCACGTTTGTTGAAAGGCACATTTCATTTGTCGATCATCACAATGCCCTGCCTCAACAAAGCCTGTATGCTTGTTGGCTGTCAATGTGGTAAGCTTGCTTTTTCAATGCAGGCTATTAATTTACTAGCTGGGAATGGGTCTTTGCTTCATGAAGATGTTTTCTTTTGGTTGTATGGGAACAGTGGGGTTTGAGGTTCAGCACCAGCCGTTGTTTTCAAGGCGGTAAAATGACAATGTAGTAGAACCGAGGTCTTATCTTCAAGGTTGTGTAGCCGTTGTTTTGTCTCTTACGGACCGTGCGTTTTTGTGTTCATATGAGTGTGTGTCTGGATGTGCATAGTGTCCTATCTGCACATGTTGTTTATCCTGCAGTTATCAGAAGGTTTGCGTGCGTGCGTGCGTGTGTGCGTGCGTGTGTGTGTGTGTGTGTGGGGAGATAAGATGAATACTTCCAGAGGGCTCAACAGCGTCTCCACCCTCCCTGCGCTCCGGATCCAGGTGTTCCTCTATCATTGTGGCTCAGAGCGACAGGAGCCACTTCATGTGGGTCTGTTTGTGCCTGCGTGTGTGTTTTGTGTATGCGAGGGAGCGCTTTGATTTGCTCCAGCTGGCCCAATGGAATCAGCCCCCAGTCGGCCTGGGCATGTGCACTGTTGTGAATTCATGCTCGGAATTGTAATTGCCCGTCTATGCGAGGTATCTCTTCCCTCCCTCCATTTTTGTTTTCCCCTTCCTCGTTTAAATGTCCATATGTTTTCTAGGCAAACAAAACTGAGCTAATGGTGTTATGCTAGCACGATATGCTAGCACTGTCATGATGGCCACATTCCTTTTTACACGTTGGATATAGACGTGGCGTTTGTAGAGATAGCATTGACCACTGTATTTCAGACCATGCTAGAAGCTAAATAGCATAACAGAAACTGAGATCCTGAGTGGATGTTGGGAATATAGAAGCAAGTCAGCTGCTGAAAGATTGTTGGAGCAGCAGCCGAGAGAGAGGTGGGATAGACAGACCGATGGAGGATGAGTGGGACAGAAGAGTGTCAGAATTGATGGTGGAAGAGCTGCTAGCTGTGTTTTCCTGCACTTGCTAGCCCGTCCCATCGAGCTCTCCCCTCGTTCACTGAGGCTCTCCTTCCTTGGCAGAGCTGCTGCCAAGGAACCAGTGGAGGAGAACAGACGAGGCGGCAGATGGGGTCTCCTCCAGACTTAACCCTTCCCACGCCATCCAGGCCCCATCTGTCCCCCAATGCCCCTCCCCCGTCGCTCTCCATCTCTCTCCCTGTGTCTCTCTCCGTGTCTCTCTATGTCTCTCTCTCTCTGCTTCTCGATCCACCCCCAGTTGCAAGCCCACCCCCTTCTCTCTCCTGCCCTGCTCTGCCCTCCCACCTTCCACCAGTCCACCAACAGTCCATACCAGTGAGGCAGCAGACCAGAGGCCCAGGCCTGGGGGGGGGTTGTAGTAATGCGTTGGTCAGTAAGAACATATGGCAGCTCTCTACAGGAGTGGTCTGCTGTGGCGTCTTGCTGTCAGCGTTGCGCAAGGCTTTTTAGCATTTATTGAGGTGTGTAAACATGGCCACACCCTCTTACTGTCAGCCAACTGCCACTCCCTAAGCTTTTAGTCCCTCCCTCCTTACATATTTTTTGGTAAAATGGAACAGCAGTTTAAGTACTAGGTGTAGGATTTTGTAGTAGTTTGGACAAGTTGTTTAGACTAGTCTGTCGCAATATTTTTTGCTAAGCATGTCATCGGCCAGGCTCTTGGAAGTCACGTGACCCGGTTTTGTTTACATACCGCCTCAGTTGTCGAGAAATATGGAGCAGGAATGAATGGTGCCACTGTCGATTGCCAGCCGGCGTGGCTCACAGCAAAGTTAAACTTCAAAAGACATTTATTGCCACGTTGCGAAACCTGATAAACAGCACTAACCCTTTAATGACCTCCGGGTGCTTTTCATGTATTGAAGAATGGCCTATGTTCAACATTCCACCTCTTGCAAGAATACAGGGTCAAGTTGAGCAACATGAGTTGTGTTTATCCTCACATTATAGTTACTTGCACAACTAAGTGTTTCATTGCACAAGTGTTGATTTGCTTTCTTGAAGGTACTTTCCCCCTAATATGAGACTAATTTGCAGTCATTTCCCAGCAGCGATAAGTATTCTGTCCAAAACCTAAGGTAGTGCATCTCTGTACAGGATATCTAGTAGGTTTTTAAATGCATGTTGGACGTGGTTGGTCAAGCTAACTAACAAAACTGAGGGTTGTCAAAGCTTCAACCCAATCACTGGTTCCAGGCATTGTCAATTTTGTTGTTTATTCAGTTTTTTCAGTGGAAGTGGAATTTGGAATGCAGCCGTATAGGGACATACCAGCCAGCTCTCGGGAGAAAAAGCACCATTCAGGTCTACAGTCACATACTCCCACACTCGCATGCACCGAAACCCACCCAGACACCCACCCCGCCACAGACACGGATCTCTCCTTGACGTTTCCCTTGATCTTTAATTGCCTCTTTAGGGCTCCTTTCCCGTTTCAAAGTGTGTATCATTCTTCAGACATTGCCTGGATTTGCCGGCCCTGCGCGCTCGAGCTCGTAGACTCGCTTCTAACCAGGTCCCCCATTAACCACCAATCAATTTCTCTTCTCACAAACTTTCCAGACAACCCCTCCACCCCCCTACGCGACCCTTCTCTCTCCCTCTCTCGCCTTGGTCTGTGTGCTTTAAATAGAAGTCCCCCAGGTAGCATCGATCCCGACTCCCGGAGTAATTGATGGGAGGGAGGCATTCCCTGAGGGGGGACCCATCTCATGCTTGATGGAGGTGGTGGATGGTAACAGAACTGGTGGTGTATGCAAACGTGTGTGGGTGTGGTTGTGGGTGTGGGAGAGAAGGGTGTAGGAAGGTTACCTTGGTCCATGTTGACAAGCTCTACATGAAGAGCCCAGAGAAACGGCCTCTTCCATTGTTTTCTTATCTAGCTAGCTTTAGTTGCCCCATAGACATTTGAGGCTTTCAAAGATCATCTTTCCTTTAATCTGAGCCGCTATTGTATATCTTAAGACGATCCCACCACCTTTCTTCTCCTCCTCCCCATTCCCCCATTCCCAATGTATCTTTCTTCTTTCTCCCCCTTTCTTTACCAACTGTATCTTTAGGCATTCAGTTCCTCTCTCGGACTCCATCTGACCTTAAACATTCAAGCAGTCACCTACGTGCGCACACGCATAAGCCTGTCACGATATCCGATAAGTCAATAAATCGGACGGTAACTTTTTACAAGGACGATCACTTTTCTGGCCCCGATAAGTAACGATAAGTTATTTGCGTGGTGTTTTGTTTCCCCTCTCTCCCTTTCTCTACCGTAGCCATAAGACTAGGCTGGCGCGTTATAGGCCAACGCAGCGCAATGACGCTTAAATGTTGGTGTAATTTTAAGTTTCAGTGCAGTTCTGGTTGAAAAAGGTGCATTGATCTGGCTACTTGCGTCTTTGAAAAAGAACGCTGGTGTTCCCGCGTGTCGCTTATAAGCCTCGACAAAGAATCAGCGCTAGAGACTAGGAGCGCAATAGGCCTATTCTTCCAGTCTCTGTCAGCGCATCTGCAACGTTCCTCAGAGAGGGGAATGAACAGCTCCAACACGGAGGCAAATGTTCATTTTCTAACATGCGCAGCAACCCAATATCCACGACGAAGACGTGTTTGTGCAAACATGAAATAGTGGTACCGTCGCGACAAACTTGCTCTGAGGCTGTTATTTTAAACCTCGCCGAGTTTCCCCTATTATTTCAATGCGCCTCCTACCCCGACGGTCGTTGTCTGTTCTTTTTGTGATTTTCGCTATATTTCTTGTTTATTTAGACCTAACAATATGAGTAGGCAGTCCGCAAGCAAATAATGAAGATAAGATTTGTGGATTTAAATCAGCCACACCAGGAGAATGTGAACGGTTGAGCGCGCTACAGGGGAAAACAGAGGCATGGCGACTCATAACTCATAAGAATCAATGTATGGGCGTTCATAAAGGACTTTAAAGTGCGCAGAATTGCAACTTGTTCCAGTCGAGGGTATCGGGGAGGGAGAGAGCGAGAGAGAGAGAGCGCTGCCTGCACCTGGAACTTGTGCATCTGTTCATGCTCTTTTGCTTTTTGCTGATGTTGAAATGCCTTTAACAGGGCTGATTTGGGTTTTGACTGACAATTAGTAACAACGTGCATTTTGGTGAAATAAGCTGTCTAAGTAATAATTTGTGAATTAACAATACCCCACCAGTAGGTTATTTTACATCACCCCATGGATAGGCCTATAAGCCATTCAGTGTGCTTGAGAAAGATAAATAACAGAAAATATTAAAGTAAGACTATAACTTACCCTAATAATAAATACAAAAAGCCTATTTAGAGCCTATTGTGCTCCATGAGGATGTAATTAAAAACACATATATACATCCCGCCGTGATGCTTTACAAATGTGAAGGGGTGTAGGCACATTTTTATTGCATTTTTACGTCATTATATTGTTTGACACATTTCTTCTTGGAGCAGGCGTCAATCTTAATTAGGCCTATTTAAACCTCTGAGGGTGCTGGCCCAAATGTTAAATTCAATGTTTCAAGAAGGAGGCCGCACCTTGCATAGCAGTGTTTTTTATTGCACATTATATTGTTTGAAAATGGCGAGAGAGACAATATTATCGATTATCGCAATAATTTCTTGTTATCGTTATCGTCTGGCAAAAATTGTTATCGTGACAGGCCTACACACGCCCATTCTCGCACACACTCTCGCGCACACACACACACACACACACACACACACACACACACACACACACACACACACACACACACACACACACACACACACACACGCAACTGCACACACACACACACACACACACACACACACACACACACACACACCCATCTGTCTGTTTGTCTCTCTCTCTCTCTCTCTCTCTCTCTCCCCCTCCCTCTCCCGGTCTCTCTTCCTCTCTCCTCTCTGACACACACACTTTATTTGGTGAATCAGAATTGGGTATTGAATGCACTCAGCCGCAACCCTTGGCTTTGGTTTCAACCAATCAATGTTTTCCTCTCTTTCTTTTGCCCCCTTCCCTTCGTGCATGAACTCTTCTCTCTCTCTCTCTCTCCCTCTCTCCCTCTCTCTCCCTCTCTCCCTCTCTCTCTCTCTCTCTCTCTCCCTCTCTTTCTCTCTCTCTCTCTCTCTCTCTCTCTCTCTCTCTCTCTCTCTCTGGGCTATAGAGGTGATGTCACCGGGCCTTGTCTGCAACAATGGCCTGTGCCGCTCATACATTCCTCTTTCTCTCTCTTTCTCTCTCCCTCCCTCTCTCTCTCTGTTGCAAAAAAGGCCCCTGACGGTGCCCCAACCACAACCCCAAGCCCAACCTCATGACGGACTGACGCTAGACAGGGTGGTGGAGAGGGAGAGTGTGAATTTACAGAAGCGCTGGGCTGGACTGGGCAGGGCAGCGGAGAGAGGACTATGGGGCTTGGAGAGGGGGCTTACAGAGGGTCCCTTTTTTCAGATGGGGGGGTTGGGGGGTGTAGGGAGGGTCAGAGTGGGCCTCTCCCCACTGAGCTCCATGAAAAGGGGGGTTTTGTGCGCTCCGTTGCCTGCCTCCCTCTGACCTTTGCTCTGAAAGGAGACCCCAAAGCTTTTGGACAGTGTCACGTTGCAAGGCCCAATCCACCCAACCCCCTCTCTTCTCTTCTCTTCTCTTCTCTTCTCTTCTCTTCTCTTCTCTTCTCTTCTCTTCTCTTCTCTTCTCTTCTCTTCTCTTCTCTTCTCTTCTCTTCTCTTCTCTTCTCTTCTCTTCTCTTCTCTTCTCTTCTCTTCTCTTCTCTTCTCTTCTCTTCTCTTCTCTTCTCTTCTCTTCTCTGCCTCTTTTGCCCTCTTCTCTGTTTCTCCTGAGCTGTGTTTACACTCTCCTTATTGCAGGGGTTTGTTGGCTAGGGGGGTGTGGGTTGGTGTTGGGGGTTGGGTTTTGGCGTGACAAGGGTCTCTCTAGCTGGGCCTTTGTTGCTTGCACTGCTCTCCCTTTCACCCCTTCTACATTTCAGTCCCTTTTCCGCAGCTCTTGGGGGGGTGGAAGGTGGGGGGACACAAAAAGCGGCCCTCTGTGTAACCCCCCCTCCTGACTGGCACTAGAATGGCTGCTCACGAGCTCTCGCTCGGACAAGCTTCCAGGCTTTGTGTCTCTCCCCTCTCCTCCTCCTCCTCCTCCTCCTCACCCTCTCCTCCTCCCTCTGTTTTTGTTAGCAAGACAGAAGGGGGAACTTTTTTTCCACTGTGGTTCCTTTTTTTAAAAGTCTGTTTTTTTTCTCTGTGTGTTTGTGTTGACCACGTCACAACGTCGAGGCAGTCTTAAAAAAAAAAAAAAAAAAGAGCTGGCAGTCTCTTCAGTTGGGGCAGCTTTCCCATTCCAGCAATTTTGGATTGAAGGCACTTTCCAGTCTAGTTGCTTTCTTTCTGTCTGTTTTTCCCCTCCCTCGCTCTCTCTCTCTCTCCCTCTCCCTTCATCTTCTCCCATTCCTCTGACATTGGCGCTGCTTAGATGAAGACGTCTGCACTGTAGCCACGCGGTGCCTCTGGGCAGGCTGGCTCCTGCCGCGTGGGCTTTTTGAGAGAGCACAGGGGCTTGGCCAGCCTCAGCCTCAGCCTCAGCCCCAGCCTCACTGCCCCCCCTCCCCCACCCCCTCTCTCGGCACCAGCAGCACCCGTGTTCGGCTTGGACCGCACTGCAGCTTGGGAGGGGAAGGGAAGGGAAAGGGGAGCGGCACTCCAGTTACATACATACGCAAGACACGCTGGCTGAAGGTGGAGAGCGGTTTGGAGTGGATCCTGCTTCCACCACCTACAGCCATACCCATCCAGCCATCCACACAACCACACACACAACCACACACACACACACACACACACACACACACACACACACACACACACACACACACACACACACACACACACACACACACACACACACACACACACACACACACACACACACACACACACACACACACACACACACACACACACGCCACCCTCTTGCATCTTTGCTGCAAAACCATATCTGTCAGTCACTTGGCCTGTCTGCACTGCGTTCCCCATATAGCACGTTCCCAGCTTGGTCTCCCCCTCTCTCTCCCCCTCTCTCTTCCTCTCTCTCCACGTGGGCTATGCTGTTGCCTAGCCAAAAGCTTGTCAAGTCGTACAGGTCTGAATAGCTCACCATTAACTATTTTCTTCTGATATAATAAGATATTTGTTTGAAAAATGTAAGCAGGCGTAATCTTAGAGGTAGGTCTGTGTTGCCACAATGTTTTGTGTGGGCGCGACGCTATTTTATTATTCTATAAATAGATGAAAGCCAACATGCATTCCTTTGCTCAGGCTGCAACAGTAGTAGCAGCATTGTGATGTTTGTTACACAGTCAGAAAACTAATGGGGGAAAAAAAACATTTTTCTCTGTTCCTGCAACATCAAACCCTCAACCTCCATTCCACATACACACGCACACGCACACAATTTAATTTGATGCTATTTCCTCCATGATGTGGTGACGGTGTCTTGACAAATGGACCACAGATCGTATTTCGTGCTGTATTGCCGCGCCGTTTTAATGCATTGTGAACGGACTGGCTCGCTATCTTCACGTGTGTCTCGTACATGGCCATATTCGTGGCTGTGCAAGAGAGCCCTGGTATCTTCCTGCTCTGAAGTCTTTCCACAGACAGCTCCTCATCGCTGATGTTTGTCACACACACGCCCCCGCTCTGCTCCTCGCTCCCCTCCTCTCCTCTCCTCCTCTCCTCTCCTCCTCTTCTCCTCTCTTCGCCTTCCCCCTCCTCCCTGCTCTGAATGACTCACAGCAGCCAGTGAGCAGAACTGATATTCCTCCCCGAAATAGCCCGCCGTTTATCTCAACCCCTCCCCCCACTGTAGCCTCTGTCCTCTCTTATTTTCCCTCTATCTTCTTTTGCGCCCTCTCTCTCTCTCTCTCTCTCTCTCTCTCTCTCTCTCTCTCTCTCTCTCTCTCTCTCTCTCTCTCTCTCTCCCCCCCTCTCTTCCTCGCTCTTTCTCTCTCATGCCTGCTTTCTTGCTTTCCCTCCCTCCCCTGCTCTTTCTCCCTCTCTTCTCTTGCTGTCCTTACACAAACAAGCACGCCACACTCTCTCTCTCTTTGCCTTCCTTCCAGTGGAATTGCCTGTCCCGAGGTATAATGATTCCTTGAGGACGCAGGGGCCAGAGGATGCTCTAATTGCTTTTTAAATGGCGTCGGGAGCCGCGTGCCAGAGTGCCAGAGTGAAGTCGCATGCCTTTGACATCTAAAAGGCGTCGTCGTTGTTGTTATGGTTCGTTCCTACGGTTGTTTCCGTACCATCACTCTCCTCTGAAAACGCCATTTTACAGCAATGTCGACAGGCTCACAGGCAGCCATATATACTACCGCCTCTCGTACTCTCACTTGTACCGTGTTGACATTATTTTGATATCTTTTTGCGAAATCCCCTCTGTGTCGTACAAGCTTGTCCTTCAAGCAGCTTTTGCTCCGTGCCACTTATTAGCCAAAACGGCGCCCTTGACGATGCTGGTAGGGTAGCACAGTGGTGTGACCAGACCACACACTCACTCACTCACTCACTCACTCACTCAACCCTCGGCTCAGCTCAGCTCAGCACTAGCCACTGAGGGACCTGGATGCCTTTCCATCCTAGTTGCCCCTTTCATCTTGTGCCAGTCAGGCGCTTTGGCTGGCAGTGCTGCATAGCAAGGGCCTGCCGTAATGCTGACTCAGCAGAACTGGGAGAGGGAGAACGAGGGAGCGAGAGAGGAGTAGGGTGGGGGAGAGAGAGAGAGAGAGAGAGGGAGAAAGAGGAGTAGGGTGGGGGAGAGAGAGGGAGAGAGAGAGAGAGAGAGAGAAGGGGGAGAGGGGGGTGATCAAGGGACGAAGGGAGAGAGAGAGATGCAGAGAGAGAATGATCAAGGGAGAGAAGAGAAGAGAAGAGAGGAGAAGAGTGGTGGATGTTGGCCTGCATCCTTGCTGCGAGCCCATTGGCTGAGGTGGCCGGTGGAGCTGGAGCTGGAGCCCCCAGTGCGGCTGCCCTCCGTGTAACCCAGGAGAGAGTCACGGAAGCCGGAGCTGCCTGCCTGTCCCTGTGGCCTGCGCCACTAATCCCGCGCCACTCCAGATATGTGGTCACGTTATTGCATGTCCGTAAACACACACGCATACAAATATAGTTCCTCCCGTCTTGTGCATGTTCTATTGTGTGGGATATGGAGGGCTTTTTGTTTGTTTTTTTTCCCCGTATTCTTGCTCAGCAGTGGTCTTTCTGTCTTGCCGTTGTGCATTTTCATTCACTCTTGCGCTCTCTCTCTCTCTCTCTCTCTCTCTCTCTCTCTCTCTCTCTCTCTCTCTCTCTCTCTCTCTCTCTCTCTCTCTCTCTCTCTCTCTCTCTCTCTGTGTGTGCATCAGTCTCTGTCTCTCTCTCTCTCTCCCTCTCTCTCTCTCTCCCTTTCAGTCTCTCTTCTCTTACACTTACACTCCACTCTCTCCCCAGGGTAGGAGCATTATCTTTCCTGACTGTAAGAAGTCCATTATTTACCGAGCTCTGAGCCCGTCCTAATACAATGTTCCATTAGATTGCATCAGCCAGATTTATAGCGCGTCTCTCTCACTCTCTCCCTGTCTCTCTCTCTCTCTTTCTCTCTCTCTCTCTCTTTCTCTCTCACGCTCTCTCTCTCTCTGTCTCTGTCTATCTCTCTCTCTCTGTGTGTGTCTCTCTCTCTCTTTGTGTGTGTCTCTCTCTCTCTTTGTGTGTCTCTCTCTCTGTGTCTTTCTCTCTGTCTTTCTCTCTGTCTCCTCTCTGTGTCTCCCTCTCTGTGTCTCTCTCTCTGTGTGTCTCTCTCTGTGTCTCTCTTTATCTGTGTCTCTCTATCTGTGTCTTCGGTCTCTGTCATTTCGGTCTCTGTCATTGCAGGGTATTGTAAGAGGGAGGGGCAGTGTTTTGAAGGCATGGAGGGAGAGCTTTGTGGTGGAGGAAGGAAGAGACAGGGGAGGGGACAGCTACAGGGAAGACTAGGCATCGTTGTACACTAGGCTCATAGGAAAGCCTCACTAGATGGGACGCTACCTAATAGAACAAGCTGTGAAGACCAATATGCATGCCATGCGAGACGGGGGAGAGTACAGCGAGAGCTGCTCGTCTGCTTGTCACGGATGCTAAAAAAGCCGAAGCATTAGATTTCTCCGTGTCTGGCGTCTTGACTGAGTGCCAATAGTGCTGTGGTGTGGTGTGGTGTGGTCGCACCTTGGCCCAGTTTTTATGTTCTTCTAGAAGGATCCATAGCCAAGCTAAAGCCTTTCACACCAAGCGGCCGCTGTAGATCACTCTGAGCCGTGCATAAATCTCCATGTCAAGGCCATTAGGGAAGTTAATATCCCAGCATTTTGAGAGAGGAGGGGGATTGTGATGGAGAGCGAGAGAGGGAGTGAAAAATAGAGGGAGAAAGAGAGGGAGTACAGGAAAAGAGGGATAAATAGCGGGGTAGATTGAAAGCGGGAAAGTCAAGGCCAGCGGGGCTTTGGAAGTTGCTGATGGAAGCAGGGCCTGTGTGTTCCCGTCTAGACGATCCAGTGGCCACTTGAACAGTTCACCTGAGCCCTTTCATTATTATTTTACCCCTCCCCCCTTTTCCTGTCTAAAATCACCCACGGGGCACATCGGGTATGCCGTCTCCCACAACTCATTACACACGCTCACCTTCATGCGGATCATTTAGCTGTGCTTTCTTTCCTGAAGCCTCCCTCTTTTTTACGTGTGAGCTCAAGTCACACGTATCCCTTTTGCTGTTTGTGCTAGCAAAACCATGTATTTTAGCCCAATTCTGTTTCGCCCTCTTGTTTCTTACTGGATTTTGCTGGCGTTATTCCATCCCCTTCTTCTGCGTTGTCCCTGTGCCTGGTGATGCTTCAGTGGCTCGGAGACTAGGCTATAGCTTTCCATCATGAATATCTCCGCTGAAAAGAGGGAGATGGTGAACAGGGAGATATATGGGAGAGAAATATCTCCTCTATCCATAGTGAGAGAGAGAGAGTGTGTGTGTGTGAGAGAGGTGATCTGCATCCTTCCATGCTGTGTTCCTCCTCTCTGCACCGTTGTCATGGTTATTTCGGACCCCTCTGTGTTGGCTAGTCGCTTCAGCATGAATGTATTATCGCCCACCCCCTTATTTCATTTGCTCCCCTCTTCCTCCTTTCCTCCCTAGCTGTCATAAAGCAGCTAAAGTAAACCCAGATGACGGAGGACTTACTTCTATAAACAGCAATGTCTTAGAAAGTGAGCGTGGTGTGTGTATGTGTGTGTGTCATTGTGTAAATGTACTCAGACATGGTGCCGCAGTCAGGGGCTCTTGAAAAGCACCAGAGTATTGTATTATTGTTATTATTCCTCCCTTCCCCCCCCCCCCCCCACCCCCACCCTGGCACGGCCAGTGAAATCCGTGAGGTACAACAGCAGCAGTAGTGGCGGTGGCAGTAGTGCGAAGAAGCCGTGGCAAAGCCAGGGAGCAGAGCGGGAGGCTGGGTGCATCCAGAGTGCAGGGCTCTGCTGGAGCCCTCGGTTGCGAGGTGAGGCTTGATGAGGAGGCTGGCTCTGGATGAGGAGGAGGAGGTGGGCAGGGTGGAGGAGGTGGTGCTGGGATGGTAATAACCGCCACAGATGCTTTCCTGCTGCTCCCGCTGCTGCTGCTGTTACTGCTGGAGCTACAACCACTAGCCCCTTACCCCTCGCTGCTCTCGCCTGTGCTATCGTCATTTGCACAAAAAAAGCCTCCATCCAGGGCCCCCGCTCATGTCGCTCGCTCACTCAGTCCACACGAGGAAGCCCATCAGGGGAAGGCAGTCAGTCGGTCGACTCAGAGGGTGCTGTGCTGTGGTCGGAGACAGAGTAACAAGCAACAAGCCTTAAACCTCTTCCACATGGCTAGTTTTGTATTGCTAACAGGCGCTGTGGAGAGTACGAAGGAGTTCTGGTGGGTGGGGGAAGGTGCAGAGCCAAAAAGACTTAAGTCCAGTGCAGTGTGTGTGTAGGTGCTTTGCTCTGTAATCTGTTTGTGCCTCTGAAGTCTGAGGACGCTGGCGGTAGGCGGTTGGTGAGTGGGGGGGGCGGTGGGGGTTGCGGCCAGGTTAGCGGGTTTATTCGCCGCGGCTCGACAGGTCAAAAGCAGAATGGAGATCTGCGTTCCCGATTTGCAGTCCTCCTCCCAGCTCCCTTGCACGTACAGAGAGCGCGAGCCTTAGTAGATAGGATCAACGGACGGACCCTCGTTGGACGAGCAGCCAGGCATCCGAGCTTAAAGCGCTCATACTGTCTGTGTTGTTTTTGTCTGTTGTTTGAGTGGGTTTTTTTGTGCCGTTGTCCCAACCCACCCCTCTCTCTCTCTCTCTCTCTCTCTCTCTCTCTCTCTCTCTCTCTCTCTCTCTCTCTCTCTCTCTCTCTCTCTCTCTCTCTCTCGTCGCTAATGACCCATGGCCTCCTTTCTTAGCCAGCTGCCTCGCCTGTTTATCTGGGGCAGCTGGGCTCAAAAAAAACCTGGCAGATCTGGCTTGCTAGCGCTATTGCTAGTGCTAGGCTAGCCCATGTTTGGGCTGCTCTGCATCCAGCATGAGAGATACCCAGGGCTCCGTTTCCCGACAACATGGTTGCAATGCAGTTTCCCATTGGAAACCTTGTAAGTTGCTAACTGGTTAGCAACGATGCTTTTCGAGAAACGGGGTCCGGGGCGGTAGATGGGAGAGGCCGGGGGTAGTTCCCCAGCCCAGGAGGAGAGGAGGACGGGGTTGGGTTGGCTTGTCCGCTTGTGCCTACCCTCCTCCAGGGCTGGCCGGTGTGTGTGTTGGTGGGGTACTCCCATCTCTCTTCCTCCTGCCTGCTGCTCTATGTGTTTCTGCTTGGAAAGCAAGGGCTTGTTTACCAGAGATCAGGCTCAGCTTTGTACTGCTCTAATACCTTAGCGCCTCCCACCCCCCTCCCTCTTTTCCTCCGCCGTCGAACGTTTGCACTCTCTTTCTCTCTCCTGTTTCTCCTTTTCCTCTCTCTCCTCTCTGTCCTTTTCCTCTCTCTCTCTCTTCCTCCTCTCTCTCTCTCTCTCTCTCTCTCTCTCTCTCTCTCTCTCTCTCTCTCTCTCTCTCTCTCTCTCTCTCTCTCTCTCTCTCTCTCTCTCTCTCTCTCTCTCGGGCTGTTTACAGTAATGGGTTTGTGCTGCCTTACAATCCAATACTCGCCCACAGTGTGTCCACACCCCTTCTATTTTTCTGTCTCGCTGTCCCTCTTCCTCTATTCTTTGCCGACCCTCCTTTTTGCTCTCTCTCTCTCTCTCTCTCTCTCTCTCTCTCTCTCTCTCTCTCTCTCTCTCTCTCATGCACGCCCCACACCTCAGCAGCAGGGGGTTACGCATATTGCCGTTGCCTAGGAAACGACATAGTGCCCGAGCAGTGCAGCGAGGGAGAGAGGAGAGGAGAGGAGAGGAGGAGGAGGAGGAAGGGAAGGGAAGGGAAGGGAAGGGTGGGACGAGAGGCAGGCAGGCGAAAGGCAGGAGGCAGAAGCAGCAGCAGAGCACTACGTGACGAGGAATTGGATGCCACGGATCTTCCTCCCCCCTCACACACACACACACACACACACACACACACACACACACACACACACACACACACACACGTGCATGCACGCACGGACCATCTTCATTGGCTCTTCTTCCTTTTTCTCTTCCTCCCCGTCTCCTCTCCTCCTCTCCTCTCATCCTCCACCTCCTCCTCTGAGCCTAGCTACAGATAATCTAACTAAGCCTGGCAATCGCATGCGGGTCCACCTGTTACCACAGCTCCCAACATCCCCAATCCCACTGACTAATACATCACAGCCAAGGAAGAGAGGCGTTATTATTTGTGTGTGTGTGTGTTCATTCACATGTTCATGTGTGTTTGAATGAGTGACATGCATAAGGACAGGGATGCTATGTCTTCCATGTTCGTCCCTCCACAAGATGTGTGAGTCACAGTGAATTCAAAGGCTCCACCACCACCACCCCTCTCCTCCCCTACCTTCCATATAGATTCTAGCGTGCATTCAGGTCCACTGCTCGCTGTCGCTTTAAATCAGGTGAGCAGGACGTTACATGCCTGTGGTTTTCTCCTCCGTGATGCCAATTAATATTGCAATTACTCTCCGTCTCCCCTCGCAGTTGCCACGGGGCACCTGTTTGAGCTTGTGGTTGCGTTTTACTCTTATGTAGATGTTTTGTGGAGATGGTGCTAGATGTTGTATATGGCTGGAGCGGGGGGGGCTGGAGGGGGGGGCTGGAGGAAGCCTCGTCTTGTGTGGTGTATTGCCACTGCTGCTGTTGGGCAAGCCACGTCATGCAGCCCCCCGCCCCCTGCCCTGCCGATCCTCCAACCCCGCAACACTCCTCCATGGCCCCCGGACCCCTCACCTCCCTCCCTGCCTCCCTGCTCCTGGAAGTGGGACGCTGCCATTAGAGGGAGAGGCTGAATGAAAAGGCCCAGTGTTGTCTGCTGCTATAGCCTCTTCCAAATGCCCCCTCTTTTTAAAGCCGATCAGTGCATGTATTTTCTTCTCTTTCCTCTCCTCCTCCTCCTCCCCCTCTTCCATTTCCTCTCTCTCATCTCCTTTCACCCTCCCCATCTCTCTTTTACTCTCTCTCTCTCTCCCTCTCTCTCTTACTCCATCGTCCATCTCTTTCCAGCCATCCAGTTTGCTCCCCTCCTCTGCTGCGTCTTCTCTTCCTCCTCCCCTCCTTCATTCATCCTCCTCATCCTTCGTCATCCGTGTGCCTCTACTCACTCATTCGTTGCCATGATTTGACAGTCGAGTCAGAGGCGTCAGACTGATTCTCTTCACTCCAAGCGGTTT